>NW_008239544.1:444653-496605 GCF_000691975.1 Corvus brachyrhynchos
CGAGCAGAGCCCGACCCCCCCGGCTGCCCCCTCCTGTCAGGGACTTGTGCAGAGCCACAAGATCCCCCCTGAGCCTCCTTTGCTCCAGCCTGAGCCCCTTTCCAGTTCCCTCAGCCTCTCCAGAATTCCAAATGAAGCCAAACTGAGCTTCCATCGGACACAAAACTCTTGAGACTCCACAAACTCAATTTTATTTCACAAACAGCCCAACACTGCTGCCCTTGACCAATCCTTTGTCCCAAGGCTGGACTGAGGAGCCAGGTTCAGCTTTGCTTGAACTCTTGGAAAGGCAGCACTTGGAGCTTGGGCCTCTCCCGACTTTCCTGGAGCGCTCACATGTGCGGAGCAGAGCCGGAGCCTCGCCCGCTCCGAGTGCATCATGACCTCAGTTAAGCAAACACTTGCTGTAATCGCCTCCAGATCTGCCCTGGCTTTGATCAGCTGCAGGATCACTTTATCTTATGATATAAGTATGTAAAACATCCATTTGTTTTCGGGCAGGATGCAAATAAATCATTGCATAAGTTCGGGCCCGAGCGAGGAAGCCGAGGGAGGGGTGCGGCCATGGCTCCACAACTGCTCAGGCTCCACCTCCTGGAAGGTCATTCCTTCAGGAACACGGTGTTTCTCTTCCCACCAAGGCTCTACTTTGCTTTATTCCAACGGTTCCTGTCACCCATGGACAGCTCTGGGTGTTCCCAGCGGAGCGGTGATTCCAGTGAGGATGTGGTGTCCCATGGGAGCAGCGCCGGTCCATCCCTCCCAGTCCCACCCAGTGATCCCCAGTGCTCCAAAAACAGCCTCAGACTCCTCCTGGGATCACTCCGAAGGTCTGGTGGTCATCAGTGTGGTGGTCATCGCTCTGGTGGTCACCTCCCAGCCCTGCCACCCATTCCACGTTCCGCTCGTTCCCAACACCCCTTTGTGCCATTTCCACAGGAGTAATTTATCAGGGAAAGGGGGTTTATTTTTAACCCTCTGGCTCTTTCCCAGCCTTTTCCCACAGCCTTTCCCCATCCCAGCCCCTGATCCCATCCCCTGTGCCTGCTCCTGGTGGGATTCCATCCCTGGATCCCATTGGCTGCTCGTGGCTGTGACCCCCCAGCCCGGAGCCCTTCCCCAGGGATGGCCACGGGTGGAGCTGCTCCCAGTTGGAGCTGATGCCCTTGGAAAGCAACGATTCCCAGTGGGAAGCTGCTGGGAGTGCTGTCAGGGTGGTTTTACAGAGGTTAAGCTGAGCCCAGAGCTCAGCAGCTCCTCCGTGGTGTCAGCCAGTGCTTGCTTGGTTGATGGGAAATCGGGATCTGGGCTTTCCCCGGCTGAGATTCCTCAAAATCAGTTTCCTCTGCTTGTTCCCAACCCAGGCACGAGCACAGCCCCTGTTTAAGATGTCAGGGAAGGGAATCTCTTGCCAAGAGATTCAGGAAAAATTATAAAAACCAACAGCTGATGGCTGGGGAATCTCATCGGCTGAGCCAGGAGAGGCAGATGAATATTCCCATTTTTCCAGAGCTAAGGAACAATCAGGGTCTCCACCAGCTGTGTTCTCCAAAGGTCTGGCAGCACCTTCCCAAGAGAGAAGGGATTTGGGGCAGTTCTGGCTTCGCTCCCACTCGTGGCCTTGCATCCCACCTTCCTGCAGCTCCTGGATTTTAACTGGGTGCCCAGAAATCTGTGGATTCCTCATCCCTGGCAGTGTCCAAGGCCAGGCTGGATGGGCTGGGAGCACCTGGGATAGTGGAAGGTGTCCCTGCCTGTGGCAGGGGTGGGATGGGGTGAGCTTTAAGGTCCCTTCCCCCCCATTCCATGATTCAATGATTTTTTCCTCATCATTAAAAGGATTTTCCAGCCCTTATCCCAAATGCTCTGCTGGTGGCTGCATTTTGGGGCAAAGCCACACCCGTGTTCCCATTCCCCTAAATAAGAATTCCAGAGAAGAACATGGATGCAACAATAGGAATCAATATTCCAGTGCTGCTCCAGGATGTCCTGGAAGGGGAGCTCAGGGAGCTTTGGGAAGATAAGATTGGGTGCATCAAACAGTGCCAGATGATTAATGAACCTTTGTCCTGGCGAGGGAGATAAAACCCCTGGAGCTGCTGCCCCCTGCTAACAGCTTTTCCATCACATTGGAAATATTCTTCCCCATTCCAGAGGTATTTCATTATCTGTCTTTATCCAAGGGCAGATGGAATTGGAAATGTCCCCCAGCCCCATTGCGCTCTCACATCACAGAGCTCCTCCCTTTCTCTTTGTTGTTTTCACACCTCTGCAGGCCCCAGAGCCCGAGAAATCCACACCAATTACTGATATCCCACTTCTCCTCCTTCCCAAATTTCCAGCAGGGTGTTTTCTCTCCAGGCTGCCACTGCTGATGGATTCCCTGGCTGTTCCCAAGTGTGGAGGGAGAGGTGGATCCGTGCCAGAGCTTTGTCATTCCACAGAGTGATTTGCACCTGGAAAAGAGAGGGGGAACGAGGCAGAGCACCCAGGGCACTTCCCAGGAGTTTAAACTGGGATGGAGTGGGAGAAGACACCGGGATTTGGATGGGCAGAGCTCTGGAGCTTTTGGAGCTTGGAAAATCCCTGGTGCCTGAAAAAACCTTTTCTCCTCCTCTTCCTCCTGCTCTTCCAGCTCAACTTTCTCCTCTCTTCCTTTCAATTTTGCCACAGCTGATCCAAGGGAAACCCTCGTGACAGGAACACCAGGCTGGCATCGCTCCCTCTGGGAATTCTCCAAGGAGGCAGCCGGGCTGGCAGGTTGAGGACACTGCTGAAAAGTTGGGAGCGGGATGGTTTGGCTGCAGAAAACCTGCCTGATTCTTTCCTTTTACCATGGAATTCCCTTGGAATTCTTGTCACTCGATCAGCACAACCCGTGGCACTGTCCCTGGGAGGTGGAGCTGTTCACCCATAAACAAAAATTGTATTTCCTGTCTTTGGAATGTTTTCTCCACAGTTTCTGTTGCAGAGCAGGTTGTGTTTTGGAACTTTATCCAGCAATATTCCAGACAAACCTGTGGATACTGGAAATGCCATTTCCCTCAGTTTTGGCAGGTTTTGCAGAGTCCAGTCAGCCTCCAGCACAAAAATGATGAGCTCAAGTTCCCTGTAAGGTGAAGACTTCAGCTGGGACAATCCACAGGAACATTCCCTGCTGGAATGAGTGGTGCTACTTTTATCCCCATTAAATTCCTGGATTTCAGCGACTTTACTCCCGATTTATTTCAAGGACAGGGCTTGGAGCAGCCTGATCTAGTGGAAGGTGTCCCTGCCCGTGCAATGGGATGAGTTTTAAGGTCCTTTCCAACCCAAACCAGTCTGGAATTCTACAATTCCACAGCCTGGCTGCTCGGGGAATAAAAATATCCTTAAATGTTTGCTGCCTGCTTGGATGAAAGGAATGGCAGGGCTGGAAATAAATTCCAAGTGGAAAAAAATCAGACTCTTTTTGGAGAGTTGGGAAGGACACAACAAATCCAGAGACAAAGGCGTGGTCAGCAAAGGGGAGTGAGGTGCAGGGATAGGGGGCTGTGGGGAGAAAAACGGGGATTTGACAGCTGGAATGGCTTCCCACTGCCAGAGGGCAGGGATGGATGGGATATTGGGAAGGAATTGTTCCCTGTGAAGGTGGTGAGGTCCTGGAATGGATTTCCTGGAGAAGCTGTGGCTTTCCCATCCCTGGAGGTGTCCAAGGCCAGGCTGGAGCCACCTGGGATAGTGGAAGGTGTCCCTGACCTGGCAGGGCGTGGGATGGGATGATCCTTTCCCCCTTATTTTGGAGAAAACCCACAGAAGCCCCTGGAAAACGGGATAATTCCAGTGAGCACCTTGCTCCGGGGGATTCTCTGTACAAGGCTGATCCCTGCCCAGGCTGGGCTCAGCACGAGGCGGGACCTGAGCGTCCCTGGAGCTGCTGCGGCTCCCTGAGGAAGGACGAGGGAGGAATTCCTCCATGGAGAGAACAGCCAGGGAGAACAGGTCCTGGAAGGACTCTGAGGAGAGGGATCCACAGGGATGGGAGCTGCCAGGCGCCCTCCAGGCCCTCAGCGCTGCCCAGGTGGGGCCATCAGTGCCCAGGAGCAGCTGGAGGGGATCAATGGGATGGGAATGCCCCGCCCATCCCATTTTCCCCACCTGGCAGCGGGACTGAACCCACCCAGAAGTGCCGGGGGCAGCGTGGGGTGCAGGCGCTGCCCTTTATTCCTCACTCTGGAGCTTGTAGGGACAGTTAGGGAACGGGAGGATGAGCTCCCTCCTCCTGGGGGGCTGCAGAGGTCTGGGTGCCCCCCCCCCCGGATTTTAGGGATGAGGTGCCATGGAAATTTTGTCACCTCTTTTGGAACCCTGGGCATTTCCCAGCGCTGTCCTTCCCTTCGTGAGCAGCGGCCCCAGAGCTCGGCAGGTCAGTGAGGTCTCTCTGTCCCCAAAGTTGGGGTTGGTGGAATGGAATGGATTGGGATTTCCCGGGATGTGCGGGAGGGAGGTTGAGCTGTGCCTTGGGCTCGGTTGTGCTCCTGCTCGGAGTTAGGAGGGATTGGAGCTGTCTGGGATGCAAAGCTCGTCCTGCTCCTTCTCCTCGGAGCAGCGTTTGGAGCCAGCCCCTCTGCCCTGGGGCTGGGAATGCTCAGGATATGGAAACCATTTCTGCTTCACGGGCTGTTCCCTGCTTGGGTCTGTTTTCCCCTCCATTTCTCCCCAAACCTCATCCCTGCGCTCCGCTGCTGGCACCCCAAGGTACGGCTCTTATTTCTCCTAATCCCCTTTTTTATCAATTTTGGGTGGCTGTGATGGACATTTGGCTTTTATTGGGCTGGATTTTGCTGTTTTCCTCTTTTATTCCTCTCCTTGTGCCCCGTGAGCTCAGCCTGAGCAGCGTCCCCGAAATCTGAATTTTGGGGTGTCTCTGCTTTGGAAAGACTCTGTTTTCTGCCACTAAAAAGCCTCTTTTTTTATTGTTTTTGCAATTAAAAAAAACCGAGTTCAAACCCTTCTTGCTCTCCGGATACGGATGGGCTTGGTTGGTTGGGTTTGGTTGGATGCCTCCCATCCACGCTGGAATTTTTGGGGGGAGCAGGAGCGGCCCCATCCCAGGCTCTGCCACCGTGACCTACTCCAGCTTTCCCTGCTCCTCGCATCTGGAAAAGGGGAACAAAAGGGGTTTGTGTTCCCCCCGGAGCGAAGTCCTTGTGAATTGTGGAGGAAAAGCAGCGGCTGGGGCTGAGCCAAAATCTTGGGAAGCTGCCTGCGAGATTTCCGTGGATTTAACGGGCTTTGGAGGCGATGCCGGGACGATTTTCCTCCCTTTTGTTTGCAAGTCGCTCTTTGCTCTCCTTCCCCAGCTGAGCGTCCTCTGCTCCCAGCTGGAATCACTCGGGATCATCAGCGCCCGGCCCCGCCCAGCCAATTAAGTAATTAACCCCGGGCTGCACAGGTGCCGCCACTTTGGGGCTAATTAGGGAAAAACGGCCGCGTGCCTTCCCAGGGATCCTTTCCAGGCTGTCCTGGACCTGGGCTTTCTGTTCCAAAGGGAATTGTCCTAAAGGGACGGGGAGGAGGAGGGGGGGTGTGGAACACCGAATCCGTGCTTGGCGTTTCTCTGTCTGCGTTTCCTCCTTGGCAGGGGGCGCAGGGAAGCCCCGATCCCGCTTCCCTGGGTGTCTCCTGGAACGGGTGGAATCTGGAAATAGGGGCTGAGCTGCAGACTTCTCCCAAATAAATCCGTCCTGCCCAACTGGATACCTGGAGAGCCTTAAAGTTCCTTTTAAGTGTCCACAGGGTCTGGATAGTTCTAGGATGAGGGAGTAGCTGAGCTTGGGCTTCCTAAATTTCTTTTTAATTTCTTTTCTTTCTTTGAGAACCTCTGACTCGGTTGTGGGCTTGCCTTCACCTGTTGGGCGTTTGAAGAGCTTTAAAAACCTGCTTTAGGGTTCCTGGAACTTCTGGCTGCACGCTTGAACCTCTGCAGCAAGTGCTTGTAGCTGTCCTTTTCCTGGGGGGGAAGGGAGGGGTTTCCTAGAGGGGTAAAAACCCCCAAAAATCTGTGTTCTCAGGAATTGCTTTCCTGGTCCTCCAGGGGCTGCTGCTGCTGGAGGAGGAGCTGGGAAGAGGGCGCTGGTTTGGGAATTAGCGCTGCAGGACACTGGGATGGGGAGCTGCTGGTTTTCGTGGGAGCCGTGGGAGGAAGGGGGGAGGCAGGAGCTGGTGCCGCGATGGTTGTCCATGGTTGGAACCTGCTTCGGGAAGTGGGAATGGCTGCGTTGGTTTGTTTTCCTTACTGGAAAATTCTGTTCCTTTATCCCGGGGCTCCCATTTCCTTCTCCACTGAAAATAGAACAATCTTTTGAGGGGGGGAAAAAGTAAAAATCCTATGTTTGGTGAAGGATTTTGCTGCTGGAGAGGGGCCGGGCCTGGCTGGGGGCAGAGATTTGGGAATCCTGTCCCTGAGGGAAGGGCAATGTCCCTGCTGACGGTGGCATCCCTGGGCTGGGTGTTCTGGAGTGAAATGGAGTCCAGGATTTTACTGCATCCTTGTCTGGGAGGGTGCAGTGCCTTCACTGGCACCTGCAAAGTGAATTTGTTCACACCTGGAGTGCTTGGGGATCTCAGGGAGAGGAATGGAAGTGGAGAATTAAGAGCTGGAAGGATGGGCTGGAGCAGGACCTGGCCGATCCCCTGTGGATCCAAGTCCTGGCAGCTTTTCCAAACGGCTGCTGAGCTCCATTTGTCCCTGCTGAGACGAAATTTCCCGTGGGATGTGCAGGAAGAGTCCCCAAAAGCCTGGGATGGTGCTCAGGGCACGATGGGCACTGCCAGGGGGGCAGGAGCAGCACATCTGCAGCACAGCTGGCTCGGCATCCTGGGCTCAGGGAGAGGAAATGTGGAAATAAATGGGTTTTATTTGGGATCAGGTTGCAGCACAGCGCTGATAAACGACCATCCCGCTTCCCCCAAATGGGGGAACCCAGTCCTGGAGGTATCAGTGCATCTTTTAATGGCCTTGCTCTGAGAAACACAAGGATTCTGTTGAAATGGGATTTTAATGGTTCCTCCCTCTCCCCTGCTGCTCCCTGCAAAGCCTTTTGAGCTGGGAAGGAGGCAGGGGACGGTTGGAATGCTGTTCCTTTGTGGGCAGCCCAGTTAAAATCTTAATTATGCTGGTTATCAGTCTGTAAAAGGCTCTCCAAGAGAAAAGGGGGTTTTTATTTCTGGTTGTTTGACAGCGAACCTGAAATGCATCACTTGATACCATAACTGTACTCCATTCACCCCATTCTGCCATTCCAACAAAAAAAGGGGAGTTTGATGCTCCCTTTAATGCCCAGAACTACAGAAAAGGTCATTGGAAGTTTTACTGGCTCGTGAATTCCAGCTGTTCACTCAAAGTGCATCTTTCCCATGCCTAAAAATGTGCTTTATTTGGGTTTGGAGATAAACGGCTCATCCAGGGAGACTGAAGCTCTGGAGAAGATCCTGGATCCGAGATACGTGTAATAAATCCAGGAAAATGGGCATGGAATGATGCAAATGGGGAGAAGTTTGCTAAATACAGGATGGGAATGTGGATGCAGCCACGTTCTGGGGCTGGGTTTGTCCTTCAGGATTTTTCTTGCTCACATGAGGTAAAACTTCCCAAGTTGGGCTCTTCTCCCAGGGAACAAAGGACAGGACAAGAGGAACCTGCTCCAAGTTCTGCCAGGGGAGAGGTTTAGGTTGGATTTTGGGATAAATCCTTGCCCAGAAGGGTTGGCCAGGCTGGCACAGCTGTCCAGGGCAGTGGTGAAGCTCCCATTCCTGGAGGGATTTAAAAGCCACGCTGAAATAGCAGAATTTACAAATTTACACTCCTGGCTGCCACAGAACTGGTAAAATCAGGGAATAATGTCCTTCTCTTCCCTCCCCATCCCCATCTTCCTGCCTCTGTCTGCCCCAGGTCTCACAGGTGCTGTGGCACAAGCAGGACCTCCCCAGGGTCCAAACCTGCAGCTTCCCAAATTCACCCCAAAAAAACTCTGGCCCTGGGAGAGGGAGGAGGGCTGGGAAGCTCAGTGGGATGGAGCTGGATCCCGGTTTTTAAGGTGAAGCTGCAGGGAGAGAAGGCAGGTTATCCTGGGATTATTTTCTCTTTAGAGAGGTTGAAATTTGGGAATTGTCTTTAGAATCAGAGGGGTTTATATCCCTATGGAAAACAGGTAATGCATCCCTTGGGTAGGGCCAGGGAGGGAGTAAAAGCCTTCCTGGCTCTGCAATCCCTCCTGCTGGGAGCTCCACCTGTGCCTTGGAATGGGAATGGTGGTGGAGGGAAAGTTAGAAATGCCCAGAAAACAGAATCTGTGCTTTGTCCAAACCCGGAATGGTTGAGTTCCACACAGGAATGAAAACAAGACCTTGGAGGCTGAGGGCTTGTTCCTTTGGCGTTGGGATTCTTCCCTTTTTTGAATGGAATGGAGTCAAAACATGAGGGTTTTGGATAGGAAAGGCTCCCCCTCCCACCACTCTGCCTCCCTTCATCCCTCTGGAGGCAGCCGAGGGATCACGCTGGACCTGGGATTCTGTTCCACCAAATATTGTTGGAATTAATCCCAGTCCCCGTGGACTGTTTGGGCAGAAAACATCAAGTTCCTTCCATGCAGCCAAGAGGAACCATGTCCTGAGCCCTAATCCCAAAAAAACGTGGGATGAAAAGCTTCACTTCCAGCCAGCAAATATGGCCCCGCTTAAATTGAGCGCCATGGAAAACTTCCCGTGCCTGCTTCCCTGTTTTAAATAGGGATGGTGCGAGCACAGCTGGTGGCTCCTGGATCTGCGGCCGCCTGTGGGACCTGGAGGGGCTGGAATGTCCCCACCTGCGAGGAGAGGAGCCCTGGGGTGTTGGGAATGCCGGCTGGGAAGCGCTGGTACCAAGGATAATCCCGTTGCTCTGCTTTCCCTTTGGATAAGGGCACTGCCTTGTTTTTCCAAGCCTTTCCAAGTGTAACTCTTGGCTCGTGGAGGCTTCGGGAGAGGACGGAGCTGCAGGAGGTGGTGGCTGCCAGCTGCTGCATAAAACCACTGCCTTGGTCCAAAATGCCTCCGGGAGCGCCCCGGGCTCATCCCAGCATTCCCAGGGGATCACGCTGACCTAGATTCCGCTGGAGCGCTTGAGGTGGAGCCTCGGCTACAATGTGGCTTTTATCTGTTCCCAGAGTGGATCCAGAGGGTGTGGAATGTGCGCGGAGCTTTGATTTCCTTGGAAAGCTGTCGTGGCCAGACCTGCTGCCACATGGTTGGGTTGTTTTTTCCTAATCTCCCTCCTTGATCCTTTTGGAGGAGTTCAGGAGGAGCTTATCATCCAGCTAGGAATGGCTGGGAGAATCCATGGATTTATCAGGCACCTGGAAGGCTCTGGAGGCAGGAGCTGGAGCAGATATTTGCTGGGAGAAGCAGCTTTTCCTCTTTGAAGTCCCCACGTGTTCAAGGCAGACATTTCTTATCTGGATTGTTTTTGCAGGGGGGAGGTAATGCCATGGGAAATTATGGAATTGATGGAATTCCTGGAATAACATTTGACAGGCTGGGAAGAGCAGGATGTCTGCAAGAGTCCCCCACTGTGAGTTTGCAGGAGGGGCTCTCTGGGAAGGAGCTGAGGGTCGGTGCTGCTCCACAGGTGGAATTCCTGCACTCGAGAGTCTCCCAGCACTTCCAGAGCCTTGGGGGTTTGCATTCCTGAAGGTGCCACCTCCTCATCCTGAACTGGGATGAAAAATCAGGCATGGGACTCGTTGTGGGCTTGATCAGGGGATCCCCAATGGCTGAATCATGGAATGGGGTGGGTGGGAAGGGATCTCTGAAGGTCCTCAAGTCCAACCCCTGCCATGAGGATTCCCGGCTTTCCACTGTCCCAGGCTGCTCTGAGCCCTGTCCAGCCTGGCCTTGGGCACTGCCAGGGATCCAGGGGCAGCCACAGCTGCTCTTGGCACCCTGCAATCTCCCATCCACCCCTGCCCTCTGGCACTGGGAAGCCATTCCCTGTGTCCTGTTCCTCCATCCCTTGTCCCCAGTCCCTCTCCAGCTCTCCTGGAGCCCTTTAGGCCCTGCAAGGGGCTCTGAGCTCTCCCTGGATCCTTCTCTTCTCCAGGTGAGCACCCCCACCTCTCCCAGCCTGGCTCCAGAGGGGCTCCAGCCCTCGGAGCAGCTCTGTGGCCTCCTCTGGACTCACTCCAGCAGCTCCACATCCCGATGCTGGAATTCCCAGAGCTGGAGCTCCTTTGGGGTCTCACCTGAGCAGAACAAAGGGAAGAATGCCCTCCTTCCCCTGCTGACCCCAGGGCAGGAGGATTCCCTTTGCTCCCCTCCTGCAGTCCCTGGTTGCCATCTCCCCTTCCCAAAAGGCTTTTCCTCCCTGTTTGTATCTTGGACAACATCCAAACCAAGGGAAATGGGGTTGAAATCCCAGCTGTGCTCAGGATTGGCCCAGTTCAGGTGTTCTGGTGACATCTGCACACCTGGGCACTGCTGGCCAAGGGTTGCCTGAGTTCCCTCTGCAGCTCCTGGAAAAGATTCCCTGCTTTTGATGTGCCACGTGTGCTGGCCCTGCCACGGAGCAGGAATTGTCTCACAGAGCCGGAATATTTACGTTCCAATCTTCCTCCTTTTGGGCAAAGGACAGTCTGGGCCCATTTCTCCAGCCTTGCTCTCATTAGTGCAGGGCTGCAGTTCATCAACCCTCATAAATATTTATATCCCTAGCATTCCTTGTAGAATTCCAAGCCCTGCCCGGGATTTCACGGGATGCTTTGTGCTGTTTATTGTGCAACAGCTTTGCCATGGGTGCTCGGACAGGGAATTCCCTGGTGGCCATCGGGGCCAGGGAGGCCTTTTCCCCTCTGGATGTGTTCGTGATCCCGGTGGGAGCTGCCCTTCCCTCGGTGTTCCCTGAGTGGGCGTGGAGCAAAGGCCGGTTGGGGATTCCCCCATGGATGCTGGGAGTCCAAAGGATTTGCAGCTCTGCCAGCCCTGAGCACTCAGAAATCAGGAGTTGCTCCCAAAAAATCAGGGGTTTGTAATAAATGAAGGAATGGAGGGGGGTTCTGGCTCGTTTCCCAATAGCTGTGGCGCTGGGTGGGAAGGGACCTTAAACATCCTCCAGTGCCAGCCCTGCCCTGGGACACCTTCCACCATCCCAGGGTGCTCCAGCCTGGCCTGGAACACTTCCAGGGATGTGTCCCCTCACTTCAGAGGCAGGAAAAGACAAAGGTGGCTCTCATGGATAAAGATTTATTTGGATTTTGTGTCTTTTTCTTGCTGCTCTGATGAAGCTGGTTGGCTGCTAAGCCATCAGTGCCTATGGAGAACACTGGGAATGACAATCATGGAATTATGGAATCAGTTAGATCGGAAAAAACCCTTTAAGATCATTGAGGCCAACTGCATCCTGAAATTTTAGGTGTTTAACTCTTTATTTTACTTTTTTAAACTGAGAAAATTAAAACAAAAGGGTCTTTCCTGAATGTTTTTCCAGAGTTCTGTGGAGTAAATGGGATGTGTGGCCATTCCTAATATTTGTATTCCCAAAAAATTCCCTGATGTGGTGCCTGAAGGAATCAGCTGATCAAGAACCTTGTTCAAGTAACTTCCACATAATAGAATTCCTTCAAGACTTTTCCAGATTTTTCTTCCAAGCGTTTTATTTGTTAGAATGAGCTATTTTTGGAGAATAAAAGGAAGCATGATCACTAATAATTATTAACAATTATTAATTACAATATTATGTTAAATTATTGTTATTAATATCAGAAAGAAGTTCCTGCTGTGAAGGAAAAATACAAACCCAAAGTCTCTACTACTTAATAAATAGTGAATATTTTACTTAATAAATAATTTTACTCAATAAATAAATCTGCTGAAGCGTTGACAGCTTTAACGAGTTCATTCTTTTACTCAATTAGAGAAGATCTTTATTTTGAATTTTAACAGGATATTCATTTTCCTTCTCTCTTTTTCCAGGCAGGATTATTGACTCCACGCTGTGGGAATTCACCTCCTGAGCACCTGCACCAGGTACTGCGTTTCTTTCGTTGCATTTCTGGGCCGTTTTCCCATGGAATGCCACTTCCCAAGGTTTTCATGCTGGAATGGTTGCGCTGTGCTTGAGTTTTAATTTTACTTTTGGAGGTCTGGGCTCCGTATTTTGCTCACCTCCCACTGGCATCCCAGATTTTAATTGCAGGAAGAGGTGATGTGGCCTTTGGAAACGGGGAGAGTGTTGTGCAGAGTGGATCGAGGTTCATGGAGGCCTTGGAAAACCTCGGATCTTTATTCCTGGTTGTTCCCAGAGCACGTGGTGAGGGCCTTTGGGAATGAGGATGTTGTTGTGCAGGGTGAATCGAGTGGTTCACGGAGGCCTCGGAAAACCTGGGATTTTTATTCCAGTTGTTTCCAGAGCATGTGGTGAAGACCCTTGGAAACAGGGATGATGTTGTGCAGAGTGACTCGAGGTTCATGCAGGCCTTGGAAAATCCGGGATCCTTATTCTGGAGCACGTGGGGAGGGCCCTTAGAAACGGGGATATTGTTGTGCAGAGAGAATTGAGTGGTTCGTGGAGGCCTTGGAAAATCCAGGATCTTTATTCCCAGTTGCTCCTGGATTCTGTGGTGAGGGCCCATGGAAACAGGGATGTTGCTGTGCAGAGTGACTCGAGGTTCATGGAGGCCTTGGAAAAGCTGGGATCTTTATCCTGGAGCACGTGGGGAGGGCCGGATGAGCACCTGGCTGTCTCCGCCGCTCCGGTTGCGCTCTGCCCGTGCCTGTGTAACTCAATCCTCTTCCCAGCTGTTCCTGATCCCAGATGGAGCCTGTCAGGAGGAGCAGCCCCGTGTGTGACCCGAGCCATCGCTGTGGCTGAAATCCTTTTGTGCTCCTGTCAGCCTGAGCCCCCCGCCCGTTCCATCACTCAGAGTTCTGGCATGCGCCGGCACTGCAGGGCCCGAGGCAAACTGGGAAGTGCTTGACCCATTTCTGGGATGGCTTTCAGATGGGATTTTATTGGTTTATGAGTTGTTACCTCTGTTTCCTCTTCTAAACCAAGTTGCAAAAGTGGAGAGGGAATCAAGGCCAATTCTCCCTCTTTCCCAACATGGGAAAACCAATCCCATGTGTCGGCCCCGCTCCCATCACGTGCTCGGGCTCATCCTCCGCGGATATTTTTCCATCCTGAACCCGCTGCTCTGCTTCACTGGTGTTTTTCGCTCCTTTGTTTATTCCCCAGCCACTCGGGATGAGCGCAGAATCCCGCTGGCAGGAACATTTGTGGGAAATCACATCACGTTGCACGTTCGCGCGAGGCCAAATCCACCAGAGAGCCGCCGGCGAGCGCTCGCGTGGCCACGGAGCAGATTCTGTTCCCATTACTCAGCGGAGAGGCTCGCTGGCTGTTTATAGCTGTTGGGTGGGCAAGAAAGTGGGGAAGAGTCGGGTTTTGTCAGAGCCTTTGATGGTTGAGGCTGGGTGGGAATGAAAGCAGCTGGGCTGGGTTGAGTAATGGGGTGGCACTGGTAGCCCTGACTCGCTGGAGTGACTCGTTTCTCTCTGTGGTGATGGGGATTTGCCTGCTCAGCCCGTTCCTCGGAGCTGCAGGAATTGCTGGAAGGCTCTGAGTCAGCGCATGGATTGTTATGACTCGGCCTAAGAGCTGGATTTGCCTAAAGGAGCCAAGGCTTCTTTGTTAGGGAAATGTGAGGACTTTATTTAGCAATTCCCACTTAATGCCTGTGCTCCTGGAGAGCTGCTCCTGACTGATGGTTGGTCCTAAATTCTCTGCTCCCAGTGCCCTGCACTGATGGATAATTCTGTGTTTTCCTGCTTCTCTCCTTGGAAAAGCAGCTGTGGCTTTAATGCTCAGATTGGACTTCACAACTGAGTAAAGCATCCCTTGATGGCTCCGTTTTCCTGCAGGGGAGCAGAAAGCCCCAATAAACGGTTCCAGTTGTGGTTCTGGAGATAAATGTGGGCTCTGGTGGATGCTTTTGAAATGGAGGTCAAGCAAAAGTTGCCTCATCCTTGAAGGATTTGCTTGACAAAGGTAGCTGGAATAAAGCCGGATGTTTTTCTGGAGGGCTGGCCGTGTATCTGAGGAGAACAATCAGCGTTTTACGGGCTGAAGCCACACCAAAGGGATTCAAAACTGGCCGAGACATCTGAAATAAAAATATTCCTCATCAGGGAGCTCTCAGGAACTGGGAGGTTGGTGCTTGGGCTCCGTGAGCTTGGCCCGCTCTTGTTCTGTCCCCTCATCAGCAAGCCCAGGTCCTGATAAAATCCCTGCTGCTGGAGCTCTGCACGGCTCCGCCTTGGCTCGGAAGCGCAGGGTGGTGGCTCAGGGAGCTGTGCCGTGTGCTCTGGGAGCCTTGGCAAGCTCAGCCCACGGACATCAGATGGGCTTGGATGCAGCTGGAGCTGGCATTGAGGCAGGAGGGCACTCCCACTGGCACTGCCACGGGGATAAAGCCTTTGGGAAGGGCAGGATGAGCTCCCAGCAGGGCAGGGAAAGGTCAGTGGGGTGCTGGGATGGGTGTAAAGGGAAGCCTCGTGTCCCGCACCAAACCATGGGGGATTGGTCCTAAATGCCTTTTCTGAAGGCTGTCAAAAAGTGGAAGTTAATATTAAAAAAGGGGGAAAAAAAAAAAGAGAGCAAGAGATTGGAAAGCTCTTAATGTAGTGCATTTCTGAAAAAGCCTGAAATTAATGGAGTGCCTTGGTATTTATGCACTGGGATCGTTTTGAGAGAGAAAACTTTGGAAACAAAAGGATAAGATAGAGTGAGAATCCGAGCTGGAAGCGAAACCCCAGCACGCCGTGCCTTGGCCACAGCCCAGGGCTTGTGATGGAGGTGCCACAGAGGATTTGCTGTCCCCTGGTGCTCCTCAAACCAGGCCTGCATGGGAGGGGTGCTCAGGCAGGACCTCAAGAAGCTTTAATTTTAGGACTTGATGTAGTTTTGGGGTTTTATGGAGCCAGGTGAGTGGGGGAAATGGGATTGTTGGGGGGGGTGCAGGAGATCAGCACTGATGAGTTCACAGTCCCTGCAGGACTCGCAGCTTTGTGAAGAAATACACTTGGAAATCCTCCTGTATTCCAGAGGAAAGGACTGTTGTTCCTGGGGATTTACAGGAGATTGACACCTGGAGCCACAGGAAGGTCCTTGCTGGCTGGAGTGTCCCACCAGGAGGTGCTGCCTCCCCTGTCCCTGGTGTGTCCTTCAAGGGAGTGAAGCTCTTGGAGCTGATGATGCTCGTTACTCTAACGAGTTTTCTCTCATTAAACATCCCAAAATGATATTTAGAGGAAAGACTCGTCAAGGACAGCAGTTGGCTGTTGGATGTTTTTAGGTGTCTTTGTATTGTGACTGTTTGAAGCTGAGGGCAGGTTGGTGCCTTGCTCTGGGAGCTCTGAAATGGGCAATGGATTTTAAGGAGAACGAAACTTTCCCTTCCTTTCCTCCCTGATTTCTCTCCAGACATCTCCATAGGTACTGCTCCATTTGGCATGTGCAGAGTTCTGTCAGAACAGACAGCTCTGATGGGGCAGAGGCTGAGGGTCGTGATAAATCCCCCCTATTAAACCCCACTTATTCACTTCCCAAAATAAATCATTCTGGGAGAGAAAACAGTTCAGATTTTGTGTAGCAAAACCAGGGAAAAAAAAATTTCCATGTCAGCTCGGTGATTGGTGATGAGTTCTTGTTCTAATCCAGTGCTGGCAGATTGATCCCGGTGATTCCGTGCTCCCTGGAATCCCATTTTCCCCCGGGCTGTGCCGTGCCTGTGCTGCCTTTCAGTCCAATCCCATTTTGCTTCTAGTATCATAAACCTTAAATAAATATCCTAAACCATAAATATTATCATATTAATGAGCTGAGTTGTTGAGTTGCTTCCAGAGCAGAGGTGAAGTGCCTCTGAGAGCAGGTAAATAATGTTCTCCCTTTTGTTGTTGTTGTTGATTGAGCTGGAAAGGAAACACCTCTGGGTGTCCCCTGGAATGTGAACAATGTCCATCATGGATCAGGATTGTTGGGATTCGTCTGCTCTGGCCTTTCTTGGCCACGGGAGGAGCAGAGCGCTGTGAAAAGTCAGCGCTGTGTGCGTGAGGCTCAGGGCACGGAGAGCTGAGCTGGTGTTCTGAGATCCCTGTGAAACACAGCTGAGCATGGAACGACTCCAGAGCCACCCCCTGGCAGGGGAGCCATGGATATCCCTCGGTGCAGCACGTGGGATGAGCTCCTGAATCCTGGGAGGAGCTCAGGACGTTCTCAGGCTGCCTGAGGACAAAGGATTGGTGTTCCAGGCCTTGGGGACACAGCTCTGCTGGCCTGGCAGCATCTCCAGGTTCTGGAAGTTGGGAGAAGCCTCCCCAGGACCATCAGCTTGGAACTTGCAGGAGGGATTTAATCCCAAGGTTTATTCTGCTGTGAAGCTCCTTTTGGGGCAAAGCAGTTCCTGGGGATGTCCTGGAAAAGCAAAAAGTGGCTGAGGAGTTCCTGGGGATGTCCTGAGCTGGCTGTGCCCACAGGGATGGCAGAGGGTGGTGGCCACAGGGATGGCAGAGCCGGGGTCCCCCCCCAGGATGGCAGTGACAGGCTGCCACAGTGGGCTCAGGATGCCCAATTCCAAATAACATCCAGCCCTGGAAGAGGGAAAAGCCTCCAAAGAGCAGCCAGGATGACCGGACTGGAAAATGTTTTGGCCACTTAGCTCCAAGATTTGAAAAGCTTTAATGGGAGCGAAACCTGCTCTGGGGGGCAGGAAATGGGATCTGGAGGCCCAGTGCCTCAGTGGGAGCATTGCTGTCCTCGGAGGAGCTGTGCAGACGTTTCTTTTTATCCCAAATAGAGCAATTTCCTGCCTTCCAACTGTTGCAGTGTGCCTGTGCTTCCCCAGGAATCCACAGCAGCAGGCATGTGGCACAGCTCGTGCAGCAGGGACAGCACAGGAGCTGAGAGTGGGGCTGGGCAGGAGGGGCTGAGTGTGCTTGAAATAAAAAACCCCCTGCGCTGCTCCCCGAGCCTGGGGGAGCTGCAGGAGCAGGGAGGATGTGGGGAACACCAGGATTTTGGGCTCAGAGGGCAGAGGAGGTGGCAGAAATGCGGCTGACAAGTGTGGCAGGCTGGGCACAAGAGCAATGCCCAGCCTGTGGTGGCACGAGGTGGATCTGGAGTTGCTGAAAGGAGCAGATTTCAGCGGGATTTAGTCCGGGGTGGCTTCAGCTCTGTGGGACTTGGGAGCTCTCTTATGCCTGCTGGTTAATTTGCTTTTGTGGCCAGAACCCTTCTGCTGTCCCATCTGCCCCTCCTGCATCCTGAGGCGTTGGCACCTCTTGGAATCACAAATTGGAGGCCCTGGAGTGTCACTTGAATTTCCAACCGGTTACTTGCCCGGTGGATTCAATCTGAGTTTTTGGATCAGTTTATTAAAACTTAAATACCAGGCTGAATTGGAATGAATCCTCCCTCCTGGGCTGGACCTGGGAGTCTCCTGAAGGTTTTTATTCCCCGTGGAGTCTCCAGCACGCCTGATTTATGCAGTGCAGCCCAGCAAGAAAAACTTGTCCTAAGTCAGTTCCTCTCTTGTAGTGCTGAATTTTGGCATCAGTTTATTTAAACCTTAAATACTGGGCTGAATTGGAATGAATTCTCCCTCCTGGGTTGGACCTGGGCATCTTTTGAAGGTTTTTGTTCCCTGTGAAGTGTCCCTCACACCTGATTTATGCAGTGCAGGTGCCCCCAGCAAAAAACCTTGTCGTGAGTCAGCTCCTCTCTTGCAACGCTGCGTTTTTGGATCCATTTGTTTAAACTTTAAATACGGGGCTGAATTGGAATGAATCCTCCCTCTGGGTTGGACCTGGGAGTCTCCTGAAGGTTTTTATTCCCCGTGGAGTCTCCAGCACACCTGATTTATACCCTCAGCAAAAAAATAAACCCCTTGCTCTGAAAAAGGAGACCTTTGGTAAGTGGGGCAAGATAAGCGCCTTGATGAGCTGCATTCCCTGCAGGGAAGAAGGGAAGGATCTCCTGGAAGGTGTTGAGGATGCCGATTCCATCTGTCTCTGGCTCCACCTGGGATTCTCCAGAGCGGCTCGGGCTGCTTAGGCTGAGCGCAGGGATTTGCTGGCAGGAGCGCAGCTCGGCTCTGTGCTGAGCCTACAGAACAGTGCCCTCTCGTGTGCTGACAGGGCTGGGAGCTGCGGTCCCGTCCCAAACTCCTCACGGGTTTGGGAGCGTGGATCAGGAATTCAGCCTGAGCCGTGTGCACGGGTTGTTGTTTGTGGTTGTTTTCCTCTCTGGGGCACAACGGCTCTAAAGGTTTTTGTGGCCTTAAAATTATGTAACTTTAAATTATGTTAATGAGATTTTTTTTTTTTTTTTTTTTGTATGGAATGATTTTTTTTTTTTTAATTCTAATAAGGAGAAAAGCCTAATAATTCAATTTTCTTTTTTACTTTCGTGCTCCAGCTGGCACAGATTGCAGTGCTCTGTGTGCAGTGGCAGCAGCTGAGCTCACGTGCCAGGAACTGGAGGTTTAAGGTGTAGATCCCTATTTCAGAATGGCCCCAAAAGAGAAAATTCACCATTAATATTTGCATTTCTGGGTGGTGTTGGTTTGGGTTTTCCCCATCATTGTTCGTCACTGCAGTGGGACTGTGGGAGCTGCTCTGTGAGGTTCAAATCCTCATCTTGCCAGAGACTTTGCAGATTCCAAACCTGTGTCTTCTCTCTGCTCACAGCCTCCCAGCACAGCCCAGTTGCCTCCATCATTTCACTGGCTGGGGATAATAAATCCCATTCCTCATCCATGGAATCCTCAAGGTTGGGAAAGACCTCCAAGGTCATCCATTCCAACCCTGCAGCCTGTGGCAGCGATGGTCCTCGTGCTGTTCTCTCTCCATCTGTTATCACCTTTTACCCTTGGCTACTCTTTGCATGGTCTGAGTTTGGTTCTTTCTCCAGGGATTTATCTGGATGAAGTTATCCAGCCTGGAGCTCTTATCTGCTCCAGGGTGTTCTAGGGATGGGGAGATGTGGAGAAATCAACTTCATTCCGGGCCCGTAGGTGGGTTGGCAAGGTTGTGGTGCTTTTAGGCTGGTCTAGAATAAATGCACCTGCAAATTAATATCCTTTGGAATTGTAGGAGAACCCGTGCTGGGAATTCACTTGATTTGGGGCAGTGCTTGTTTTCCAAACATGCTTAAAAATAATTAATCTGGGAAGACTTAAATCTTTTTATGAGGTTTTTAACCCTGCTTTGCTGGTGCCTCCTCCCTGCTGCAGGAGAGCAGAGCCTGCCTGATTTTTCCCTGGGATTTGGGAGTGTTTTCCATTGGGATGGACGGAGCCTGTCCCGAGGTGGAGGAATGTGTGTTAAATAAACAGCCAGCGTGGGCCCTGCTCGCCCTGGGTGTGTTTGCCTGCTGTTTAGGAAGGGGGGTGTGTTTGGATGAAGGATTTCTATTTTGTGCTCGGGCTCCCTTTGCACTCACTCCAAGGGCTGAGATCCCGCGCTTGGATCCAGCCAAGGGCAGTCAGGAGGGGACTGGAATTGCATAAACCAGAGATGATGTCCATGTGGATGAGCCTGGAGAACCGGGTCCTGTCCAACGGCTTTAGGATCTTGCTGTTGAGGGTAGGCCTGGATGACCTTTAATGCCCCTTCCAACCCAAATTGTCCCAAAATTCTGTGGGATCTGGGTTGTAATCAGTGCCGTTTCCCCGTGGTTGGTCCTGTTTTGCTTCCAGCACAATTCCAGCATCAGTTCCTGGCTCTGAGGATGGAGATTCCAGACTGAACCTTGTGGATGCTCCTCTGCTCACAGCCCCACCTTGGTGGGGGAAACAATCAAACCTTTCTTTTGAGAAGTGGAATCATGGAAATTCCCATTCCGAGGGCTGGGTCCTTCCAACCCAAATCATCCTGTGGAAGCTCCGGCCTTGCAGAGGAGCTGAACCCGAACCAGCTCTGGGGAATCTGCAGGGTTTTCCCAGAGAGTGGCTGCGAGTGGGGCTGGTGGAATCTCTGTCAGAAGGAAAAACCCCTGGGAATGCCGGTGCTGTGCCCCAAGATGATGCCAAGAGAACAAGAGACTGCTCAGGCAGAGTGTTGGATTTAGCCTGGAAATGTCTGGGAGGGAGTTTTCCTTCTGTTGCCCCTTGAGCCAGGGAAAGTGACTTGGTGTGCACACTCTTCAGTCCGAGTCGAGTCGCTTCCCATTTTTCTCTGGGAAGCCGGGCAGGAAGATCCTGGGCATTGGCAAAGCAGGGTGGGAAGGGCTGGTGCTGCACCTCTGCTTCTCCTGATGATTGATTCCAAAGGTCTTTGCTCTGAGCCTGCTGTTGACCCCAAAGTGGGAAGGCAGCGCTGATCCCGCTGTTCCGACCAAGGCAGGTGCCAGGATCTTGGGATATTCCCTGCTGGGAAGCGCAGCTGGTGCTGCTGGGTGCAGGACTGACCCATGGTGGGCTGCTGAGGCCTCAGAGCTCTGAATTTCTTGCCACAGCAGAATTATGTCGCTGCCATTGTGCCTGCACGCAAAGGCTGCACCAGTAATTCCATGTTCCTATAATCCCCCCGCTCGGATAAAAATCAGATGGGAGCAAATGCGCAGCACATGAGGACTGAAGACTTTTATTACAATATCTTTTTAATTATCAAGGTGGGGAATCACGTTTTACAAAGTCCAATAAATTGACTTTTATTATGGTTTGTGTGAGGACTTATTTAATAGCAGATTACACGAGACGCTGACACAATTCCTTTTTCTTTGCCGGAGGTTTATTTGTCGCTCGTTGAACTCTGGGAAAACGAGCTGGGAATGGAAGCAGAGGGTTGCAGATGTGATTCAAGAGATGGTTCATGGTCATGGTTTAGATTAGCTCAGCTTAATTCCAGACTGTGAGCACTTGGAGCAGCTGGGAAACCCAACCCAGGCAGTTGGGCTTTATTAGGAACGAGCTCCTGCTCTTTTCAATGGGTGCTTTGGGAAGTCTCAAATTCTGAATTATGGCTCTGGCTTTGGAAGGAGCTCCAGTTGTTCTGTCTGCTCCTTGGTGTTGGAACTCGGGGCTTCTGTGGGGCCTCCTGCCCTGGGCAGGTGTGGAGAGGGGATGGGTTTGGTTCTCTAAGCTGGGAACCGCTGGATTATCCATGGAATGGTTTGGGTTGGAAGGGATCTCGAAGCTCATCCAGTTCCACCTTCCGCTATCCCAAGTTGCTCCAAGCCCCATCCAACCTGGCCTGGGACACTTCCAGGGATCCAGAGGCAGCCACAGCCTCTCTGGGAATTCCATCCCAGCCTCTCCCCACCCTCTCAGGGAAATTTTCCTTCCCTATCTTCCATCTAACCCTACTCTAGTGAAGCAGCCCCAGGATTCTGTGGTTTTGTGCTTTGTTGGGAATTTTTTCACTGACACTGAGGTTTGTTCACAGCGCATTCAGCTCTCGGTGATGAAAAGTTCCTCTCTTGGATTTCGGGTTTATTATTTGGATTTATTTGGTTGTAGTCCCTGTTTCTGACAGTTTACAGTCTCTGGGAGGGTCAGTCCCTACAAAAACCCTTTTCAGTTCTGGATGCAAACAAAAGCTGGGAGCAATAGTTTGGATATCAAGTTCTGTGTGTTGAGGACATGCCAGTTTGAGGGAATTGCACATGGATCCCCTTCCCAAATTTGTCTTTGGAAAAGCGACAGCCAAAGCTGCTCCCTGTGCTGAATAAAGAGGAAACACGAGTTACAACTTGCACAGAGAGGTTCCAACATCATCAGGTTTATCCTCCCCTTTTAGCTCCTAGGAAAACTTTTGGGGGTGAAAATCAATCCTATAAGCCCATGAAAGACCTTTCTGGCCCCATGGCTACAGCGAGCACAGACATTTAAGGGATGATTTTCATACACATGGAGTCATCTTAGAATTCTGGAAGGGAACTGTTTGTCTGGGATTCATAATAAATTATTCATCCTTTTATTACCATAATAATCGCTTTTTATGGTTGCCCAAGTGAATGTTCTTATGAAAGCACAGAAAAATCCGTAATTATTTTCCAGGATTTTATAGTATTTCGTTTTTTCCTAGAGTTTTTCCCCATTCTGGGGGGTTTTTTGGTGTTATCACAAAGCAAAGCAGTTATTTCGTTTTTTTTTCTCCAGAGATAAAAGTCTCTCTGCACACTTGTTTTGTCTATCAGAGCTGGAAGAACATGAGAACAACTTATCCAGGGCAAATGCCCCTCTGGAGGCCTCTTCCCTGTGTTTTTAGTCCCTATGGATTCTGGGGGTGTTCCCTTTAAACTTGTGTAGGTCCATAATTGATTTATAGAGAATAAGAAATGTTGCCTTGTGCCAGGAACAACTGGAAACAGCCTGGAATGGAGGATTTTCCCCTTTAACAGGAGGAGGGTTTAGTGCTGATTAATAAAGAGCCTCCAGGGCCTACATTTGTGTTAAATTTAGAAATTCTCATTCACAACCTGGTTGTTGGAGGGGTGCACGGTTGTTGGTTGGTTTTTCCCAAAATAAATGGTTCCTGTGTGCATCAGCAGCTCCCAATGATGTTTATTTCCATGGTTTTGACCGGCCTGGTCTATGGAAGCTCAGCCTCAGCAGGGGGTTGGAATGAGGGGAGGTTTAAGGTCCTTTCTAACCCAAACCACTCCAGGAGCTTCTGGAAGTTGCTCTGAGAGCATGGACTGGGTTGTTGCTCTGTGCTTTGGAGGGAAAAGCTTTATGGAATGTTGTTGAACGAGGATATTTGGTGCTGTCAGAGGCTGAGGGAGTGTGAAAAGGACGGATAAATCTTGATCTTTGTGTCTCTTTTGATGAGCTGAGTCTCACCTCATGCCAAGTTCAGGGTTGCCTGTGATGCTCTTTGGGTCTTTAAGTGGTGCTCAGCCTGTGGAGCACTGAGCACCAGGGAATCTTGGAATAATCAAGGGATAACCTTGGAATTCTTTAATGAGTTCAGCTCCATTGGTCAGAGCCTGGTGCTGATGACACCAAGGTCGTGGTTCAATCCCTGCATGGGCCACTCACGTAAGAGTTGGACTTGATGATCCTATGGATCCCTTCCCACTCAGAATATCCAGTGGCCTGGAAATAAAGTGGGAATGAATCACACTCCCAGAAGTGTTTAAGAAAACCCGTTCTGCACGTTGGGGATCCTGCTGGATGTGTCCGTGGGGTGCCTGTGGGACCCCACACGTGAGGAGGTTCCAGAGTGGGAAATGATGACAACAGCCTGGCACAGCTGGAGGCTGGATCCTGGTTCATCCCCCATCCCTGATTTCCTGCTTGTGACCCAGGGTGGATCCGACAGGACTGGGCTCAGCGGCAGAGCTCGGCTCATTCCTGAGCTAAGGCATGGGACAAACCCTGTGGAATGAGGCTCCTGGACTGCAGCCTCGATACCTCAGGACAAATATTCTCCAGGAACCCTTGCCTTTGGAGCTGATTTTATCCTGTGCATCCGTTTGGGCTCTGGGTGCTGGAAGGGCTGGGAAAGTGTCACCTTTTGGGGCCCAGCCCAGTGCACTCAGACTCCCCTTTCCATGGTGTTCAAACCTTTCCTACCCCCAGAAAATCCTGGATAAGTGCACTACAGTTGCTTCCTCCTTGGTCCTGCTTCATCCATGGACCAGCAGACTGGAAGATCCAGGAGCCCTTTGGCCACCTGGTTTTTGGTGTTGGCTCCTTGTCACCTGGGATGTGGTGCTGGGAGCTGAATTCTTCCCTGCCAAATGCCAAGGAGCTGCTTCTCCGATTTTTTTCCTGTTCTAAGTTTATTATATTAATGGAGAAGAAGTGCTTAAAGCCCTCGGTGGTTGCTCAGTGTAGCCTTTGGCACCACACGCAGCAGTGGTGGAAAGAAAGCAAACAGAAGTGTGAAGAGCCCGACAAAACACATGGAAAATATCTTGTATTATATAAACGGGCTCAATGCCTGTGCCTCAAGTGCTGCCTCTCATTTGAGTAAATTCCTCCTACCAAGGAGGCAGAAAAATCAGGAATTCAGAGGCAGAAGCAGTGAAAAGGGAGAGCAAGTGAGTGTTTTGGAGGTGTTCTGCCCATAGTGGGTTTTAAAGTGGCTGCAAGGAGTGTAAAGGAAGGAGATGTTCCAATGTCCCTTCAGGGAATACAGAATAAAAGAGGTGCTTGAGCAGGAAAATCACCAGACTGGGTTCTCAGATTGCAGAATCAGGCTGGGACTATGAGCTCCACAGGTTGCCACTGAGATAAGAGTTAAATGAGATTTAAAAACCCTTCAAAACCCCAACAAACTCCAAAAATAAAACTCCAAACAACCCCTGAACAACAGCAAAAACACCATAATGAAGACCCGAACTGGATGATACCCAGGAGTAGAAATCCCGAGGTAATTGGAATATGTTTTAGTGGTGAACGGGCTGGTGCTGGGTTAATGGTTGGATTTGATGTTCTGAGAGCTCTTTTCCACCATGAGCAATTCCCGTCACTCAGGATGGACACAGGGGTTTCTAATCGAGCAGGAAGGGTTTGGGTTTTTTGTTTGCTGTCATAATTTGGGGCAGTTTCTTCCTCTCTCTGTGGTGCCAGAGGCAGAGATGCTGGTGGTGCACAGGTAAAGATCCTTTCCAAGACATCTGGGGTGGTACCTCTGGTATAGCCCGGTAATTTCAGGAAAATTACCTTTGGAATTTCTTCTGTGATCCAGGGTTTTGGGGCTTTAGGGAATGAAGGACCCTGTGGGCTCTCACTGCAACCTCCCCTCTCCATCCTCCAAGGAACATCCTGCCTCTTATCCATCCCCTCGTATCCATTCTCTGCCTCCATCATCTTTCATCTGCCCTTAATTAACTTTTCCCGTTCTGCTGAGAGTACAACATCCCAAGATTAACTTAAGAGGGAGTGCAAGGTTCCTGGAGAATTGAAAATCAATTTCTCTGTCTTGGTGTACCTGTCAAGGATTGAGTGCCAGGGCTGGAATTCATCCTCTGGTAGCTGATGGTATCGTGTCCACCTAAATCCCCTTTCTAGCAGGGCTGGAGCTGTGTTCGGCTGAGCTCCCTGGCTGCCATCCAGTTCTTGGTGGGATCGGGAAGCAGCAGGCTTGGAGTCAACGCCGACTCCTCCACGTCTGGCAAAAATCTGGTTGTGGAGCAAGAGGGAAACGCTGGCTGGTCAAAATTCCTGGGTGTCCTCATCCCTGACAAAAGCTGAGCTCTGCTGTTTATAAAAAGGATTGAGGGCCTTGAGTTGGGCTTAGTCAGCTGCTGATCCCTGGGAACGAGGAAGGGGGGTGTTGTTTCTCCATCTAATCACTTGCAGGCTTGTGATTACAACATTTAATGATGATGGCCGAGGTCAGTTTTTAATTAGCTGAGCCACATGATGGGCTCTCACAGTGCCAGCAAAGCCTTTCCTCATTGATGTCTGGCGTGATGTTCCAGAAGAGCAGCTGTGCCAGTGAAATCCTGGATTTATGGGTTAAATCACGCTGTGTATTTCCCAATCCCGAGCTGTTTTGCTCTGATCTGGATGGGACACGGTGGGTCCAGATTGCAGCGTGCAGCAAGTCCCTGTCTTTGTCCAACATGTTGAGGAGTGAGCAATAAATAGGAAAAAAAATCCAAAAGTCTTGGGAAGTTGGCAGACGTGGCTGTTACCAGGACTCACATGATGCTGTGGCCCGGTGGAACCGAGCTGTTGCCGATTGAATCACATGTTTTTGTCCTGGTAACAACCAATAGCACCCCGCTCCTTCCCCAAAATCCTAAATATAGCCCTGAGAACCTCCAGCCGGGGAGGATTGGCACCGCACCGTGCCTTTTCCACAAGCCCCGTGTGATGGCCGGGACGCAGCGGGGCCCATGCCAGGAGCAGATGGCAGAGCAGGCTGCACATTCCTGAGGCACTCAGCTTCTCCCTCTCCCCTTCCCTGCGAGGAGGGATGGATCCCGGGCTGGATTCACGCATGGCTTCGCCTCCAGCATGGATGGAAAGGTGTTGGAAAAGGCAAACGCATGACTTGGGTTTTCCTGGCCCACACGTGGATGATAACAATCCCCCCAATTCCCTCCCTGCCGTGGGATGGGGTGGAGGAGATGATTCCCTCAGGGATGAACCAGCCCCTTCCAAGCTGAATGCACACATTTGTTTTCCTGAACGTACATCTCGACACGCTCCGTGCATGCTCTGCCCTTGACCCTGCTTGCATGTGAGCTATAAAATTTTCCATCGATTTCCTGGAGGTCTGGAGCTTTCAGGCAAGGCTGTGTCCCTTTGAGCCATCCAGGTCTGGAGTGTGTTTAGGGGATGAGGTTTAGCCAAGTCTGAGGTCGCTCAGAGCTCTGCACGTGAGCAGATCTTCCCTTATCGTGCTGCTTTACTGAGCCAAGGACGCGTCCCTGGGGTGTTACTCCTCAAGCTGGGGCGAATTCTGGGGGGGTTTCACCTCCCCTCAAAGTCTGGGGCTGGTCCCTGGTGAAGGCAGAGCTTCCAACCTGTTGCATCGTTCATAAATTCATCAGATTTGGCTCTCAGACATTACTGCTGGGATAATTTTTTACGTTTTCCTGTAACATCACTGTCGAATTATGGTGCCTCAGTTGTTTTAGATTTGCCTCATTTTTGTAATCAGATTTAGCCCAGTTTGTGCTCTTTTCCCTCACTTTTGTCACCAGGTTTAGCCCAGTTCGTTTCTGCCTTCCTTGATTCCATCAGGAGCCAGGGCCCTGACCAGGAATCCTCCAGCCCTGACCTCAGGCACATTTCTGCTCTAAAGAGGGAGGAATCTCCTGCAAACCTTTTTGCTCCCCACTCTGGCCAGCTCCTGGCGCCCACTGGTCCCATTCCAAAGGAGATGTGCTGAGTGAGCTCCCTCCAGTTGCCTCACACTCAACTTTGAGCCTCTCACAGCACCCAAGATTCCCGGTGAGAAAAACTTGGAATACGTGGGAGTTTGTCCCATATCTCTGTTGATTCAATACTTGAGGATTTTTCCGCTGAAGTTTTGGTTTAGGCAAAGCTGAGTTAGACTAAGGCTGGGTTTTGCCTCGAGGATTAACGTTGTGCTTCATGAAGTTGAGCAATGTTTTGCACTCCGAGCCTGACCTGGAGTTGCAATTCCTGGGGGAGTTGGAGGGAAGAGCTGTTTGGAGCAGCAGCGGGCTGAGGTGAGGGCTCTGTTTGGGGCGTTCCCCATACTCGGGGTGGGAGCTGTTCTTCCTTTCTTCTTGGCACGCAGGAAATGAGAACAGCGGGAAAATCCTCTGGAAAACTCAGAAGTGGATAATCTGAGGTTTGCTCTGTCGCTTTGGCACTTTCTGTTTAACGGGGTTGGCACAAGTTTGACTCTTAAAATTCCTCATCCTGTAAAGATGAAGATGAATCCATTTCCTTGCATTTTTGTCTGGAAGGTGCTTGCTCGATCCAAGCATATCCATTTCTGCCCGTGGGGAAGGACAAAGAGCAGACTTTGGTGAAGTTTGGGGTTTTTTCAGGCCACTTGGGGTTAAGCTTTGATGTTAATGGTTGTTCTGCTGGAAACCTCAGGGCTTGTGCAAAGGAGACTCCAGGGAAATGTTAAATCCAGCTGGGTCTGGAACAGGACACGGCTCCCACTGGGAGGTTTTTTTGTGTCTGGACAACACCAGTGGCTTTCATGAGGATCTCATCTTCTCACCATCCTGACTTCCTTTTCTTATCACTACTGGCTTTACACGTGAATTTCCATCAACAGGCGAGGGCTTGGAAGCTCTGATCGCAGCCGGATCAATTCCAGGGGTTTCTGGACGTGCCAGTCAGGAAGGCACTGTAGCGTAGCCTGATATGAAATATTTTGAGTGTCCTGCTGTAGGTCTTGCCTTTATAAACAAGAGCCAATCCAGAAGTTTAGCAAGGATTGATAGGATCAGGATGTATTTGCAGGGAGGGCTGGCTCAGATGGAGCAGCTGTAACTCACCCTCAGCGGGAAGTGGAATCTGCTGCTCTCCCTGTGTGGCTGTGAGGGAAAAAGGGCCTAAAAATGAGGAGAAACCCTTTGAGTTGAGATGTATGTTCAGAATGAAGTGTTATAGGAGGGATTTGGGATGTTCCAAGGTTATGCTAAATTAATTCCAGTCTTAATTAGAAGGATGTACACAACTCTTAATGAGGGCAAGCACATACTTGGGGTATGGAGTGAAATGGAACATTTGGGATTTTGGGGAGAAATCCTTCCCTCTGAGGGTGGGGAGGCCCTGGCACAGGATGCCCAGAGCAGCTGTGGCTGCCCCTGGATCCCTGGCAGTGCCCAAGGCCAGGCTGGACATTGGGGCTTGGAGCAGCCTGGGACAGTGGAAGGTGTCCCTGCCCATGGCAGCGGTGGAATGGGACGATCTTTAAGGTCCCTTCCCAAACCATTCCATGATTCCTTCAGTGCTGGGTGTGCTCTATATCCAAGCATCCAGGACCTTGGGATCCAGCTGCTGTAGGACCCTTTGGGAGCCCATCCCAGCTGGAGAAAGCACTGGAAGGTGTGGTGTGGGCAGACCCGCCTGGACGGGGGTGTTGGGGTGACGTTGGAGGACGCACATTGGAAGAGCTCCATCCCAGGGCATCTTTCCCTGGCCCTCACTGGGATCAGCCCCCGAGCTCTGCGAGGCTGAGCACGGCTCTCCCGCGTTCTACCGAGTCCCGCTTCCGTGGCGTAATGCCGCCACACCCTTTTGGAATAACGCGGGATCCTTGGGGAAAGGAGAAGGGGATGGGGTGGGGAGCCCTTGGTGGAGCTCCACACCCACCCTTCAGCTGCTCCACTGGCCATCGCCGTCCAGGGGAGCACCGGACTGGGCCAATCAATCCCGGGCTGCTCCATGCCGGCCTCCCCGGCCCTGCAGCTGTATCGCAGTTACAACACAAACACCCTCAGTTATCCCGGTTGGATGCGAAAGCAGCCGCGCGTTCCATGGGAAGCGGCGATGCCAGAACGGGGAGGTCAGGGCTGTGCAGTGTTTTTCTGGCAAAGGAAAAACCTATCGGATGGAAGGCGGTGCCTGGGGAATCTCCGGAGCGGCGGGATGAGCTCCGAGCATGACTGGAGATAATGGGGCTTGGGGAGGGGATTGAGCCAGGGAATACTGGAGAGGATCCAACCGTCCAAGCCCAATGGCCACCCTTCTTCGGGATGAAGTCATTGGAAGCAGCACAACCACTTATCCACAGGGCCAATCTGCTTCCAGGAGTTTTGGGATCATGGTTTAAACAGGTTTTTGTGTTCCCAGCCCTCCGTGCCCACAGGTGCCGCTGGCGCTGCCTCATTCCCCCTCGGAGCAGCTCCGACTCAAGTTCCCTGTCTTCTTTTTATCCAGGAAAAGGCTTTTAGCTCTTCTTCCCTGCACATAATGGGGTGCTCAGAACTGTCAGCACCACACGATCATCCCTCCAGGAACAGCCCCGCATCCAAGGGGATGGAGGCAATGTGTCAGAACATGTGGAAAAATCCCCCGGAGCTTCCAATTGACGCTGGAATTATTAACAACAAAAAGTGGAGAAAGCATTCATGGAACTCTGGAGAACGCCACAGATAAGGATCTTTTTGGGGCTATTCCACCTTTCTCCCGTGAAAAGGTGAGCTCACAGTACCAAGGCTTGGGTGTGGATTTGCAGTTTTCCAGACTTTGAGGGCTTTGGAGCTTGGAATAATCTTTTGGCTTCTTGCACAGTGTGAGAGGGACCAAAGCTCCAGCAGCAGGAGGCACCAGGAAGCTGCTGGAGATGAGCATGGAGCTGGTCCCCTTTTCCTGGAGAAGGATGAAGCCGGTGTCCAGGTGACAGCCACAGCCCCTGGAATGGGCTCTGCTGAGCTTTGGATGAGTTTTGGTTTTTCTCGGCAGAAATCCGCAGCTTTTCCTTGTCACTCCACAGACCTGGATCCATTCTGAAGAGCAGCAATACATGGAAAATGGAATATTTTGCTTATTAAAGTCATTTGGAGTCGCAGCTCCGAGGTTGGCAACCAGAGCTCGGAGAGGCTGAAGGAGCTGGAGAGCTCATTGTTCCCCTTTTCCAAGAGAAACTTCCATGTGTGCCAGCACTTTTATTTATAATGCTGAAATAAATGGAGTCCATTTAAAGGTATTATTGAGGGAGCAGCACTTCAAATATATCATGTTTATGTTATTAGGCTGCTCGGAGTGAGGTGTCCTACTGCAGGCGGATAATCCGTCCCCCTGCCTGGATTCCAGGCTGGAACTTACTGGAAGCTTTGCACCACAAGAATCCGAGCGAAGGGATTATTTTCAAGGAAAGAAAAGGGAGCCTGAGGAAAATCAGGCTGGAAGGCAGAACCTCAAACCACGGTGGAGAAATTTCCTGACAGCAGCTCCGCGTCTCGTGACCACCTGATGGCTCCTGAGCTTTTCTGGGATTTTAGCAGATGCCCAAAGGGGAGCTCAGCTGGCTGGGAAGGGTTTGGGGTGGGCTGCACCTGGAGTTGGGGCCGGCTGCCCCCCTTCCTTCATTCCATCCGTTCTTCTTTTGTTGGAACAAGGGAAATCCTGAAGGAATCCAGGCGTTTTGAGAACATCAAATGACTGCGCTGACCTTTGCAGGCTGTTCCTGGTGCTGGGATCCATGGAGTGAGGGAACGCTGCTGGCTGGGACGGCGCTGGGAGCAGGAAAGGTGCTGCAGGGAGAGCCAGGACAAGCAGCCCGATATTCCAAGGAACAGGAGAGAGGGAAGATGGACTTGCTCAGGAGCACTGAGCTTGCAGAGGATCTCGTGTCAGAGCAAGATCCCTGTGTCCAGCTGAATTCCCTACAGCCAGGAATTCCCAAGGGCTGATTCTGTGAAATCCATGGGATTGCTCAGTAGCACCAGGGCCCTGGTCAGAACTACCCCAGCAACTGCTGGAATCTGGCAGGAAGAGCTTTAAAAAAGTGGGAACAGGACTGATGTTGTACCTGATTTTGTCAGAGTGGAGTTAAACTCCAGCCAAAGGGAAGCCCATGGAATTACGGAGAGGAGCAAAACAAGATGCAAATGTGTGGAGTGCAGGGGGATTGGAAAGTCCATTTAATTCCCAGGTTTTTGGGAGCAGGCGGTCTGGGAGCTGGTTCTGGTTTTCATCTGCTCCTGGTGCAGCCTTGTCCAACTTCCTCCAGGTTTTCCACTTCTCAGAGTCCCTCAGGAGCTAAGAACAAGCCTGAAGGGGTTTTAGCCAAAAAGGGATTTTCATGTGAACTTTGGAAGCTTGGGAAGGAACTCCTTCATCTCGAACTGTGCATCTTGGTGTGAGGCTTCCAGGGAACTCCAGGGCTGCACCAGTTGGATACTGGAGGGAAAAGGGCTCGGGAGATGAGATGGAGGGGGAAAGCTTCCTCTGGAGGCTCTTGGATGAGCTCTGTGTTATTAAAAGTCATTTAGTGCTATCAAGGAAGCGCCTGGAGGCCGGGGCTGGGATCTGTCATTCCCACTGTGGTGCCCAGGCAGAACAAGAACCAGAGGGAAGAGCAAATGAGGTGAAGGAGAGGAGGCAGAATCCCAGATTCTGGCTCAGGGTATCCAACACCACAATTTCCCAGGATTATTCTTCCAGTTCTGGTATCCCTGCAGCTGCAGGAGGGACCCATCCTTGTGGCGAGGCGAGGCTCCTGTCTGGTGTCTGTGAAGTCCCGTCTCAGTGTTCCCAACACCCAGCAAACATTCGGTTCTTAGGGAATATCAGAACCTTGTGGCCGTGCTGGGATGGTTGGAGCGGTGTGGGAAGCAGAGGTTTGCCACTGGAAATGAATGGATTGGGGGAATTGCAGATGGAGGGAAGTCCTGAGTGTGGCTGGGAGGCCAAGGGGAATTTATCCATGGAAATCTGTCTGCAAGGGCCTGTGTTCCTGCAGAAAGGGTTCCTGGAGCTTTGGGGTGAAACCCGCCTCTCCCAGAGCAGCTTCTTCAGCAAACCCCAGGCTGAGCTCGGGGTGAGGTCCGTGGTGCCCCGGGAAAGCTCTGGAGCTCTCTTGCTTCAGTGGAGCTGTTTTCCCTGGGCCTGAGGCTGTTTTCCAGCTCATTCCCAGAGCAGCTGCTGCCCCACTGGGAGCTGTCTGGAGCTGCTCGGCCGCGCTGTGGGGTCGGAGCAGCGTCCCTGGGGGAGATGGGGCTTTGCAGAAGGCATTCCCTGGATTCAGCTCCCCTTCTCCTGAGGGGAAAACTGGAGCTTTCCATAGGTCTGGGACCTCTTCCCAGCGCTGAATCCCAGTGCAGGAGTGGGGATGGGGAATGCTGACAAACCGCAGACCTTGAGGCTGTTTGGGATCCAGACCTGAGGGCGAGCCCTGGCTTTGGCTGCCTCCACCTCTTGTGCCCAGGGAATCTGTCCCAAAAAGCTGCAGGTTTGGATTCCTGGTGGGTTTGGACAAATCTGCCTGTCCCTTCTCCCTGGTGTCCTCCAGGTGAGTCCTCCCAAAGATTTCAGCTGGAGATGTGGCACTTCTTCCCTCATTCCCTTCTCCAGGATCTCCTGGGAGCCTCTGGGAGTTCAGTTTCCCTCTCTGGTGCTGCAGCTCCAGCTGATTCCTCCTCAGCCATGCAAACAATAATTAATAAATGGGATTTCCATCAATCCTGGAAGGGCCATGGCGTTATCCTAAAGCATCCCGAGGCTCAGAGTGGCTTTTCCTTTCCAAGGAGGATAAAAATAACTGGTTTTCCTGAAGTTTTATGGATTTCTGGTGTATCTTAGTGCCTGTCCTCTCCTTCCTGTGATACCAGCAGAGCACTCCATTGCATTTTCCTTTCCTTCACAAGGATTTGCTGGAATTTCGAGGTTTTGTGGCACTTTCGCTGTCCTTGCCATCTCATCCTCTCTTTTTCTTCTTTGTTTTTGGCCTCAGCAGCTGTGAGATCCCCAAAATCCTTGCGAAAGCTTCAGCTGGGAGCATTCCCTGAGGACCACATTCCTTAGGGATCCATATGATTGGCATAAGCTTCAAATTTGCTGCATTTTGTACAGCTATTCCTGGGCAAATGGTTGAAAGAAGGGAAGGCTGAGGGAACAGAAGTTCGCTTTCCCTGTTACTATTTTCATTTTCCTTTTGCTGGGTGGTCACAGGAGAAGAAATCCTCATTCTGGAATCGCAGCGTTTTCTTTCGCTCTCCCCCCAATTTAAGATTTGAGCTCCCCCCCTCCTCCCAGCTCCTTCAGATGGGGAAGATGAGGAGGTTTCTTAGGAATACCCTGTTCCCTCCTTGTTCCCTCCTTGTTCCCTCCTTGTTCCCTGCCAGTTGGCATCTCTGCAGCCCCTCGGCTGCCGCGTGTTTGGGGATGCAGGAGATCTCTCCCGTTCTTTGAGGTTTGCTGCCGTTTGCTCGCATTTCCCTGAGCTCCTCTGGGCAGAACCACCCGGATTGAACTGGGGAAAGCCCACGTGGAGCTGGACTGTCCCTGGCTGTGTTTGCTCGGGAAGGAGCAGCCGTGTTTTGTCTGGGAATTGGAGCAGACAGAATGGTTTGGGCTTTTATTTGCATTCTGCACATCCAGCCCCTGGAGAGCTCCAGGGTGGCATTTTTATCCCGATCCAGCTGTTTGCAGCTGTTTTCCTGCTGCTTGGGCTCCCAGATGTGCTGGGCAGCTGCGTCCAGCCCCGCCTGTGCTTCCGTGGAGCTCGCTGGGAGCACGGCAGGGAGAGGAGGTGGCGGATGCCTGAGGGGCCTTCTGGAGGTGTCCCCTCCAAGCTGCATTCCTGGGGAAATTCCCGTTTCCTCGGGTGCTCTTGCAGCTCCTGGGATGCCTCAGGAACGGCTGCGGAGGGATCCCAGCGTTGGTGGCCCTTTCCTGGGATGGGCACCTGGCAAAAAACGATGGATGTGCTGATGTGGGTTGGGGTTGGACCATTAGCTCCAAATGCCATTCCCAGCTCCCTGGAAAAACCCCAAATTCCTGCTCTGCTGAGTCACCTTCCGCAGGGGTCCTGCCCTGAGCTGATTCCTGCCTCAGGACAGGGCATTTGAATGCTTCTGTCTCCTCAGATTAATGGGAAGATGGATATTCCTCACCCAGGCTCCAGGGAATTTAACAACCAACAGATTCCACATGGTGGATTCCCACAGGGATTTCAGCACCTCATTCCAGCCTCCAAACCATCCAGAGCAGCTGCAGTCAGGGAAAATGGGAGAGGAAGAAGAAACATTTCCTTAAGGAAGTGTCGGATCCAGAGCACGGATCCAGCTCCAGAGGAATTCTGTCTGTGGGATGAGCCATCGGGAAGCCCGGAGCATTAGTTTAGATTTTGACTTTGGATCTGAGCTCTTTTTTGGCTCAGTTCCTTCCCTGGAGAAGATGGATCTGATGATTGATCCCCACGAGGGCTGCGTACCTGGAAGCACGAAGATCATGGAATCCTGGAATGGTTTGGCTGGGAAGGGACCTTAAAGCTCATCCAGTTCCAATCCCAACACCTTCCACCATCCCAGGGTGCTCCAAGCCCTGTCCAGCCTGGCCTTGGACACTGCCAGGGATCCAGGGCCAGCCACCACTGCTCTGGGCACCCTGTGCCTGCCCACCCTCCCAGGGAAGATCGAAGGGATACTTTGGAATTGGAAATCGGCTTTTTTCCATTCTTTAACCCATCTGGGATCTGGGGCTGCTCTGGGTTTCCCCCTGGACTTGCTGATCCACACTCCATGTGTCCAGCTGATGGAAAGCAGGAGCTGGGATGACATCACCCCACCCTGCAGGCATTGAATCCCACTCAACAGGGGCAAACCTTTCCCTTTCCTTTTGTTTCTCCTTCTTTTTCTCTGTCCACAGAATCCCAGTCCTTTTTCAGAACGGGCAAAGGATGAAACCAGCTTGGAAAGCCCTAAAAGAGCCTCCCTGTCCCTTCTCCAGCTTTTATTTCCCTCTGGCTTCAGCTCCAGCCTTTTCCAGTCGCATCCTCTCTACTCCCTATTGTTGATTAGAAACAGGACCTTTGCCAAATCATATTTAGGGTTTTAATGACCCCGAATGCATCCTCTGAGCATAAAAACCATCCCTGCGGGAAGATCCCAGGTGAATCCTGGGTTCTCAGGAGCCAGATATTCTGTGCTGCTGGCTGGCCGTGGGATGAGGGGTGCAAAGAGATGGAAAATTCAATTATTTTCCTTGAAAACTTCCTATATTTTAGGGGAAAAAAAGGTGGAATTGGCTGCACAGTGACAGAGAAACTGTGGCTGCTCCATCCCTGGAAGTGTCCAAGGGCAGGTTGGATGGGGCTTGGAGCAACCTGGGATGGTGGAAGGTGTCCCTGGGGTGGGATGGGGTGGGATGGGATGGGGTGATCCTTAAGGTCCCTTCCCACCCAAAGCATTCCATAATTCTCTCTGGAGGGAATAGCAGTGCACTTGAGGAAACGGATGTGGAGTGGTGTCTATCGCAAATATGATTGGGAAAGGGGTAATTTTTCATTTTCATGCCAGAAATGGAGATTATTAAATTTTAACTGTGTAATTCTGTGAAGAAAGGGAGCAAGGAAATTCCTCCCGTGAGCCTTTAATTAAATTTTGACAAGAAAAACAAACCAGATCCTCTCAGATTGGCTTTGAGTGAGGGGTTTTTCCACTGGATTCACTTGGCAAACACATTTTCCCAGGTGCCAGACATCTTTGTGCACGAGGAGCTTTTTTAAAATGATAATTCAATTTTTTTTTAATAAGCTGTGGTGATTTAAGTGAAGAATCGAATGGTGGAAGGTGTCCCTGCTCCTGGCAGGGGGTTGGAATGAGCCGAGCTTTGTTCCCTTCCAACCCAAACCATTCCACGGCTCTGTGGAGGTGAGGTCATAGAAAGAGCCTGGACTTTGATCTCTTCGCTTTTGGCTGGAATCTGGAAATCGTGTGGAGGTTAAACTTTTCCAGAGCGTTGGAGCGACGGCTGGTGGTGCCGCTGGGAGGGAACAGAGCTGGACCTGGCAGGATTGGGCTGTCACTCCTTCCTTAAATATTGTGGCGGAGGATTTTAGGATCACCAGGCCTGCGTGACACCAAATTGCTGCCCCAGGGGGGGTTGGAGGTGACATTTGGAGCAGAGCCCTGCCCTCATCCCGCTCTCCTCCGGCGCATCCATACGGTGTCCGCACCACTCAGATGTTCCCCTCCCGTCCTGCCAAATTTCCAGCTGCTGCAGATGAATGTTGAAGCTCCTCTGAGCTCACTGTTGAGGCAAACAGCTGGCCCTGTTGGAATATGGGTTTGGATGGGGTTCCTTGGGATGGGAATGTCGTTAATGCCTTTGTGTGAAGTGAAATGAAATGGAATTTGTGCCGCGCAGGATTCCAGCGCTTGGAGTTCAAGGGGAACGGGAAAAATCCCTTTAGTGGAGCTCTCAAAGTTCAGCTCCCACCAGGGACGAGTCAGTTTGTGACCTGGGCATTCCGAGTGTCTGAACATCCTCCCAAAATTCCAATTTCCTGCTCTTTATTGCTCAGAGAACATTCGGCCCAATGGGAGTCGGTAGGGAAAAGGCAGAGTTAGGAGGATGATGATGATGATGATGGAGCTGGGATTGCAGCTTTTCTGGGAGTTTCCCTCACATGTGTGAAGATGAGGCATTTCCTGGTGTCTCCTGGGCTGCCAGCAGGCTCTAAGGGCTGGAATGAGTTGGGATAAACCTTGGGATCCCTCCTCTTGCTGGCCGGGCTTTCCTCACCTTCCTGCAGGGAGGAGTGGAAGGGGAATTGCACCAGGAGGAAAAATCCTGCCCTGGATTCCGAACTCTCTTTCCAACCCTGGCCATGTCGTTCACCATTCCCAAAATGCTTTCCCTAAAATGCAGGTGCCAGCTCTTGGGAACATCCCCACAACTCCCCCCTCAGCAGGGAGAATCCAAGGTGGGAATTCTGCTGGCAGGATGGGCCGTGGGGTGTGCAGGGCCCTGTAACAAATACTGGTGTGTGCAAAAATAAAAGGGGGGGAAAAAAGAGGAAAAAAGGAAGGAGAAGCCCACCTGCCTCGTTTGCAGCAGCCCTGATTCCGTTGTCTCTCCTCAGCACATCCTGCTCGGCAGCTGAGCCCTCTCCCCAGAGCCGTCCCACACCCCCTCTCCTTCCTGCCCGGAGAACGTGGCTCTGCAGATGGCAGCTGTTTGCTTTGTGGTTACGGATCCACAGAGAAATTAAAAAGGGAGGGAAAAAAAATCCCCAACTTTTCCTTTTTTTAGGTTTAGGGGGTGGAGTCTCTCAGTCTGTTCATCTTGGGTGTTCACCCAGCTCCGGGGCTGGGATGGGAGGTGAGCTCCCAGCGTGGAATCCCAGCCTGGATTGGGTGGGAAGGGGCCTTAAAGCTCCTCCAGTTCCAGCCCCCTGCTGAGGGTTGCTCCAGGTTGCTCCAAGGCCTATCCCTTGAGCACTTCCAGGGATGGGGAATTCCCACCTGTGAGCATCCAGGGGTGGGGAAGGAATGTGAGCAGGCAGAGAGGAATTGGATGATAATTCTAAGGGAGGAATTGCTCTCCGTGACCTTCCCCGTGCAGCTCCCAGGGCCTCCAAGGATAATGCACTTGATGAGGATTTTTAGGATGGGAAAGAGCAGGATAAGCAGGATCGAGGTGTGGAGGTGTCCAAACTACACTCAGAGTATCCATTTCCCAACAAATGAGCGGTATCCCAGCTTCCCTTGGGATCCATGTTTGCATTTGGCATTCAGGGATTGCAGCACCTGGAGCTGCTGCCCGCACAGCCCTGAGCATCCAGAGGCTTGGGAAAGCTGGGAAGGAGCAGCCAACTGTGCCAGCCTTGTCCTTCCTTCTCCTTATCCCTCCTGGCACAGCCTCCCAGCAGTGGAAGGGGGCATGGATCCCATCTCTCCGCACTGCAAGCGCTCCTTTGCAGCCTTTGGGAACGGGACGAACGGGAGAGCTTGGAGTAGCCAGGGAATGTTTGTAGGATGACACAGTTAATGACTGCCCCACGAATTTTATGGATGTGCTAAAGTTCAGGACGTCCATGGGAGCCGGGGTGGGAAGTGGGCGAGTGGAGATGCTGTCAGGAGCGTGGGGCTCCCTCCAGGACCACCCAGGAACGCTCCATCTTCCGGCAGATGTGGCTGGAGATTCCCGCTCCTGGCAGCGGCTCTGTGCGAGGATGAGTGGGCAGGATGGAGCAATCCCAGGGGCCGGAGCTTCCGGATCGGCCCTGCTCACGTCAGCGGGATGCTGGGTGGGAGCCGGCGGGAAGCAGGAGCAGGGATGCCGGGATAAAGAGGGATGGAGGCCGGACACTGCTGTGGGAGCCGCGGCTGAGAGCAGCGGTGCCACTGCCCTGTGCCAGCAGAGGGATCTGGGAGAGATCTCCACGAGAATCCCATGGGATCCCATTGCCGTGAGGGAATGTGGAGGCACTGACCTTCCAGGTGAGGGTCTTCCCAGTTTGCTGCTTGCTTCCAAGCCCTGGCACCCATGTGGAGCTGGAATTCCTCAGGAGGAACCTTGGAGTAAGGCCCGGGCTCTTGGGGTGGTTCACTGTGGAGTTTCCCCTGTCCAGCGCTCTCCCCATCCCACCCATTCCTCCTGGAAGGAGGGCTCATCCTCCTTCCTCCCATCCAGGCATCTCCAAGCCCGTTCCTGCAGGGAGCAGGCAGCCAAGGGGAGTCAGGATGGGTTTGGGGATGGGTTTGGTGCTTTGCTGGCTCGGTTGGTTGCGTTGGGTTGGGGTTTGTTGGTTTGTTTGCTCCGAGTGGTTTTCCTCTGGCTCCAGCTGGAGCTTTGCCCCGAGCTCCAGGGGGTGTTTTTGGGGAATCAAAGAACCTTTCCGCTGTGAAATGCAAATGTGAGGGTGCTGTGCAAGGCAGGCTGAGGGCTTTGTACTTTTATATATTTATATTTATAAAGGCCCTTTTATTTCCTTGGAATCCTGTGGCCGTGCTGCTCTAACAAAGTGAGCTCTGATGAAATTTGTGGTTTTTATCCAACCTGCAAACAAGGCCGACTTCTGGAAGTGCTTTAAATCCCGTCAATTCCGGGGGGCTTTTCCTCTCAGAACTCATTACAGCATTTTCCTCCTTCATTTCTTCCTGTCCCACACTGTAACCCAAGTATCCTGCCCTGGGATGCATCTCAGAGGTGAAATTCCTGGAATTCTGCATGGGTTTTACCACAGGAATTCTTGCTTTATCGATAAGGATTTCTGCACTAAATGAATCTACTCAAGCCCTTGGTTGGTTGGGGATTTTGTTGTTGTTGTTGTTTTTACTCATTGTACATTTTTCACATCCTTTATCCTGCCTGGTTTTCCTTGTTTTACCTTTCCAGAGGTCAAGTCCTGTGCAGTGTCATTATTGCTGGAATGAGCCTGAAGGTTCATTATGGCTTGGGGAAAACGAGCTGGGTTTGGTCCTCTGGTTTATTATTGCACCTGTCTTGGCTTTAAAACAAATTAATGGGGAAAATTTCATAAAAACCTGGAGATCTGGGGCACTATTTCAGTCTGGGATGTTGTGCAGCCCAGGCTGGCTGTGAGGCAGCTGCAATTCCAGGGATGAGTTGGTGAAATCCTTCCCTGTGAGGGTGGGGAGGCCCTGGAATGATTTTCCCAGAGAAGCTGTGGTTGCCCCTGGATCTCTGGAAGTGTCCAAGGCCGGGTTGGACGGAGCTTGGAGCAGCCTGGGACAGTGGAAGGTGTCCCTGCCCATGGCAGGGGTGGAACAAGATCTTCAATGTCTCTTCCCACCCAAACCATTCCATGATTCCTCCATGTGAGGCCTCTGAACTGGAGACAGCTGGTCTGGACTCAGAGCTGCGGGCTGGAACTGGGAAATTGGGAATTCCAGGCTTAAAACCCAAAGCAAACTGGTAGGGGATGGATCCCTGCGGTGGGAGCCACGGAAAGCTCCTGTTGGGAGCAGTGGGACGCTGAGGAGCAGAGGCTGCTCTGCTCAGTCCCTCAGACACAGCCACGCTCTCCCAATCCCATCTCCCTCCCCCTCTGGCAAGAAGGGCCATTCATTGGAAGTGAGACATGCCAGGGATCTTCCTGAGGGATGTTTTGTCTGCAGACAGTGAACTCGGAGTGCAGAGCTTTCCCAAGGAGCCGTTGTTTTCCCACAGTGAGGTTCGTTTTGCTCTCCCTGTTCCTGGTAGCTCCCAAGTTGTTTGCTGGATTAGCAGCGCGTCCAATAAAATCTGGATGGGCTGGAGGATGTCTGAGGGGTTCTCTCTCCTTGGGAAAAGGCCTGGCTTGGATTCAGTTGCTGTTTTTAGCCCTAATGCAAAGGTGTTCGTGGTCCAAGTCAAACTGTGACAGCTCCTCAGGGAAAGGCATTGGGACGAACCTCTGCTCTCGTGGGGTTTTCCTTCAAGGGCAAATCTTCCGCCAGAAAATTCCACAAAAAGCGCCCGGGGTTGGGATGAAATGTCCTGGCCTTGCAGCTCCAAACTCTGCTGGGAAAGGGGGAGGTAGAGCTGGTGACCTCCTGATGCCCAGTGATTGAGCTGGATGGGAGGGAATGGGAAGGAGCTTTAGGGATGGTCCCAGAGTGTGGAGTGAGCCCTTTTGAGGGAGGATCCCTCCAAGCACTCATGGCTGGAAGTCTCTCGGGGTTGGATTTATCATCTTTTAACTTTGCTTTTTAATCAGAACCCCCCAACCCTGACCTCCACGACACGTTGTTCCCTGAAAAGCTGGAAAAGCAGCTCCTTTTTGCTCCATGCAGTGTTTAAATCCCTTTTTCTGTGTGTGGAGAGCAGGATTTTGTCGGGGTTTGGGAGGAAATTTGGAGACCCTTTTCCTGAGGAGATGCTGGAATCCTGAGTCATCCGGAGCATCCCGAGGACTCCATGTGCTCGCCTGGAGCTCCACCCTAGCTCTGAGTTATGGATTGGAGTTACAGCTTTAGGTTTGAGCAGATGGTTCATCCCGATGGATCCCAGAGCAATAAACACAACAAATAATTCACGGATGCACCGAGTCCCCAGGGTCCTCCTAAAGCCCTTTGTCACTGCCTGGGGCTTTTCTCCCTCCATGCCAAGGAGCCTTTCTGTTTTCCATGGATGTATCTCCTCTGCAAGGGTGCTTTAACTCAAGAATTCCAGCTTTAAACTGAGACAGAGTCAGGCTGCGAGGCCGCAGAGCCAAGTGCTCCTCCTGTCCTGAAAAATTTCTCGGGAAATCTGAAAGGGATTTTTCTCAGCAGCTATTTGTGTCTTCGGGCCTGGAATTAGGTGACCTATATTCCATGGAAGGGCTGCAGGACAGGGCTCGTCCCGAGGCAGGAATTTCACTCCTGATGAATAACAATCAAATCAAACAGGAGGAAACCACATCTAACTCCTGATCCTGATCGGACTCTGCCCGCTCCCAGGAGCCAGCGTGACTAATGGGATTGCTCCGGGGCAAGCTGGATGTTTCACTGGAGTAAAAATAAAATCCAGAAGCCCATGCTGATGTGTGTGACGTGAGTCATCCCCAGGCTTCTGCAGCTCCATCCCTGCTCCGTGGGATCAGACAGCAGATCCCTGCTGAGCTCCGTGCCGGGGGCAGGAAGGGCACGGAAAGTCCTGGAAAAATAACTGGGAGGTGACTCAGCTGTGCTTGGATCTGCTCTGACTCCACGGTTGGAATATTGGGGTGTGTTGTCCAGATTTTGGCACGGAGTACAGAGGGCTGCTCGGCCTCTTTGTGATCCCAGCCTGGGGTTTTCCAGCTGGGGTTGCTCCTTGCACAGCCGCAGGCAACGTGTGGCATTCCCACCTTTCCAGGAGGTGCTGGAGCTTGGAGCAAGCTGGGATAGGGAAGGTGTCCCTGCCTTCCACCCCCATGGAACAGGATAAGCTTTGAGGTCTTTTCCAACCCAAACCATTCCATGGTGGCCGCTGGAATGGCCAAAGGGAACTGGGGTGACCAAAGCGTGATGGCTTTGCAGGGAATTGGGGAATTGGCCAGTGGGCCTTGAACTGGGAATGGGAAGGGCCGGGAAGCACTTTTCCTGCTCTCTGCGGACAGCCACGGCCCATGGAGACACAGAGGCACCTCCAAGACCTTGGCTCATTCTCCAGAGGTGTCCTGGTTTTGCTCCAGGAAGGATCTCACCCAAAATAGACCCAATCTGCCTCCGAGCGGAGCAGGAGCCATCCCGAGCCGGGCCTTTGAAGGCGCTCAGGTCATTTCACACTTGGGGGTGAGAACTGGGCCAAAGAAGGGAAATTATCCCAGATTTCCACCCAAAAACAGGCAGGAGTTGATATCTTGGACTGCACTGGGATTGAGTCATTGAGTCCGGCTCCAGGAGAAATTAGCTGGAATTGCAGTCGGTGCAAACCAAACTGGATGGAGGCACAGGGCAGATGCCAAAAGTCGGAAAAGGTGCCAAGATTTGAAGGGGTCGGGCTGAATGCCTGCTGGGATGGAGCTCCCCTCCATGAGGGATGGGGGACAGTGACCTTGAGGGGCTGCTCTGGGGTGACACAACTGAAATGTCCTCAGGGAACACGATCATCCTCCTATTCTTTACGCAAAACTGGAATAAAATCCTCCCAATAACTCTGCTCGGGAAATGTGTCTCGGGGTAGATAAAAATGAAGCTTAAAAAAAACTTCTTCCAGTAGTTTTTGGTTGTATAACACTGAAGGCATCACTTATTTCTTGCCAAATCCCCCCGATAAGACCCCTCTGTGTTTTTCCTTTTAATTAAAACGAGGCTTTTTATGTACAAATAAAACATTGGTGCCATATTTTTCTTTTATGGAATATTATGTCATGGCAGGATTTGTGGCTGCTCCAGACACTGAATTCCCGGCGGGAGGGAAGTAAATCTCCTCAAGTGCATTCTCCAGTCGTTCCCTCCACCACTCCTCGCTGATATAAAGAGGCCCAATGCCTGCTCATAAATATTCCCGGCTTTCCAGAGGATCCTGGATGCCTCTGCTGCTTTAATGCTTCGGATTAAGAGTTGCAGGAGGGACATAAATTTAATCTCTGGACCTACAGAAAGGAAAGGGCTCTCTCAGTTTAAAAATGTTTTTCTTTGTAATAAAACCAGCAGAATTATTGATTTGAGTTGCTGGGGCTTGCAGGGTTTGGGTGGTTTGGTTTTTTTTTTTAGTTTTTATTTGATTTTATTTTCATTATAAATGCCCTGGAGCAGGGGGTGTTTATTATGTGCCAGCACAACCCTGGGCGGGGCTGCTCCCAGCTTTTTTTGGTGGCATTTGGATTTGTTGTCCAGGAAACGAGGAGAAGAGCAAGAAATGTGGGAATGCGGGGGATTTTGTGTGGGTGACACTTAGATAGGGCTGGATCTGCCGCAGGAGGCCTGGAATGATCCAGCTCTTCTTGGTGGCCTTCCCCAGGGAGGGAAAAGAGAAAACCACTGGACAGGAGTGAGAAATCTGTGGGGTTTGGGGAATTATAAGGAGATGGAGTCAGCAGTCCTGGAAGCGTTTATTTAGATTAAAGGGAGCTGTGACTCAGATTTGGGGACATCCAGGAAGTTCTTGTCCGGTTCAGGATGTTCATCCCTTAGTGGGGAATCTCCCACCCTGCCAGGGAGGGAGAGCAGAAATCCTGGGAGTTTGTGAGTGTGATTCCTGTAGATTTGTAAGGAAAACTTCACAGAGGAGAGGGGTTGGTGCCAGTTCCTGCTGACCTGGACTTTGGAACCTCAGGAAGTCCCCTCCCAAGCCATGGATTCGTTGCAAATCGTTGGAATTGATTTGAGGGGGGATCCTGCTGTGCCTTGTGGAGGGTGGGGTGGGGTCTGCTGCTGGAATCATCCCATCCATCCAGAGGAGAACACACTCCCAAATATTCTAATGGCTGATCCGGACATTCCTGGGCTTGAATTCCAGCCAGTTTGCTGGAATCATGTCATTTGTAGAGCTGACACGAGGAGAAGTCTCCTGACTTGCAACCCTAAACCACTTTCCACCTGCCTTTCCATCTTGGCTGCACATGGAAGGGAGGAAAATCCATTGTTTCCCATCCCCCTCGATGTTTTGGGGCTGGAATATGAAATATTCCTGGTTTCCCTCCCAGGACAGGTGAACTTGGAGCGTTTCTCATGTGGTTTTTGGGGTGTCTTTGAGCATGGCTCCTCCCCTGCTGCTGGCAGGGTCCGACTCCTGCCCAGGGGAGCTGCTCTGGCCCCCTCTGCCCTTTCTCCACGAGCTTTTTCCAAGGGAAAACTCATAAAACACAAACTCTTTTCTTCCCTGCTCCCCTCATCCCCTGGCTGCCCCTGGCTGTCTCCCCAGAACACGTAATTGGATTTCAGTGGAAATGCTCCGGGAGCCCCCCGGAGTTTCCAAGGGATCTCTCACCCTCTCAGCTCCCTGATGCTGCCTGGGCTTCCTCTCCTTGGGTTCTTTTTCTGGACTCTTCCCTTGTCCAGCTCCTCTTAGCCCTGATCTCCAGAACCCTCTTTGCTTTTCCTCTCTCAGCCTCCTCCTCCATCATTATCTCTGTCACCATCCTCTTCTTTCTCAGCGTTCCTTCCCTGTTTGGAGATTTTCTTTATTCCATTTTCACCTTTTTGGGGTTTTTTTTGGCTTTTACTGTTGCTGCTTTTCCAGCTCAGGACAAAATTTCTGCAAATAGCTTTGAAGTCATTTCATCTTCCTTGCTCTGATGGCTGTAGCCAGGATTAGGGCAGTGCCAAGCAAACTTCCCAGAACTTTCCCGTAGCTTCCTTTAACCCTTAAAGTCCTCTATTGTCTCCTTATTTAATTATCAAACTTCCTGGGTCATGGAATCCCAGAATTATTTGGGTTGGGAGGGACCTTAAAGCTCATCCCATTCCACCCTCTGCCATGGCAGGGACACCTCCCACTGTCCCAGGCTGCTCCAAGCCCTGTCCAACCTGGCCTTGGGCACTGCCAGGGATCCAGGGGCAGCCACAGCTGCTCTGGGCACCCTGTGCCAGGGCCTCCCCAGCCTCCCAGCCAGGAATTCCTTCCCAATATCCCATCCATCCCTGCCCTCCTTCTTGGACTGCTTTGTGTTGGCCAAGCTTTGGTCTCCTGGAGCCGTCTCGAAGGGAAGAATTTCCTTTTCTGTATGAAAAATCGCCATTGATTGCCAAGGAGCTGATGGGATCTAAGGTCAGTGAGAAGCTGGGGGCAAGAGAGAGCCTGCAAGTGTTGGGATTAAGATCAGGCAGTGGAAAGGGGAAGAGGAAAGGGGGAAAGGAGAACAATTCCACCCGGGAACATGTGGTTGCTCTTTTGCCTCGTTGTGCATTGTCAGCGCAGTGATTTACACCGGCTGAAATCCATTCCAGAGCATGAGAGCAGATTAATAAATACGGGATTTTGGACAGATATTTGTCTCTAGGATGGCTCCCTAAAGGTGTGGCCAGTGTTTTGTGGATCAGGCACTTTCCGGGAGCAACGTGCTCCATCCCTGACACGGATTTGTGGCGTCAGCAATTCCTAAAGCAGGGAAAAGGTGTGGTTTGGATTTTTTTTCTTTTCTGGCTCCGTCCTTTCCAGTGTCTATTTTTTAACCTAAACTACGTTCTTGGCTCGGCCAGGAAGGCCAACCAACTTTTCTTTTTGTGATCCTTCATTTGCCAGAGGTATTCGAATGTATATATTTCTATATATTTCTATATTCCTAGAGGAAGTTGCCAAAGCAAACTGTCCTCACTGTGTGTCTGCTCCCGGGCAGCTCTGCCAAGGAGCAGCTCTGGAAGCTCCTTTCCAGTTGGATTTTCCTCCTAATTTAGCCTCCATCTGTGACAAAAGCGAGGGAATGGGAGCAAAATCCAGGTGTTCCCAGATTGCTGAAGCAGTACCTTCCCCTCTCATCCTGGGGCAGGGAGAAGTGGGAGTGTGGGCTTGGTGTTCATGATGATGTCCTGCCAACACTGCTTGGGGACATCCAAAGCTGAGCATTCCTGATGCATCCGTGCTAAATTTCGGGACATTTCAGTGGCCAGCGTCTCAAACCAACCCTGTGTGGATGCAGGGATGAGGGGATGGAGCTGCTGCTCCCAGGGATGAGGGGATGGAGCTGCTGCTCCCAGGGATGAGGGGACGGAGCTGCTGCTCCCGGGGATGAGGGGACGGAGCTGCTGCTCCTGGGGATGAGGGGATGGAGCTGCTGCTCCCAGGGATGAGAGGATGGAGCTGCTCCAGCACTCAGGCGGGTGAGTCACGGCCCCTCTGAGTCACATCCCAGATCCATGATTTCATCGCTGGAGGTTCAGGCTGAAAGTGCCCCAAGGAGGGAGATGGATGACCCTGGAAGTCCAGAGGAGTGGGATGTTTATGGGGAGTGGAGCTCCAAGCTGGATGGGACCCGCACGTATCGGGATGAGCTGATGTCATTGTGCTGACAACGTGTGTTGGAAAGAAACGCTCCAGGCCGCAATCTCCAGGTTCCTGGAAACGCTGAGGAGGATTTATTGTTCTGTGCTGCTGAATGGGGCTCTGCATCCGCCTTTGCCTGCGTTATCCCAAGGTTTGGATGCGTGGTTTCGGTGCTGGCCGGGCCGAGGAGCGCGTGGCTGCTCCATGCAGCCCTGCTCCCTGGGGAAGGAAGGAAGGCTGAGAACTCCCAGGAACAAAATCCCCTCCTCAGCAGCCTCCTGAACTCCCTGAGCCTTTCCCGACCCTTCCAGCTTCCCCGAGCCTGCAGCCAATTAACGAGCCTTTGGAAGCTCATCCCTTTAATTGTTTTGTGGGATCGGCTTCCGCCGCTCAGCTGCTGCTCCTGATGTTTTCCTTGGCTCTTCCTGCTGGGAACACCTTGAGGCAGGCGGAGCACCATGCTCCAGCCTGATGCGTTTTGCAGCGAGGATTTCCAAAGAAATCCAGACTCTGAAATCCCATAACTCTGCACCTGCTGTCCAGCCTGGAAAAGGGCTCTAGGGGCTGGAATATTCACGGGGATGTGGTAACCGAACGGTAAAAACAAGGAATGGGACAAAGAGCAGATGGTTCTGTGCGGTTTTTCCTGGGATATGAGGGTTTCTCCATGCTGTGAGGGAATTTGAGCAGCCCCATCATTGACCTCACCCAAAAACCAGGGATGAGCTCGAGATGAGATACCTGTGGTTTTCCCAAACCTTCCCAAGGGCAGGAATCTGGGATTGCCTCTGTCTCTGCTCCACGGACAATTCCAAGAGTTCAATCCCTCTGCCCCGAGCCCCTGTTTTGGCCTCTAAAGCAGAAAAGCAATAACACAAAAGTAATGAACAGCTGGGGAGCTGTTCTGGGGAGATCTCTCTGGTTTGTGTCAGAAATGCAGAGCTGGGCCTGGGGGTCTGCTTCAAACCTGATACAATCAGAAACAGCCCCAGAAAAAGGCCGAGTAATGAAAGAGCTCCTCAGTGCAGCTCCAATAAAACACAGCAGCTCAAAGCCAGGGGATCCTGGGAGGAGATAAAGGCACGGGGAGAGGTGGATGCGCCGTGGCCTCGGGCATGAACAAAGCCCAGAGCAAAGCCAGATGTGGGCTGGGCTGGCCCCGCTCCAGATGTGCGCTCTGAACTCTGCCTACCTGGGGCTGTGCTGGGGTGCAGCTGGAAGGGTGATGGGATCTGAGGAGGGTGGCCAGGAGGGGGAGATTTCCAGGGAGATCGGGATCGGAGCGGGCAGTGCTGGCTCGCTGGCTGCTGTTCCTTAGAGAGGGATGAGAGGATGGAATTTGGTCCTGCTCTTTTCCCTTGGGTGAGGCTTCTCCTTCTATTCCTGTCATTCATTTCTCCTCCAGGACCTGGCGCTTGCAGATCCCCCGTCCTGCCCACGGTGTGTCCTGGGGATCCCTGCTTGGATTTGGCCTTGGCTCTGGGTAGTTTAACTTTACAAAAATCTCTGGAGCAAGAGGGGCTGCACAGCTCTTCCAAACGCCAGGGTTTTCCCTCAATATTTCACTTAAGAACTCCCAATATTCCTACTTTTATATATTCATATACAATCCTTTAGAATCCCGCTGCCTTGGGCTTTTTCCTGCAGTAACTCCCTCTCCTTTGAATCCAAAGGTTCACAGCACCGTGGCTCTTGATCACTCTGGGAGATGGGTGAGAACTCCCGTGGTCCTTCCCAGCTTTCCTGGCCTTTGGATACCCCTGTGGCCTTGCTGGAAAGCTGCCCCCAGCTCTTCTACCCTTTGGTGTGGGCAAGACGTGCTCCGTTCTGTTCATGCTGAGCTTGCATTTCCTTCCTCACTCTCCATCCCTGACCCTGAAGCTTTTGGAACTCCCTCCTGGGAAGGAAAATCCTTTGTGTGGAGTGTGAAATGATGGGAATCCTGAGGAGCTCTGGATGAACCTGGCTGGAGTAGCAGCAAGAGCACAGCAGGTACCAGGCCCCCACCTGCCATTCCCGGCTCCCACAGCTCCCACTCCCGGCACAGATGGACCAGGAGCAGCTGCCAGGGAGGACGAGAGGAGGAGGAGGAGGATGAAAAGCCCATTTGGATGTGAAAGCAGAGGAGTTGTGCAGATCTTCCCCCAAAACAAAAATAGCAGCTCCAAGTGCATTTAGAGGAGTTCTGGCACCGCTCACCCGTGGATGGGAAGCGCATTAGGAATTGTGCCTGGGCTGGAGCAAGCAGCTGTTATTGTGTCCACTGGAATCGTGGCAGTGAACACAGAGCACAACTTCCCTGCTGCCCTGGCGTGGATTGGGATCTCTCTGGAGTAACTCAGGCTCCAGGGAGGGTGCTGCTGTTGCTCCATCTATGCCAGGCCTGGCCTGGCTTTTCCAAGTCCCACGGGTGGTTTTTGATATCCAGAAAATGAATCCTCGACATGGATCTGACCCAACCCCCTGGATCTGAGCTCTTTGCAAGTCGAGATCTGGATGCAAACTTCCCAGCTGCACCCTCTTGTCCCTGAGCCCAACCAAACCCTGTCTCTGAACCACCCACAGGCTGCAGGAAAATGGGGATTGAGCTCAGCTCAGCGGGGCCTGGAGCCAGCGCTCGGCGCACCCCCGGCCCCTCTTCCCTGCTCTCCGTGGTGAGAACTGAGCAGTTCATGGAAATCTGCTGGATTTCCCCAGCGTGGGCTCAGCTGGAAGTGGGAACAGAATCAGACCTTCCAGAGTTTGGGGTTTGGTTTGTTTTGAGGAGGGAGTGAACTCCCATCTCGTGCTGGCCGGGTTCGGGAGGTCACCGCTGCCAGGAGGAGCCCGGCCAGCAGCTGAGGCTGGACCAGCCCTGCTTATCCAGGCACATTTTTGGGGATGTCAAGTCAGGGCTATTTCTGTTCCAGCCTCAGCCCTCTCAGTTCGTTGGGAGAGCTGATGAAGAGGAAGGAAGTCCTAAGGGAGAGGAAAGAGGGAGAAGGAAGGACAGAGCAGAGCAGTCTGGGGGGGTTTTATAGAGGAAACTGCAGAATAAAACTCCTGAGAAAACTTTTCCCCTCAGCTCCAAAAAATGGGAATTTTGTTTTCTGCCATCTCTCAGCCCTCTCTTTACAGCGATGTGCAAAATGCTCAGACTGACCCAGGTGCAGTGGAACATTTCTGTGGTGGCTCCAGCTGAGAGTGGTTCTTGCTGCCTCAGCCCTGAGCTGGCTGGGTGTGATTTAAGTTTCCCTGGGCAGGTTTTCCCACCTGGAACGGGAATATTTCATTTCCTTAACATTCAGAAGATCTAATCCTCGGCTATAGCCTTTTTCTGTTACTGTTTAATCATTAGTTTCTCAAACTTTAGGGGTTTGGGGCGCGTATTTTATTTGTTGTGTTTCTTCTGGGCAATATTTTCATGATAAAAACTTGATGTCTGCAGGTCAAGCCCATCTTTGGGTGGCAGGAGTTGTGCTGGATTTAATTTCTGGATATTATTCCTCATGGAATGTGTCACCTCTTGAGATCTCCCTTCCCGTAGAAGCAGATCTTTGCCAGGTGTGATGCCTGTGTTTATTTTGCTGTTTAATAAGGGAATTTTGGGTGCTGCCTCACCTCTTCTCCGACTCTCCTGGAGCTGCAGCAATTCTGGGAACAGAGGAAAAGCCTTGGCTTGCAGGGAGCAGAGTTTGGAGCACTTCAATTCCCAGGGTCACGGGTTTGCTGTTTTATGGGAGACCATGTGCTGTTTTCCCAGCAGATGAAAGGGTTTTGCTGTCAGCACTTTGAAAAACACCCAGAGCAAACCAAACCCAAGTGGGACTCTGGGTCTGCCTTTGGCATCTCCTGGGGTTTTTTGGGTCAAGCCACCACTGGAAAAATCCCCCAATTCTTTCCATCGGGAAAACCCACAAAATGGGCTGGCAAAGGGAGGACAATACAGGCAGATTAACAGCCAGGTGGTGGGGCCAGGCCTTTTTAGGGATGCTCCCATGGATCATTTAACCAGTTTAAGCACCTGGTAGGGCAAAATTCCCATCTCCTACACCTTTTTTTTCCTGAATAAAGGGAAAAGATCCCATTATTTCTCTTATTTTCCTCTTGAGAACAAAGCTAAACACCATTAAATCACTTTTATCAAAGTCCTTCTTAAAATGTTTCCACGCTGTGGCTTGGGAACATTCGGAGAGGATCCAAACCTGGATGTGGTGATGGAGATTTAAACTGAGCTCAAATCCCAGAACTTTGTTTTTGGAATCTGTGGAGATTTGGGCAACTTCTTACAGGATGAGGAGTTGATTTGCCGAGAAATGCAATTTTGGGGTTGACTGCAGCTCTTTACTGGGTTGGCACTGGGAGCTCATCTTCCTCTAAAGGACATTTTTTGTTTTGTTCCTACATTTGCAGAGCTCAATATTCCCCTTCTTCCATTTCCCAGCAATATTTTAGAGCCTCCAAACCTCTCTGCAAAAGGGGAAAATGATCAGGAGCACCAAACCAAAACAAAGGGATTGGTCATGCTTTGGGGTTGACCTGGACTTGAAGGATTATTTGGGGTTTTCTTTTGCCGAGCGGAAAACTAAATCTGGAGCTTTTCACTCCCAGTGCAAACATAACCTTCCCTCAGTCCTGGAAGGAGCCAGGGAATCTCATGGTGGGATCGGCCTGATTGGGAGTGCAGAGCCAATCTCCACATCCCAGGTTCTTTCTCAGCTTTCTCATCAGGAGGATGAATTAGGACTTAATTAATGCTTTGATCTGGGGAAGCGGCGCTTCCCGGATCCTCGTTCCCGGTGCCTGCTCCCAGACCAGCCCCTGTCCTTGTCCATGCTCACTTTGTCCTTGAGTGCAACCAGGCTGAATTCTTGTGAATGCCAGAAGGGCAGATTCAGACCTCAATTAATGGAGTAATTAACTCAATTAGCACACTGAGATAAAGGTCAGGATGTGCTTTTAGGAACTCGTTGCATTTCAGGGCAGCACTTTGAGCTCTTGGAACGTGGCCATAAAATTCACCTCTTTTCCAACAAAGGTGTTCCTAAGGGTTGAAGAGGATCCTTGCGGGGGTTTGGGCACAGGGATTGGAGGTTCCTGCTCCACGATATTGATCCTGACTGTGCTGGTCTGGAACTGGAAGAGTTATGGGATAGAATCACGGATGGGTTGGACTGGGAGGGATCCCAAACCTCATCTTGTTCCATGGGCAGGGACACCTTCCATGGAGCAGGCTGCTCCACAAGAACATTCCATGGAGTGATTCGGTCTGTAGCAGGCTGGAATCCAGTGCTGGCTTTATCCCAAAGCCTGGAACGTGCAGTGCAGGATGCAGTGGGACACGGGGACACTCGGCCCCGCCGTTCCCGCCTGGCTGGGAGCAATCCCAGCTGATGGCACTGGAGAATCCACCGAGGGTCCCTTCGACTGCTGTCACCCACGCACTCGGTGTTCCTGGGGGGATCAGCACTCTGACGAGGAAGAGGAATGAGGGATTGCTGCTCTGCTGTCAGCACCTCCGCATCCAGGCAGCGCTGCCTCTTGGAACGCGGGAGGGAACGCTCGTCCCTGCCTGGGCGGGAGCTGGAGCGGAGCATGGAGCTCGGGGTGTCACAGCCTGGGAGTTCCAGCAGGGCTGTGCTGACAAGTGATGGCTCTGTTGGAGGCGCTGACGGATTCCGGGGGAGCTCCTGGGGCCAGGCTCTGTTCCTGGATGTATGGAA
>NW_008239544.1:496647-497605 GCF_000691975.1 Corvus brachyrhynchos
TTATTGCCATCTCTCCTCATTTAGAGACTCCCTTTTGGGAGATGTCTTTCTTCCATCTTCCTCCTGCTCATCCCTCATGTTGTCTCCTCCTTGCTTCTCCAGCCTTTGCTGTCGGAAGCAGCTTGTCCGTGATTTTCCGTGTTTAATATGACATATTCATTATCCTCGGGACTGATTTTTCTCTGCATCTCCCAAATTCCTGATGCAGTGACATCTCCCAGCTTTTTCTCTTGTTTGGTGGAGCTTGGGAGCCGAGGGAAGCTGGGGAGTGTGGCACAGGGAGGTTTCTGTGTGACACACTTGGACCTTCCCAGCCTCCTGCCTCTTCTCAAATCCATGCAGAGCAAGATAAATATTCCCTGTCCTGCCATGAGGTGGATTGGAAACAGGCAAACCTCACTTAAACGGAAAGACAAAACCGTTCTGGGTTTGCTCAAGTCTCCCCCACGTGCAGGAAATAAATGTTCAACTCATTCCCAAGGGCAACTCCCTCACCTGACGAAGCCACCAAAGAGTTTTAGGTGGCTTCAACGGCAGGAAGCTGCATCAGGGGAGGGTTGGGTTGGATTTTAGGAAAAGGTTCTTCCCCAGAGGGTGGAACAGGCTCCCCAGGGAATGGTCATGGCTCCAGCAGCGTTTGGGATGCACGGGGTGGGACTGTTGGGTGTCTGTGCAGGGCCACGTGCTGGATTTGGATGACCCCTGTGAATCCAACTCACTGAACTGCGTTGATTTCTGTATTTAGGAGCAAAAATGCTCCTAAAAGCACCTGTGGGTGATCCTCCTGTTCCCATGGATCTCCACATCCCTCTGGGAATCCGGGACACGCACACTGCAGCCCTGCACTCAGGAATGTGCCTTTGTGGATGCTCCTTTTCACTCCGAGGCCCCACTATGCGGATGTCTGTGGCAGGGAGGCTCTGCAGAGCTCCAGCCCTTTTCCATGTTCTCCTTTCAG
>NW_008239544.1:497688-501869 GCF_000691975.1 Corvus brachyrhynchos
GGGAAAGAGGAGAGCGCAGGGTTTGGATTTCCTTTGAGGAGAGCTATTTTTAGGCTCAGGACAAGTTAACAGCAACCTGCTGTTGCAGCCGGGGGGGAAATGAGGAATAATGGCTTCCTTTCGGAGAGGGATGGTTCCTGGAGTGCTGTGATTCCTGGGATTAGTTTCAGTGAAGTTTAGATATATTATAATTTGGGGAAAAAAGTGTGGATGTGTGTCCCAAGTCTTGGTCCGGAAGAATCGTAGGATCACGGAATGGTTTAGGTTGGAAGGAAACTCAAAGCTCCTCTCACTCCACCCCCTGCCATGGGCAGGGACACCTTCCACTGTCCCAGGCTGCTCCAAACCCCATCCAACCTGGACTGGAACACTGCCAGGGATCCAGGGGCAGCCACAGCTTCTCTGGGCACCCTATGCCAGGGCCTCCCCACCCTCACAGGGAAGAATATGAAACCTGCTGGTCCTTGTACCAAACCTGCTTCAGATCCTAATCCAGTCACGGGTTTCTTTTTTGGTGGGATTGGATTTCCCACCAGCTAAACCAAGCTTGGTTTTGGACTCTGACTTGGTTACATTTTCTGGTGACAACCTGGCAGATTCCCTGCAGAGCTGTGCCACCTCCCTGCCTCCCTGCAGAGCAGGGAACGGGCGTTAATCCCGGTGTTCCTTCCCCACAGCTGCGTTCCCAAAGCTTGGCCGGGGTGGGAAACTCGTGGGCTTGTGTGAAATGACCCCAGCTCGGTTTGTCCTGTCCTGCTCAGCCCTGGCAGGCCAAAGGCCACACGAGCTGCTTTAGCTGCATCCTGAGCTCCCGAGCACCTGGGCCCAGTTCCTAGAAACCTTAGAGCCGTGGAAGCAGCACATGGAAGTGCTGGGCTGGAAGGGCAGGGCTGGAGCGGCCCTTGGGAATGTGTGGGAGTCCTGGTGTCGTGTTCAGCCATGGAACCTCCCCAGCTCCATCCTCGGGGAGGGATCTGTGCTGTCCTGGAGCACTGGCCAAGGAGCAGTGAGATGAGAGCAGCACAAAGCCAGGAATGCGGAGCAGGCTGTGGCACTGGGAATAGCGGGAACGGCGATCCCTGGACATCCACGGTGATCCCTGGACATCCACAGCTTGGGCATGGCTTGGCACTGCCCTCTTGATGTTATCTGTGCTGCCCAGGGAGCTTTTCCAGCCCGAGGATCCAGGGAATCGTGTGGCAGCACTGCGGATATGCAGGCAGGTGTTAAAGCCTGGCTCCGTGTGCTCACAGATGTTTTCCAGCACAAGCATAGAGCTGGCGCCTGGGGTAGGTTCCCATCCTTAGTGAGGTATTTCTGTGGGAGTTTTTTCTCCTCTCTCCACTTCTTGGGGATGCAATTGCCGCAGTTCCTCTGCCACGTTGTGAGGGGAGCAGTGCAGGTCACAATTTCCTGTCGCCTTGCCCCTGAGGAGCCCTTGAGTGACTCGTTGTCCCCACCGGGACAGAGCCCCATGTGCTGCGGTTTCCTGGAGAACAAAAGGACTTCAATAAATGCATTTGACTTCTCTCAAGCATCACATTCCTGGCTCCTCTGGAAATCAATCATCCCTCTGTCAGAACCTCCCCGCTCTCCCAGCCCAGGCCTGCAGGTCTGGAGTTCCATGGAATTCAGTAACGTTTCTGGTGCTCCCAGCGCGTTCATGGGAGCAAGACTTGACTTGCTGCTCTGGGAAGGAGGTGACGGATGGGGATTGTTTTTGTGCTGTGGGTTCACCCAGATTTAATCATTACACAGACAAAGAATTCCCTTCTGCAGCTTAATCCGTGCCAGGCCTGGCAGGAGCAGAGGGGCTCTCCCCTCTGTTGTAGGGAAGGAGTTGGAGGATGTTTTCCCTTGGAAAGGCTCCTGTCTGTGTGTTGCATTAATCCTATAAACTTCCCACTTATAATGCTGCCATAATCCAGTCCCTGGATCATTGAAATCCCTGGATCACCATCCCTGATGTGCTGGTTTGGGATGGGGATGCAGCTGAGCCCAGGCTGGACAGGTGAGCACTTGTGGGGGTGGGACACGACGGTCTCAGGTGCTTCTTGTGCAGCCAAGGAAAGCATCAGGGAGGATGGAATTGCAGGGGGAGAAGGAGCTGTGTCTTCCAGCACATCCTTAGAACTGTAGGGTCATGGAATGGTTTGGCTTGGAAGGGACCTTAAAGCTCATCTCGTTCCTGCCCTGCCACGGGGACACCTTCCACTATCCCAGGTCGCTCCTGGCTTTGGACACTTCCAGGGATGGGGCAGCCACGGCTTCTCTGGACAGCCTGTGCCAGTGTTTTACCACCTTCCTAACAAATCTCCACCTGCTTCAGATCCCAATCCTGTTGTGGGATTATTTTTGTAGGATTGAACTTTCTCCCAGCTAAGACAAACTTATTTTGGGGCTTGGGGTTGCTTATAATTCTTGGGAACAACCTGGCAGATGTCCAGACACCCTCTGCAGGTGAAATACCTGCAGCAGAGCTTAGATCTTGTGTCCAAGTGATTTCCACTGCTGCAGCATGGATTTGTTGGGAGAGGCATGGAATTTTTTGTGTCATCGCTTGTGAGTGAGGAAAACTCGCGGCATAATCACGGCTGCTGAGCATGAATTGTGTTATTCTGGAGGTTCTCTCTTTTTTAATAAAAAATGGGTCGGCTGAATAATGTGAACAATTTGAGCATTTTCTATAGGGCTGAATTGCAGGGATGTTTGTTTAACCTACAGCAAGAGACCCCAAATCTGTGGGGTTTCATTTGGATGCATATTTTACATAGGTGAGATGACAAGGTTATTAAAAATGAAGCCGTTGTTGATGTAAAGCACGAACAGACATCAGCAGTGAAGCCTCTGAACGGGCTTTTCCTTCCCCTCAGCAGAACCCTCCACCCCTGGAGCCAAAAGCTGGGATCCCAGAATCCTGGAATGGTTTGGCTGGGAAGGGACCTTCAAGATATCCAGTTCCACTAGCCCAGGTTGCTCCAAACCCTGTCCAGCCTGGCCTTGGACACTTCCAAGGATCCAGGGGCAGCCCCAGCTGCTCTGGGCACCCTGTGCCAGGGCCTGCCCACCTTTATCCTTAGGGAAAAGACATAAGGACTGGATGTATCAGTGGGTTTTTTCCTCGGCATTTCGGTTGCTTTGGGGGATGAGCCAGACTGAATTTCCTACAAACACAGGGTTGTCCATGTGGGAATGGATGTGGGGAGGAGTTTTCAGGGACAACCCCAGCTCTGGAAGCGTTTGGGACAAAGGACAGCTGGAGGTGGCGTGCGGGAGCAGAGGGAGGATGCTGGGGGGTTGATTTATGTTCACCTTTAATCAAACTCCTCAGAGCTCTCGGAGGTGCCGTATTTTTGAGCCGTGTCCATCATCCTGTAAATCAATCAAATCCCACCAGCTCTGCCTCAGAGCAAGGCCCAGCTGCAGCTGAGCAGGAACAGAACAGGGCGGTGCTGCAGCTCTGCATCTCCTTCCTTTGCTCAGATCTCCTTCCTTTTCCTCACCTTGGTGAGGAGAACAAGGACTCACTCAGCAAAGGGACGTGGGATATAATTCCTGTGGCTCTGTGGGGTGACCCTGGTCGGGTTTTATCCTTTCGCTGTTTCTCACCACCCTCTGTCCTGTTAATTCTGAGGAAAATCCGTGCTCACGCTGGAGGAATGCTCCCTGGAGCAGGTCTGCTGTGGGCTTTTGGGGTATGATGCACTTGTGGTTCTTCCTGCCTTGGTGCTGATGCAGATTCCCAGCGCCTCGGAAAACTGGCTCCGTAGTGCAGACCTTTAAAGGAATTTGGAATATGTGGGATGAGGCAATGAGGGCAGGGAGAGGGAGGTGCTGCTGGAGAGCCCCAGCCAGAAGCACTGAGGATGTGCTGGAGGACACAGGGAACGTGCCAGGAACACATCCAGGTGCACATCCCAAAATTCAGCTGCTCCTGGCCCTGGAGGAGAAAGAAAGTGGGAACACCAGGACTTGCCCTTTGCAAGGTGTGTTATTTGTGCTTCCAAAGAATAAAGGAAAGAGAAGTAAATCAAGTGCCTGGATTTCAGTTCTGCTGGGATAAAAGCAGAACGTGGCATCGTCCTGTTAATTAATAATTAATACTCTCCTTTAGTTAATAATTAATATTCTCCTTTCTACCTTCTTTGGAGGCAAATGTTTGGTTTGAAGCATCTCTGTTG
>NW_008239544.1:501897-528953 GCF_000691975.1 Corvus brachyrhynchos
AGTGCGGCAAATCTGAGGGGATTCCTGATTGCTTCCCATCCCAGCAGCAGAACCACTTGGAAAAATGCCCTGTGGCCCCCTGCCCTCTCCGAAGGGCTGTGTGATGACATGTTCCGAGTCTCATCCCAGAATCCCAAATAATCCTGCTTTATGTCAGTTGGAAGCCATTCTCCCTCATCTGTCAGTACCTGCCTGTGCAACAAGTCACTTTCCCTCTATTTTCCAATTCCTCTTTAAGCACTGGAAGGGGCTCCAAGGTCTCCCTGGAGCTTTCCCTTCTCCAGGCTGAGCATCTCTCTGCTCTCCCCTGGACCTGCTCCAACAGCTCCTTGTCCTTCTTGTGCTCAGGACCCCAGACCTGGACTCAGGATTAATTTTTGAGCTCGTTTTTCCAACGAGACGACATTTCCATGGCACAGATCCAAACGTGGTCCTGACTGGAAAAAAACCCCTGGAAAATTTAAGGCGCCTCCTGTTGGAATAGCCCCTGAGCCGATGAGTCTGTGCCACAAACTGGGACCGTGTCACCGGTGTGGCACCACAGCTGGTGGTGACAGCTCTGCCTCAGGGCACTCATTCCAAAGCATCCTTGGAGCAGGAGGATGAGCGGATCCTCCTTCCAGATCCAGTGGAGAGGATCCTCCTTCCATTCCTGGAGGAAAAACGGGGAGATGGGAAACCAGCAGCTCCCCACCACTGCTCTCCCAAACCCCCTGGTTGTCCCTTCTGGGTTTTTATCCATAGTTCAGGAACTCTTTTGTACTCCTGGAATATCTGAGAGCTCTTGGAGCCCCCGAGTTCCTGGGTGTTACCAACTGGCCGCTTGTTCTGAGTTCTCCCGGGATTTTTGCCTTAAATTACGAGGCGGGGAATCCTGCTGACGGTCAGCCGGGGCTGTCCCGGCAGCTTTGCGTGCGGAGCAGCTTGTCCAGAGGCCTTGGCTGCTGCCAGGGAATCCAGAGGCTTCCCTGGGGCCATGGGATTTGCACAGCTCCCTCCCCCCCCGCCACGGCTGGCTTGGGAAGAGGAGGTGGGAAGAGAAATCCATGAGGAGCAAGGGTTGTCCCACCCCGTGTCCCTAATCCTGGGTGGTGTTGGGGGCAGGATGTGCCGGAGCGCTGCGTCCCAGCCAGTCCACGTAGCACCTCCAGACATCCCTGGAATGCTCATCCCTGGAAACAGTTGGACGAGGCTCTGAGTGAAGACGTCCCTGCTTATTTCAGGGCCTGGAAGTTTCCTTTCCAACCCAGATTATTCCATGATCCGCACCTGATGTGGATCCCAAAGTTTGTACCCAAAGCGCTGCTGGGAGGGAAGCTCGGAGCCCGATATCCTCATGGATTTGGGAGCACAGCTGGGCTGAGCCATGCTCGCAGAGCTCCAGGCCGCTGATCCTCTGAACCAGCTGCTGCTGGGCTCTGCCAGGGCTGGACTCACATCTGGACACCTGATCCAGGCTTTTCCTCCTCATCCCAGCATCCGGCCGTGGGCGGGGTCGGTGGAGCAGCCAGAGGAGTGGGAAGTTCTCCCAGGGAGCTGAGACAAGGCCAGCTTTGCTCTGGAGGTAACACCTTGTCCTGAGGTTAATGGGAAACATTTGTGGGAATGCTCAGGGAAAAGAGGTGTTTTTAACGAAATTCCAGCTTGCTGCTGCCGCTTCCGTCAGGTTCGTCAGGATCCCTTTAATTCCCAGAGCAGCATGGTGGTGATGGCACAAGTAGGGGACTGGAACTGAAAAAAAGTGGGATTAGCCCGAGGGAAAACTTGGATTTTCTCCCGAAATGCAACAGAGAAATCTGTTCCCAAATCACTGATATCTTCTGGGCAAAGGGATCATTGAAAAGAATTCATTAAATCCTGATTTGTCATCCAAGCACGGCCGTGACGTTTGTCGGGGCTTTGATCAGCTCCCACACCTGACTCGCGTGCAGCAGCTCCGTTCCCAAACATCCACAGCTGTCTGCTGGAGCTGGGAAGCGGTGCCAAGAGATTGGAAGGTGCTGCCAGGAAAAACTCAAGTTGACAAATGGGAATTACCCTTCCTGGGATGGCTGGGAGTGTTTTTAGGAAATCCAGATCTCTTGCTGGTCTCTGGCAAGTCGTTTGTATTCCAGGCAGTATCAGGCAGCGCCTCCCATTTTAGTTTATTTGGTTTTAGTTCCCTGGATTTTAGCGGAGCAGCCTCGGCTCCGTGTTTTCCTTGAGCAGGTGAGTGGGAATTGTGTCCATATCCCAGCGTGGGAGCTGCAGCTGGAGCTGAGGCGAGGTGGGAAGGAGGAAATTGCTGCTCTCCCGTGTGTGGCGACACTTAATTCCTGTTCCTTCGTCTCCCCCGCCCTCCCAGCCTGGAATTCCTCCCTTCCCATCTCCCTGGAAGCGTGGCAGGTCCTTGGAAGTGCTCTTGAGGTTTTGATTGGAGTGTCACCTTTCATTGTCACCTCCTCGTGGTTTTCAGGGAAGCCCTGGCGGGCTGTGCTTGGTGCGGGCAGTGTGGAGCGGTGAGGAGATGGCTTCTCCATCCCCGTCCTCAAATCACTCACCCAGGCCGGGATTCTCCCTGCTTTACCTTGTGGTCCCCATTCCCTTGGGATGAGCCTGGCACTGGCTCTCCACATCTGCTGCTGCCAAGGAGAACCATTGGAGGTTCATTCCTTCAGGGATATTTTGGGAAGTGACCGTCTCTAGGAGTAAAGCACCCATGAGCGGTATTTTTCCCTTTTCTCTGTTGCTGTCATCCCTGGGTATCCCTGAGTATCCCTGGATGTCCCTGGATATCCCTGAGTATCCCTGGATGTCCCTGAGTATCCCTGGATGTCCCTGGATATCCCGGGGTATCCCTGAGTATCCCTGGATGTCCCTGAGTATCCCTGGGTATCCCTGAGTATCCCTGAGTATCCCTGGATGTCCCTGAGTATCCCTGGGTATCCCTGAGTATCCCTGAGTATCCCTGGATGTCCCTGAGTATCCCTGGGTATCCCTGAGTATCCCTGAGTATTCCTGGATATCCCTGAGTATCCCTGAGTATCCCTGGATATCCCTGGGTATTCCTGAGTATTCCTGGATGTCCCTGGGCATCCCTGGGTATCCCTGCATGTCTTGATGGATGCAAATCCCCCCTGTTGGGTGCTCTGCAAAGCAGCAGTGATGCCATAATTTGTGTTGGAATGGTTGTGGAAAATTGTTGTGGAGAAGGAATCCAATCCCTTGGGAGCAGGCAGGGATGAGATGGGGCTTGCCAGGGATGAGGGCCAATGATCCCCAGTGATTTTCCTCCTTTTCCTCTTCCCTGGAATGCCCCAGACCCCTGGAACAGGGTCTGGAATGCCCCAGATCCCCGGAGCTGGGTCTGGAATACCAGTGTGCTCCTCCTGCAAGTGCAGGACCCTGATTTTTGATAAATTTTTGTGCACAGGCATTTGAAAAAAAAAAAAAAAAGTCCTTTTTCACTCCATTGAGCACAAGAGCCAAGGAAAGGAAAAGTTCAAGGAAAGGAGCACTCGGCAGCGTGGGCCGGAGCCCAGGCCGTTGTCAGCCCTCCTCCCTGCCAGAAGGATTTGGAGATCTCTGCAGAAGAAAATGATCTTTTAATTTGCCATCGATATCTGCAGAGCGCAGGAGGTGGAATTCCAGTGCCGGGTGCGGATGGAGTTACTGAAATAACAGAAATGTGGGAAGAGGGCTCCCAAACTTCCCACGGAGCCTCGGTGAGGGCTGGGCTCGCACATCAGCAGAGCAGCAGTAGCTGCAGGGAGGATGGAATTTGTCTCTGTGGCGTTGTCTGCTCCCAGAGCTGGGGATGGAGAGGCCCAGACAGCCAAGGACGAGCGTGCTCCTCTCCCTGTGAATTTTGGAGGATATGCTACTGGAAGTGTGGAAAACAGCTTTGACTGGAGCTGGAATTCCTCACAGAGCTGCTCAGGGCCCTGTCTGGAATTAGGGAAGTTGTGGGTTTTTTCTTTTGTTGAAGAATTAACTCAGAGTCTGAGGGTTTTTCCCTTTCCCTCAGCCCTGGTGTAGCTGGAGTCTCCAATGCTTTCCCTGGTGATATTCCCTGACTTCTCCTGCCTCATTCCTGGTGCTCCAGGTCTCTGCCCCGGTTCTGTGCATGTTTCAGAACCATAAAGATGATGGATCCCTGTTTTTAGTAAGCTGTTGAATTATTTATGGATCTGCTGGGATGCAGGAGCTGCCAGCTACCAGCACGCAGCCAGCAGGGAATGGAGCCAAACTGGGAAAGGGAAAAGCTTCCACACTCGGAGATGAACAGAGATGAACTTGGGGCTGTGATCCTCAGGTGAACATCCTCCAGGAGGTCTGGAGCATCCCCCAGGAGCAGCATCCCACTCCGGAGCCGTGGAAATGCCAGTGGTGGGAAGGGCTGGCCTTGCAGCATGGTGAAATTCCGTGCGCTGTGCAATAAGATGGATTTTGTTCCTGACCTTTTAAAATCCCAGGAAAAGGCTCGTTGTCTGGGCTGAAGCGTTTCCCAGCTGTTCCCTGTCTGGGGGGTGCCACAAGCCAAGGCTGAGGTTTCTGAGGAGGAGCTGAGACTTCCAATGTCAGGGTGACATGCAGGGAGCACGCCCGGGGCTCCAGGACAGCTGGGATGTGGGATTTGGGGCAGGAAGAGGAGCTGGAGGGCTGGGAAAGCCATGTGTGAATGTGGGAGGTCTGTGCCGAGGAGTGGGCAGCGTGGATGGAATCCAGGCTGGAGGAGCAGGAGGATGAGGGATCTGGAGCACATTGCTCTGGCAGGGTGGTGTGGGACACCTGGCAGGGCAGCTGCTCCTCCTCATCCTCCCTCTCCCTGCAGGATCAGCCCTTTGGGATCAGCCCTTTGGGATCAGCCCTTTGGGATCAGCCCTTTGGGATCCCTCTCCCCACAGGATCAACCCTTTGGGATCACTCATGGCAGGAGCACCACTCGCTGTTGGTTGGTTTTGTGGGAGGTCTCCTTGAAAATCTTTCGGGAGAGCAGCTCCGTTCAGCTCCAGGTGGAGGTGGGAAGATATCTTGGAATGTGCTCCCAGAGCTGTTCTAAGGGATGGTGTCAGATGGGGGTTGAGGGGGTTGGAAACTCCTGCCTGCTCCAGGCTTTGCAGTGAATCCGTGACCATCCACAGATTTTGGGGCTGGAGCAAACCTGGGTGAAATGAGAATAGGCAGGGACAGACTTAGGGTGGAATCCACCTCCAAGACACGAAAGGTGGGCACAGGTGGGGTTTGCAAAGGGCATTTTCCAGCAAAGCCTGGAGCGAGGGGCCCATGGACGCAGGGAATAGCCTTGGAAAGGAGTCTGGGAATGGGAGCCGTAGGTAGGGCTGCATTCCGGATGTGTTACAGGGATAAAAGTGCGTTTTTGAGCTGAGCTCAGCCCCTGCCAAGGGACACGGGGCCAGTTCCAGATTCCTGCCCTGACCCTCCAAACAGCCCCACATTGTTGGGCCCGTGAGTCACCCTTGTGTCAGCAGCAGCACAAGCCAGGCGCGTTATTCCTTCGGAGGGAAACGGCTGGGAAAGACAATTCCTGCTTTTTCAAATTCCCATTTCACCTCCGGGGTTGGCATCCAGGAGCTGCCGGTGCCTCTGCTGGGCAGCAGAACTGCGGGGTTGTGTGAGGGAAAGGGAACCACAGCAGCCCGGGGCTGGGGACAAAGCTGCCTTCCTAAAATATCCTCTGATGTCACTGCTCCTGGGTGTGGATGTCTGGAGGAGGGAGAGGACAGACTGGGACTTCTGCTGGGAAAAAAATAAACACGGAGGAGAAGTCTCCCATTGATTGGGTCTCCCGAGGAATTAGGCAGGAATTTGTTTCACATCCCTGCATATTTTTCTCCTTACCCCTTCTGAGGTTGAGGGAGGAATTTTAAGCCTCCCAAAAACTCAAGCCCTATTTTTTTTGAGGAGCACAAGGAAGAACCAGACCAAGGGTGGGAATCCCAACGGGCAGAGGTTTATTGGAAACTCTGAGCAGCTTTAAAGGCTGGGGAGAGCTTTCAAAATTAAAATAAATAAACCCCAGTGCTGGTTGGGGGCTGGCAGGGCAGGAAAACCTTGGACATGATCCACCTGGGAGACATGGCTTGATCCACCCCTGCAACAGGACTGAGGGCAGTAATCATGGAATGGTTTGGATTGGAAGGGACCTTAAAGCCCATCCCGTTCTATCCGTGGGCAGGGACACTTTCCACTATCCCAGGTTGCTCCAACCTGGCCTTGGACACTTCCAGGGATGGGGCAGCCACAGCTTCTTCTTCTCTTCCCTCCCAGTATCCCATCTCCCCCTGCCCTCTGGCAGTGGGGAGCCACTCCCCCTTGTCCTGACACTCCATGTTCTTGTCACCCTCTCCAGCTCCCTTGGAGAGGGGCACTGGAAGAGGCTCCGAGGTCTCCCTGGAATCTCCAGGCTGGACAATTGGTTCATCCCTGCTCCGTGCACAAGCCTCATCCTGCTCGAATGTTCTCTTGGGAAGAGTGGGTGTTTCCCTGCACTCCCAGTGAGGAACTCCAAGCTCTTTCCCCCACAGATTCGCCTTGGAGAAATGCTCCCGCCTCCAGCTTCCCACCCATGTCCCTGCTGTGGAGCAAGCACAGTGCTTGGCCCATGGAACACATGGAAAAACCCTTCCCACAGGGCTGGAGCTGCCTGTGGAGGCTCAGGGTTCAGGGGTGTGTTGGACTGGACCTTCCTCCTGCTTCTTTTGGAAGCAAAGTTCTCCACGTGTTCAAGGGAGGATGCTGGGAAGAGCTGGAATGAGGATGTGGATCATTCCAGGATGTGGATTGTGCCCTGCTGGGGATTGGGAAGCAGCTTTAGTGTGACAGCTCCAGAATTCCAAACCTCATGGAGCACATCCCTGCTCCCAGTCCAGCATCACCCTGGCCAAGCACTCCTGCCCTGGGAGTCTCCCAAAGGTGTTGCTGTGCTCCATGGGGACATCCATGGAGCAAATCCCACCGTTCCTGCTGGGAAGCATCACGAGATGGTGCTGGAAGAGCTGACAGCTCCTTCCTTATCCAAGGGTGGCCTCACAAAAGTGGGATGAGCACAGCACCAGTTCCTTTGGCAGCATCCGAAGGAATGGGGAATGTTCTCCTGAAGGGTGCAAGCTCAGGGCTCCAACACCAACAGGAAAGAAAACAGGGAAGGTGTTTGAGGAAAGCTGGAATGGCTCTGGGATTGAGGCTGGTGGCATCTGGATGGGAGGGAATCCATGCCAAGGGCAGGCGGGGAGGGTGAAGCCTTGGTGGCATTAGGAAATTCCATAAAAAATTCATATTTTCTCCTGACCTTTCAGTTTCTGGAAATGCAGACACAATAAACAAACGTGGAAGGGAGGAGCTGGCGCTGGAATATGAGGCTGGAGCAGAGTGGAAAGTGGAAAGCAAACAAGGAAGCAATTAAGGGCACAATGAAGGGAATTAAGCACCGTGCACTTCATTCCGGAGTTATTTATACTCCGAGGCAGAACTAAAAATAAACACAGGATTTCCACAAGGAAAACAAGCTCAGTTCCCTCTTTTAAACAGCTTTATGGAGCTGTGATGGTCATAGATGGAGAAATTCCTTGGATCTCCTTCTCCATGTCCTGGTTTTTGCCTACAGCAGGGATTTTATAGCTGGAGGCTGGGATTGCAGAGCTCTGGGAAGGCTCTGCTGAGGCTCCTGCAGCATTCCAGAGCAGGGCAGTCACTGCTTTCCAAGTGGAATCGCCACTCTGGAGCTTCTGGATACCACCAGGCTCTGAAGATGAAATAATCACCCTTGTGATCCTTGGCTTGGAGCCAGGACAGCGGCAGGATCGACTCAAACCTGGCGGAGGAGGTTCCAGTGTAGCAAAGAGCAGCTCCCGGTGGGGTTGGGACTCCCTGGGATGGTGGAGGGAATCTGGGAAGAGCAGAGTTTTCTCTGGGATACCTGCAGGTGTGGAGTCTGAACCCCCTCAGGGATCTCCTCCAGGGCTTTAATGCTCATCGTGGCTTTGCTGAATTGGGATTTTGGGGGGGAAAGCAGGATTTGGAGGTGGTGAATACCCACAATGACTTTACCCAAAATTTGGGCTTTTGGAGTGCGTGGAGATGAGTGAGGAGATGCAGGTGGATTTACCTCCTTGTGGAAATTATCCTGGATGGGATAACATTGATCCTTCCACTGTGGGAGCCCTTCTCAGAATCCCTCTGAGCAGGCAGGAATCCTGGAATGGTTTGGGTGGGAAGGGACCTTCAAAGGTCACCTCATCCAACCCCCTTTGATGAGCAGGGACACCTTCCCGAGGATCCGGCAGCATTCCCATCTCCCTGTAAACACTGGGGTGTGTTCCCACTTGGAAACCTTTCCCAATCCTGGTTTCCCAACCTCTGGGGTCACATAAAGGTGGTTCAAGGTGCTTTTCCCATTCCGTGCTCCCACTCTGGCTGTCTGTAGGCACTGCCTGTATCCGTGCTGGGCTGGGGACGGTCACCATAATCTTGGATCATTTATGGATCCAGCTTTAGCTGTTAAACCCATCTTTTGGGAGTGACTAGAATTCCCTCCTGGCATGAAGGGTTGGCACTTCGGATAATTCCCTTTTCACGTCCACGAAGACAGAGAGCTCGGAATCTCCTCCCTGCTGGGAGTGCAGGGTGACAACTGCTTTGCAAACGGATTCCTTCTCCTCCAGGATTGCCCTGGATCCTTTTGGATCATCCGGAATCCACGTTGCTTGTGGGAATCATTAATTTGCATAAGGCTCGGGAGATGTTCTGGAAGGGCTCATCAGTGCTAGACATTGTTATTAATTCTCTGAAGTTTAGATTGTTGTTGTTTTGTCTGAGGGCAGGATTGTGATTCCCAGTGATCCCGGGAGGAGCATGGTTAGTGGAGCTGTGGTCCGTAAACACTGGATGTACTCAGGAACACACGGGGAAAGGGATGGAGGGGGATTTGCCTCATTTGCCAATCAGTAAAAGGTCTCCATGGATATTTCTGGAATGTTTATGCTTTTGCTCTTCTGAGTTTAGATGAAGGATGGGAAACGTCCCGGGCCAGCTGCTTTGGAGCCTTTAGAAGGGAGTGGAAATGAGGGGGGATAAAAAGATCAAGTGTGGCGAGTGCTACTTGTTCTAAATCCTTCACTCCTCGAGTATCCAGGCCCTGGATACTTTATCCAGGCACTTCAGTCTCTTATTAATAAATTAACTAACATATTCATTTATTTATTTATTGCCTTCCCGCTGCTTTTCTCAGGCTGCCACTTTAAGGACAGAGATGTCCCAGAGAAAGAAAAAAAATCATCTCTCGCTTAGCAAGTTAAGGGAGGTGGGATCCCAAATCCTAGGTCAACTTCTAATCCCTCTGGACCAATTCAACTCCTGGGAACTCCTCCTGGCATTCCCCTGGTTATGGGATATCCAAAATGTGGCTTGTGCCTCTCTCCTACCTGAAGGTTTTGGTGTGGGGTTCATTGAGCTTGGGATTCCCTTGTTCCAGGAAGGTGGGATCCTTCCTAGGGATGGACCAGGAGCTGTCCTTTGATCCACAGCCCCCAGCACTGACCAGCAGAGGTGATTCCCAATGTCCCCATCCCATGGATGCTCCCTGGCACCAGCACAGACCCGCCCGGACTCCCTCAGTTCTCCCTCCTTGAAACCCCTCTGAATTTCCATCCAAATGTGGTTGGGTTTTTCTGCTCTCCTGCGCTGTTGGATTGTCTCGTTTGGGCTGTGAAAACTCCAAATTATCTCCAGCTAAGGAATAAAATGGAAGGAATTCTTCCCTGGGAGGGTGGGGAGTGCCCAGAGAAGCTGCGGCTGCCCCATCCCTGGAATGTCCAAGGCCAGGCTGGAGGGGGCTTGGAGCAACCTGGGATAGTGGAAGGTGTCAGGGTTGGAAGTGGATGATCTTTAAGGCCTTTTCAACCCAAACCAGTCTGGAATTCCATAAAACCAATCATAGCTAAAAAGCCCCTGAGGAGCTTTGGGAGCTGTGCTGGCCCTGGGAAATGGGAAGACGAACTCATTTTCCTTGGATTTCCTGTGATGTTGTCCCAAACGTGCATTCACTGAGACTTTTCAGGAATGTGACACTGCCTGTGGAGCTGATTCCTTGCTTAGACCGTGGTGCTGATGCACAGGGTTGTGGAACAGATTTTATTCCTCTCCTCCGGAGTTTGCTCTCCTCTTTCCTCAGCTGGGATCTTTTCCTTCTGGTCTTTCCCTCAGTCCTTCCCTCGCCAGCCGCATCCCCGCCCTCTGCTCTTCATGTTTTAAAGCTGGAAAACTCAAAGAGGTGATTTATTGTCCTGTACAGACAGGATTGCATCTCCTTACCTCCCACTTGGAAGTGATTTTTCCACTTGTTGTCCTTGAGCTGTTGCACAACCCCTCTGGCAAAGCCACGGCGCTGGGCAGGGATGAGGGATGTGCTGGGAATTCCTGCCGGGAGCAGCCTCTGGAGCCTCCAGAGGACCAGAATGGGTATTGTGGCAAGAGAGGGGGAAAGGGGGCTGGGTTAGGGTTGGTTATTTCTGTACCGTGAGGATTTTGGGGCTTGCTGACACCACGTCCCCCTGTAAAATGTGTCCTTTGGGGACAGAGGAGGGAAAACCCATAGGGAATGAGGCACCACTTGTGGGGGGAATGCCATCCCAGCCAAGCTAAGCCTGAGCCTGAGACCGTTTTCCACAATTCCCTCCGTGGGCTGGCGTCACAGTCACCAACTGGGCCTGTCAGGAATGATTTACAAACCCAACCCAAACACTGGCAGCATCCAAAACTGCCACGGGAAGCACGGGAAAGACAGGAAAGGGATGCTCTGCCCCTGGCAAGCCCCGCTCCTTGCTGCCTCCTGCTTTGCATTAAGCTGGGACTCACAAAACCAAACAAACAACTCTCCCTGCTGAGGGGAGCAGAGGGGAGGGCGTTGGAAGGGGGCTGTGTCTCGGAGCCAGGGTTTTCAGGGATCACAATCCATGGCAAAGCCGAGCTGCTCCAACGTGGTTTACGTTAAATGTTTTTTTCCTCCCTTGCAGAAGCCATGGATGCGCAGGGAGCTCATTGCACACGCTGCGTTTGTTCCTTGTCTTTTCTTTTTATTCAGATCACATTTTTTAGAGGTTAAAGTTTTGGGGGTTTGAAGGGAGGAATTCTTACAATGGTTAGAACTGCTTCTTCCTTGGAAATTCTCCTAAATCCCACTCAGAAGTGGATATGGAAGAACCCAGCGGATGAAAGCAAAGCAAACCATTTGTAGCAATCCGAGATGAATTTATAAAGTGTTTTTAACGAGCTGAAAATTTGGAGGGCAATGATTTCCAGTCACTCAACATTTCGGAGAGGATGATTTCAAGAGGTTGTCAACAAATAGTAGCTCTTGTCTTGGTCCTGCATTCCCAGTGGGAATTTCCAGTCCCAAAAGTTTGAGATGTGATTCAGTCCAAGCTTTAATTTTCTGGTGCTTTTTGTGTTTAATGCGAGGCGTTTCTGGAGTCCCACCGCAATTGTTCTCCCATTAGCACTGAAACCCAACTCCTGCTCTGAAACAGCCAGACGTGGGGATGTGGGATTGGGAACAGGTGTGGGATCGGGAATGGGTGTGGGATTGGGAACGGGTGTGGGATCGGGAACGGGTGTGGAATTGGGAATGGGTGTGGAATTGGGAATGGGTATGGTGCTGGTTGTTGGTGGCGAGTGCAGGTGGGATTGAGCTTGGTGCCACCTCAAGAGACACCAAGGGACATCGGGCAGAGTCATGGGGCAGAACTGGAGCAAAACCGGTTTGTAGGTCACCCAGATTTGGGGATTTGGGGAGAGAATAAAGCCCTGGGGGTGTTGTCTCCAATCTCCCTCCGTAGGGTTTTGGTGCCTCCCCAGTGGGATGAGCTGTGTGGGGACAGCCCAGGTTTGCAGCCCCAAGTCCCTCCCCAGCCCCGCTCTCCAGGATCAACTCCAGCTCATAAACCTCGAGCTCAGCAGGGAGCACTTGTGCCATAAACTCATCAGGGAAGGGCTCAAATCCCACAAACACCCTCCCCCTCACTGGGGACCCCTCAGGATCCCGAGGAGGGGCCTCATTAACAAGGAGCGGGGCCTCGGGACTGTGGCAGCCCGAGGGGGCAGGAATTCCTGCCACTCCTTTGCGCCCTGCTAACGAGGTAAATGGCAATTAGCCGGGCCAGTGCTGCGTCCATGCCCTGGACTCGTGGATCGCACGGCCAAGGCGTGGAGATGAGCTTGTGTTTGCCATGGAAATGAGGAATTTGGAAGGTTTGTGTGATGAGGAGCCTCTTCTCCTCCTCTTCACCTGCCCTGCTGCAGTGTTGATTTAGTGCTGCTCTCCCCCGTTTTTCCAAAATCCCCTTCCCACCTCTCCTTTTGGATACATTCTCTTCCACGGACGCCGTGTTGTCCTCAAGGGCTGCCACCCTGAGTTTTAAAGGATTTGGGTGGAAACCAGAGTCAGGTCACGTTTTTCAGCAAAAAATGGGGTTCGTGCCCAGTGATGTCATTGTGGGATCAGGAGGTGCCAGGCAGAAATTCCTGATTCAGGAATTAGGCCTAGGCAGGTCCTCTAGGCCCAGCCTTCTGCCCAGGCTTGCCCTGCTGAGTACGCTGGGGATTTCTCCAGCGGAGCAGAAAGCTCCAGCAGCATTCCTGGGATGCCATCCAGGGAGGGATGTGCGGAAGGGCAGAGCCTCTGCGCTCACCCAGGTTGTGTCAATGGGAAAACCACAACCAATTCCTTAAAAATGTGGGATCGTGGAGGGGTGCAATGTGCAGCTGGAGCCCCTTCCAGATGTGTGAGGAGGAGGGGCATGCAAATGCCTCAAAATACCATTAAAATACCTTTAGAATACCATTTAAAGAGCATTTAAACACCATGAAATTCCACTTAAATTCCATTTATTCCCCACTGCTGGGGTTCACCCCAAAAGACCCTTTAACACTTCCACCCAGATGTTTGGGTGCTGATGGGTCCTCTCTCATTTGCTTTAAAAGCCAAAACTCGCTCACAGCTGCTTGAAAAAATCAAGAGGGACATTTTGTAGCAGGAATAATAACGCTGAAGGAAGGAATCCCTGGTGGATTTCCCCAAGCTTTGCTGCTTAATGAACCAACTGATTGAGCCTGTGGGGTTGAAATAATCCTTCCAAGGACCTTGGAGCCGTCCCATTAAGTCAGGGGAAAGATTTTTACAGCCTGATTTTTGTTAATGAACCTGGACTTTGTTGTCAGAGGAAGAACTGGGGCTTTCTCCAGCCTGACTTGAGGTGCAGGTGAAGAAATTTAATTTCTTGCCCTGCGTTTTCAGCTGACACCTCGTCATCAGTAAAAGTTGTAATGTTTCTTTCTCTTCTTTCCTTATGAACTGAGGGACAATGGAGAGGTTTGTAGGAGGAAAATCCCCCGAGCTCTGTTTAATGCAAAGACAACTCCTCCTTCAGCTCAGGAAATCCCTCAGCTGATGATTTTTTTTTTAGGCTGGGGGAGGGGAAAAAAAATCACAGTGTGTTTATTGTATTCTTAAACCCTTCTTTCAAATCTGCCTGTGGCCACTTCCAGAGATGAAAAACCGAGCTGGATGGACCTGGGGAAGTGATTATCACCCTTGGTGTTGTCAGGGTGCTGTTGTCTGTAATTAGTGTTGGGGAGGTGGTGAGGGATGGCTGCACAGAGGGGGTTTTGTTGGCATCGTCCTCATCCTGCTTTTCTTCCCACCTTTCCTCGGCTGCTCCCTGGCTTTTCCTCTGGCTGTGGTTCCACCAGCCTTTCTCAAGAGGTCAGTCTTGGCTGGCTTTTGTGGGTTTGCTCTCCCACCCTGCACTCCTGAGGTGCTCCAGCCTCCCGGGTGGGATTTATTTCCCCTCGGATACCAGAGCAGGGTCAGCCCCATCGTGGAGCAATTGCCACATTTCCAGAGGAAGGGTCTCCTATCTGTGTGCCCTTTAATGTTGCTGATCCTCTCCCAAATCCAAGGGAAGGGAATTCAGGGAATAACTTTGTGTGGAAGGAATGGACTCATATCAGGGATCCCACAGATCTGAGTGGGGGCAAAGCACTGATGGGATTTGGGTTCCCTGCAAATTTAAAAGCTCTGGATCCACTTAAACCCTTAGAATACCTGCGGATTTACTTCGCTCCTCACCAGTGATCCCTCTCAAAATACAAATTGGGGTCTGAGTTGAAAATCCTTCCCTCGTGGAAGCCAAAGACAAAACTCCCCTTTCCTTGGGTGGCACCAGGATTCCCAGCCTTGCCAAAGCCTGTTTGACCTCCTCCTGCCTTGGAGCAGCCAGGGGACGGGGGAAGTTGCTCCAGAGTGACCCAGACAGGCTGTGGGTGAAGCCTGTTGGGAGAGAGCCCCTCGGGAGGAGGCAGCTTCATCCCCGTTCCCACCAAAGCCGTTTGGCTCCCAGTTGCCAAAGCAGTGCCAAGCCCCAGTGACCTTTCAGCCACCTCGCTGTGCTCCGAGGGTTTGCAGTGGAAAAAGCTCCTTCTTGGGAGGGAATCTTGCTCTTTCCTCCCAGGAGAGCCTCCAGCAGTGACTCAGCCCTTCAGCATCCCAGCTTCCCGGATCCCTCCGGTTTTTCAGCGGCTCCGAGGCTCGGGGAGAATCCGTGTGCTCGCCTCGGAGCCGGGCTGATGTCACCTCCTGCTCTGGCTTCCCTCAGCTTTCCAGGCTGCCCGGAGTGCACAGCTTTGATCTCAGTCTCCGTCACCGCTCCTGGCTCAAGCCCCGACTGGCTTCTCCTGGAATGATGACATTTTAAAAAGGCTTTGGAATGACAGAGGTCCCGGAGGAGACGGAGGTGAAGCTCACTGGAAGTCAAGACCTGGCTTTCCAGAAGATCCAAGTCGCTGCCTGCCTGTTTCAGGCAGAGCTGCAAACCACAATCAGCATTTGGAACGGGAATTTTCATTTCCAGATATTTTCTGCGAGGGACCCTGCAGGGCAAACACTTTGAGAAGGAATTCTGGGATTCTGGGAAAAGTGGAAAAACAAGTACACCAAATTTGGGAAGGAGACAACTGCTCCTCAGTAAAAGAGGAGCTGGAAAATGAACTGGAAGATGTGTCCAAGCCCTGAATGGGAATCTGGGACAGATTTCCAATACCTCCATCAGGTGCTGATTTTACTTGGGATGAATGGATTGCCAGGTGGCTGCCGCAGACTGGATGGATCCCAAGGGGGCCCAGCGCCCTGGGAATGAGGGAGGTGTTGATTATCTCTGGTTGCTCCATCCCAGCAGAATTTTTTGGCCCTTTGGGGTGGAAAACTGCACCAACAGAGCACGTGGGAGCAGAGCTGAGCTTTTCCTTCCCACCAAATCTGTCCGTGATTTGTGCTGTGCCTGCTCAGCCCCGAGGAATTCCAGCACTGGAGGATGGAGTTGTGTGGGCAGTGCTGTTAATGAGGCCACCGTGTTGATCAAACCTCAGCCTGGAACATTATCCCAGACAAATCCCTCTCTCCCTCTGCCCTGACTGAGTGGACAGACCAGAGAAGGTCCTCCAGGCTCATTTTTTGGGATTCAAAGAGAGGTTGAGCAGGGCTGGTGCCAGAGATTGCACAACTCTGCCCGATTCAAACCAGCTCCAGACCAGCAGTGGATGCTTGGTGAGGGCTCGTTAGGGATGATGAATAATTAGGTGTGAAATTTTCAGGAATGGCAGCTCCAGGGTTGCCGAGGAGTGTGGGAATGAAGGGAGGAGTGGGGAGGAATCCATTTAGCACCAGCTCAATCTGCAGGCTGGGTTTTCCGTGGGAGACTGGCAGCGCTGGCATGAGGAAAACAGGTGACTTGGGGAAGGGTTGGATTTCCTTCCCTTCCCCCCCAGCTTTTCCCCAGCGGTGCCGATCTGCCAGCTCTGCTCCGAGGAGAAGTGACACATCCAGCACTTGCAGCCAGGAACTCCAGCCCAAATCCCTGGCCTTTGCTAACAACTCAATGTTGTGTCATATTCCGGGCCACCCGTGAACCTCGGAGAAGTCCGAAATGCCAGGAAACCTCCCTGTCCAACTCTTCCAGAGGGATCAGGAAGCAACAGAGGTGGTCACAAGCTGCAGCTTGTGATGGTGCCACCACTCCCAGCTGTTGGGTTTGTGGTGGAGCCTCCATCTCTGGAGATATTCCAGAACCATCTGGACACAACCCAGTGCTCCGGGATGACCTGGCTCGGGCAGGGAGGTTGGACCAGATGAGCCATTGTGGTCCTGTCCAAACGGACCTATCCCAGGATTCTGTGACGTAGATAATGATGGTGAAGGTGTTTGCTGGGAAGGATGGAGGCAGGCTGATCCAGGATCTTTTTTCCATGCCTTTTAGCTGCTCTCAGGGCTGGAAGGAGGGTGTGATCCACGCTGACATCTCAGCAGATTCCTGGGAATTATCCCAACAATCCCTTCTACTCCAGATGTGATAAGAGGTTTCAGACTGTTGCTTCCTAAATCAGCATCCAGGAAGGGACGCTGCTGCTCCCTGGGGCTTCTTCCATGGCTTCTGTCAGCCACAAGTTGAAGGGAAAACCCAACAATTCCTCTTCGTTGGAAATGTCCCCAATCTCCAAACTATTTTTCCTGCCTGCACTCATCAGACATCTGCAGGGATCAAAGAGATTTCACAGTTTGGGCTTGTTTTTCAGTCTTGGGACTTTTTTCCCTAAAATCTGTCAAGTCCCCAAAGCCAGTGCCACAGGAATTGCTGAGCGAGGGAATTGTTTAGTGCAGCTCCTCGGACTCGTGTTTTACGTGGAAAATGTGTTGATTTGGGCAGGTGCCAACCAGGAAATTCCAAAAAGCTGGAGATGGCCCCATTACAAACAGTTTAACCAACCTCAGATGTCCCTTTGCTATCGGAATAGGGAGCACATGGTCCTGGAAATAATGAGATAATTAATGAATACACAGAAATTAAACCCTTTGGCTGTCTCTGGGAAACCCTGAATCCAATGGTTCCAGCTGAAATCTCCCCGTTGCCCCCGTTTGCCCTGGAATGGGCGTTTTTCCAGCAGCCTCTCAGGATCTGAGGTTGGATTTTGCATCTCGTGTGCGTCACACTCGAATCCTGCACTTTCCTCCTGAGGAAAAGCTGGATGAGAGGCGGAGGCAAAACAGGGATGCGGCTGCTCCAAGGCACAAGGAGTTGGCGGGAGGAGGGATGTGGTTGGGAAAAGTGGGAGAGACGAGTGCCCATCCAAGGAGAGCTGCACTTCTCTCTTCTCTTGCCTGACTCCCGTCCTGCTGCTGCCACTTCGTTCCTGGAGCCTAAAAGCTGAGGGAAGGAGGAATTGAGGCAGGAAAATCTCGGGAAAACTCACGGCCCTCAAAGCAGGGAGCCTGGAGTTGGGTTTTCCATCTCTCCTTTGGTATCCTGATAATCATGAACCCGTTTAAGGAGGAGACTGCTGGGAGCTCTCGTGGCTTGTAAGGAAATCAGGTCACTTGTTGTCGTGCCAAAAGATGGATCCAGGAGTCCCACTCTGGGCCTCCAGCCATGGAAATACTGTCCCAGTTTTTCATTCTTGTGTCAGGGCTTCCGTTCCTGGGGTTGGGATCAACACATGGATCTGGACGTGTGTGTGTGTGTGTTTTCCCCTCAGAGGGAGGAGGAGGGAGAACAGTGTCCAAAGGAGGCGCCTTCAAAGTCGTGAGGATTGGGAAAGGTCTTCTTCCACCTTCCATGGTGGTGGGAAGGATTGGAGATGTCAAGGATGAGGGATGTCCCCTATCCCATAGCTTGATGCTGAGTTATCTGGGGTCTGGAGGGGATTCCTACAGCCTTCTGCACTTCAGGGATCTCCACCCTTGGGGCATCCATCTCTCTTGGAGCAGGGATCAGGAACACTGCATTCCCCGAGCCCGGGAGGGAGCAATGAGCTGTGCACTTGAACATCTTCAGCCCTTTCCTCGCTGAGCTCCAGAGTCGCTGTTTGACCTCGAGCATTCTGGGGAGATTGGAGCCATTTTTAGCTGCCGAGGGGGAGGGAGGGAGAGAGAAATTCCAGGAGGTTGGAGTGGCATCCCCGACACAATGGGAACTTTTCTTAGCAATTTTCCACTGTGCTGCAAATGGCAAAGATCATGGATATATTTGCGTGTCTCAGACTGTCCTGGGGAATTAACTTGCCCTGCGTTGGGGTAATAAGTTTCACATCACAATAATTTCAGCGTTGGGAGGGAGATCTTTGTTCTTACCTGGTGCTCAACCCCAAAAAACCTCAGGTTTAAGAAGCTGGATCCCTTAGTGGGACCAAGAGGAGGTGGCAGGTGGGCAGTGCCTTTGCTCTGAGGATGATTGCACTCCTCAGCCCAGTGGAACCTTGTACATTCCCAGCTGGAGTGACGATAAGAACGGTTTTTGCTCTGGAATAAGTCAGGATTGGAGCAGATTTAGGCTTGGCTCTGTGCAGGACGTGCAGCTCTTGGCTGCCTGAAAGCAATTAGCCCAAGAAAACAAGGCAGAACCAACTGGGACTCGTTGCAGCTTCCAGAGCCATTGGATCAGGCTCTCCTTGACTCCAGGCCGTGGCCCTGTTGGGTTTTTTCCCCCCCAGTTTGAGATTTTGCCCAGTGCTTGCCGCAGGGGGAGTTGTGTGGTCTGGATGGAGCTGCCACGGGTGTCTTCCCTGCTGTGGGACCTGGAGCATCCCCAAAGCACTGGCTGAGGGCAGGGTGGAGGCTCAGAGGGTTCTGCCTCTCCTTGTCTTCACAGGTGGGGGGATTTGGACCCTTCTCCCAGGGAACAGGGCTTGGTGAAGGTGCTCAAGCTCTGGGATGAGATTCCTTGGGCTTGTAAACTGAAAGAGAGGAGGTTTTAGATGGGATATTGGGAAGGAATTCCTGGCTGTGAGCTGGGGGAAGCCTGGCACAGGGTGCCCAGAGAAGCTGTGGCTGCCCCTGGATCCCTGGCAGTGCCCAAGGCCAGGCTGGACAGGGCTTGGATCACCCTGGGACAGTGGAAGGTGTCCCTGCCCATGGATGGGAGTTGGAACAAGAGGATCTTTTAGATCTTTTCCAACCCAAACCACTCCATGATTCCATCAATACAAACCAAGTGCTGTATGAATGAGACACCTCTGCTCTGCTGGTCCCAAACCCCATCCCTGATGCACGAGCCCAAGGGAAAAGGCACATTCCCGACAGCGGGAAGGTCGGAATGGCCTGCAGAGCATCTGTTTGTCCGTTCTGCTCCCAGAAAAGTCCTTCCCGTTTGGTACATCTGGACAACAAATGCGCCCTCCTGGGGAAACTCAGGTTCGACCTCTGCTCCTTTTGTGGAAGAACAAATCGAAGACAAACGTGGAACATTTGCTCTGGGAATCTCCTGTCAGCGCCACGGAGAGGTCGGGAACTGGCTTGGCTGTCCTGCTCCTGTCACGGATTTATGGAGACGTGGCTGGAGATGCACGGCCTGGAGTCCATTCCTTGTGTTTGGCTGAGGCTGGGGAAGACAGAGCCGCTCTCTGAAGCAGGGGAATTGAGGATGTTGTCATTTTAGATCCCTGATTATCGGTGTTCATGGGAGCAGCGAGTCCCACCGCGTGCCAGGCCAATGGGATCTTCCATGGCACGGCCGCCATCGGGATCTGCCCCAGGTCCTTGGGTTCATGGCTTGAGTTGCTGAGATGATGAACATTGATCCAAGAGCGCAATTAATTACATTTATTAAATAATTGGGTGCTTTCTCCTCCTTCCACTTTGCACCCACAGGGCTGGTGCCAAGCTCTGCACAGACTCTTGCACAGGCAAGGCCTGGATCCAGCTTTTCCTTTGGATTATGGATTTCAACCAGCCAGTTTCATTTTTTTGGGTTGGTCCATGGTTCTCTTCCAGTTCCCATTGGTTCTTCCAGACAGGCCCCGGGGCCTTTCCTTTTGTGCCAAAAACTGGAGATTTGACAACCAACCAAAACAACTCCATCCCTTCATCCCATGTCACTCCTGGAAAATTAAGGAATGTCTCTTCTTTTTTTGTTATTATTTGTGACACAACTTTGGTTTAGAACACAAAGCCTGCTCTGCATCCTGCCACTCCAACACTGTCCCAAATTTCGGCAGCAGATCTGGTGGCAGATGGTCCCAAGCAGATGGGTTTAAGCAGATGGGTTTAATTAGGCCAGACTCAGTGGCAGATCCCTGGGATGCTCAATCCCTGCCTCATTCCCTCCTTTCTTCAGCCATCAATGAAGCCATTGAGAGAACCTTTAATAAAGAAACAACACAAAACCATTTTTGGACAGGCAGTGGGATGGAAAATGACTCATAGGGAAACAGGGATGAAGTCCACTCTAGGATTAGGCATTCCATGTGTCGAGTTTCTGTTGGGGCTCCAGGAATGCTGTGGTTTTTCTCTCAGGATGATGCCAGCGTGGAATGATGTCAGTGTGGAGAATTTGGTCAGGAGGAGCTGGTGGAGTCTGGTGGTTACTCACAAATACAGGTCTTTCAACATCTGGGAAATCCGTGACCAGCGCTTTTTGGGAGGCTCCAGGCAACTTCAGTGTTTCCAGCCAGGCTGAATGCCATGAAAGCTGCTGGAGTCATGCTTTCTCTCCTCCCTCATTTTTGTAGGACCTACTTTTTTTCCCTTGGGATTGGGTGCAAACAAACTGGGCAGGGCTCTTTGTGTTGGTTTAGTCCTACCAGAGGATGGATCCAGTCCTGGGAGGAACGTGCATGATATTGATGGGAACGACGAGGAAAATCCTTAAGGGATGGAGGAAAAGCGGGAGAAATATCCTGCACAATTAAAGTTGGGGACCCAGTGGGTGGTGGGCACCAAAAAGGCTTTGGGAGGAGAAACCTTAATCCATTAACCCTTGATCCTCCTGTGTGAATATTGATGGGAAAAGGGACATTTCTAGGGGCACTTGGACTCGTTCCAGCAACTCATCTGCAGAGTTAAGGAGATTCCTGAGGGGAATGGTGCCCGGTTTCCCTTTCCTTGTATCCTGTGATCCTTGTTTTCAACACTGTAATCCCTAAACCCACGGCTGTATCCAATTTTTTAGGAGGTGCTTCCTTCCCGTTATTTATGTGAATTGATCATTCGAAAGGGAGAAGAATAAAACACTTTCAAAATTTTGTTTGCCAAAACTTTCTCCTGAAAAATCTCCCGCCCATGAGCTTGTCTGGAGCAGGGATTAATTAATGAGTAATTAATTAGCTTTAATTTTCCTACCATGGCAGTCTCTACCTGCTGCATAATTGACCTTAACACCAAATTAATGGGAAATATAAACATAACACCCTAGAGTATTTGTAAATATTATAAAGAAATTATTGGAGAATCCTGGAATGGTTTGGGCTGGAAGGGACCTTAAATCTCATCCCATCCCACCCCCTGCCGTGGGAAGGGACAATTCCCACTATCCCAGGTTGCACAATTGTTGTTGTTGGCACCTAAATGTGGATTGGTGGGAAAAGGAGGGAAGAGCCACCAGTTGGGCTCCTTTCCAGGGGCTCCCAGTGCTGGGATGAGCTGCTGCATTCCCGGGATGCGGCAGCATCCAGGTGGTGCAGGAACAACGTGGCCCAAGGACAGCATCAGCCGGGAGAAGCCCTTCTGTTCACATCCCATCATGGGAATGGCATGTGCCATTCCTTCCATCCAGTTATTCTTCATGGGCTCGTTGACCTGGAACTAAGCTCTCGGAAAAGCCGGGATTCCAGCCTGTCCGACTGCGAGCAGGGAGCGATGAGGCTCCAGGGCAAGGGGCAGACGTGTGGGGGAAGCCTGCGTGCCATTCCCATGGATGTTTTTAGGGGATTAAAGAGGGAATGATCGCTCTCCAGGCCTGTCTCGAGGTTGAGGAATTACCTGTAGGGGCTGCTGGAATCCACTTTTGGATGACTGGAGATTTTTTCCTATCTGCAGTGACAGGAGGCGAGTCCAGCAGGCTGCAAACGGCCCCGGAGCTGTCAGAGGAATGATGGCCGCTCCCCGTGGCTCCATGGAAAGCTGATCCATGGCTGGGGGCACTGGGAGCTGGGAAAGGTTCTGCCCCTGGCCATGGACAGACCTTCCATGGGGAGCCTGGGGACAGGGGACACCCAGCCTGTGCCTCAACCTGGGCTCTGGCTGCTCCACCACTTGGGTTCGGAGAGGAAGGGAGGATGAGGAGGACTTGGTGGAAATTCCTGCCTTTCCTGAGGTTCGGTGTTGCCGGATCTCCGAGAAACGCCCCCATTTAGCACAGGGAAGATGGTGTTGGAGTGGGACAATTTGGGTCTCCATCACTTAGGTCATCTCCGTGGGTCTGGAGGAACCACTCCTCCCAAGGGCCTGGCTAGGAACTGGAATGATGGGAAGTGTTTGGGGCAAGAACTGGAATTTTGGGAGCTCTGAGGAGCCCTAATTCCATCCACAGCATCATCCCAGATGTGCAACTTGCTGGGAAACCCTTCCCAGCCCCGTTCCTGGAGTACAGGGATCAGTTCCACTGTCACAAGGGACTTTTGCTCTGCCTTGCAGCTCTTTCTCCTCACATTCCTCGGGTGCTTTGCCTTGTTGCTGTTCCATTGCTGAAATCCCTGGATAAAGAGAAAAGTGGGAAAGCAGAGGAGCAGCAACACAGATCTTTCTGTTTGCTGAAGAAATTGGCTTAATGAGTGTTTTTTATTCATCCCAAAGGTGTCCAGGGGCAGACGAGGGGCTGGGACTGGAGCAGGAGCCTGGATTAACACCGAGGCCATCCTAGGCAGTGCCGCTTCCCACCGGAGCGTGGATCCCGCTGAGGACGGTAAGGAAACAGCTCCTTAATTTTTCCTGGATTGGTGAATCGAGTGACCCAGTGGAGAACATTTTCCATGTTGTGGACTTTGCTTGTGAGGTCTTGGTTGCTGTCAGCCCCCCTGGCTGCTCCCTGATTCCTGCATCCATAAGGAGTGAGCCATCCTTCCCCAGTTTCTGGATCTGTTGATTGCGTGTTCTTGGGATATGATGCCTCTTATAGGGTGAGCCCGAATTATCCCACACCTTCCCAAAGAATTCCTCTGTAGGAACCTGTGAAAGTCAGCGCTCAAATCCTGCATTTGGGAAGCAGGGAATATCTCAGGTGGAATCTTGGCCATTGAGGTTGGATGTGTGACGTTGTTTCCAGGTTTTCCTGGACACTCCAGGAGAGAGCTCAGGGTCCCGTGTGGGGAACACTCTCTGTGTTTTCAGGGTGGAAGGATGTGTTTGCAGCCCAAAATCCGACCTCATTTTTCCTTGTGCTGTATCATTCCCAATCCAGCATCCCAGGCTGCCTGGTTTGCAAATCCAGGATTTTATGGCACTTCTTTCCTGCAGGAAAAAGAGAATGGGGGGAAGGGGAAACCAAATAACTCTAAAAGTTGAGTATCACTGAGCAGCCTCCAAGTAAGGGGTGCTCCTGCAACGGCCTCAAGGTGTGCCAGGGGAGGTTTGGGTTGGATTTTAGGGAAAACCTCTGCATGGAAAAGGTTGTCCAACCCTGGCAGTGGTGGAATCGCCATCCCTGCAGGGATTTCAAGGCCGTGTGGATGTGGCACTTGGGGACGTGGTCAGCGGCAGCCTTGGCAGTGCTCAGGGAATGATGGCTTGGACTCAGTCTCAAGGGCTATTCCAATCTAAGCGATTCCATGATTTAAAAAAATACAGGAGAGAGATGGAGGTTTATGGAGGATCCTGTGCTGTGCAGAGGTTTTGGACCTGGGCAGGTCTTGTGGGCAACCCTAAAAAAACCCCAAACCTGGATGTGTTTGGGAACAGGCACAAAAAGCCATGGAAATGAACCATTTCCCTTTCCAGCTCCCCGGGAGTTGGAACTGGTGTGGAAAAAGATGTTGTGAGTTACTGGTGATGAATGAGCCTCTGGCGGCCCCATTAATCAGCGCTAATCGTCGGGACTGTTTGGGGAGCGGGAATTCGTCTGGGCCGGGGTTGATTCCTGTGTGGAGCAAATGGCTTTATCAGGATCTGCTCCGGAGTTGGACAGGAATTCCTGATGTTTGCTTGACCGTCTGATGACTCAGGGAAATCAGGAGAGCCCAGCAGAGCTTTTGCTGGCATGGGGAGCTCCAGGGAATCCTTCCAAAAGCGGCTCCAGAGGCAGATTCACATCCCCGTTGATTCTTGGGGGATTTTTCCCGGGGTTTGTAGCTCTGATTTTGATTTCTTTACTTCTGCTGAGTGTGTGAGTTGGCATCTGGGCATCTCTGTGGTCCAGAGGTGTGATTCCAAGAGGATGATTTATTCCAAGTGATTGCTCCATGAAAATCCTCCCTCCAGAGGCTCCACAGCAATTCTGTATCGTTTCCGCTCCTAAATTCCTGTAAGGGATCTTTGCTTGTTCAGGAAAATCCCCCCCCCGCTTTGCAAAACGTAGGTGTGACAGAAAAGGTCATTCCAGAGGTTTTATCCAGCTTTATTCCTGTAAAACCAGGGAAACTCCTCATCCAGGAGGCTGGAGAGGGATTCAAGGTCAAAAGCACGAGGTGAATTCCCATTTTATGGTCCCACAAGTTTCAGGGACAACTTCCATGCAGAGAATTCCCATCAAGCTCAGTGGGAGGATCCCACCATGCCAATTAGAGCCTCCCAGGATATTGGATTTATGGAAAAGCTGAACATTTTGTGCTCTTTCTGCCCTGATTTCCTTGTGCCGGCAAGAGGAACGGGAAACTCCTTAGTGAGCCCTGATCCCTGGATCATCTGTTCCGAAAACAAAGCTGGATGGAAGGAAAACAGGAGGAGGGACATAAAAAGTTATATCCCAGTTTATACTGCAGGGTTGGGAAAGGTTGATGGGAACACCGGAGCAGCCGAACCACCGGGAATCACAATTTTAGGGAAGCAGCAGCCCAGGAGCAGCTCTTGGCCAGGGATTGTTCCACCAACCACAGTCCACATGAACATTTTTCATGGTGGAATTGGGACTATGGTGCAGAAAAATACGGAATCAGGGAAGAAAAATGCCCATCAAGTGCCGTGGAAATCCCCACTCCCTTCCCGGCCCTGCCCCCATCCCCGTGCAAGAGCCCTTACGGACCTCGTGTGTCAGCCAAGGCTCGGCTTTGGGGTTTTCCCTTTGTCTCAGCGCTCCAGGGATCTTTTGGCCGTGCAATTCCCGAGGTTTATTTGCTCTCCTGAGGAGCTGATAGCTGGATCTAGCCCCAAAATCAACACTTTGGATTGTGCTGTTTGTTTAATGACCTTCCCTCCCTTCGCGGTGATTAAGTCTGTCTGCGGGCGGCTGTTCTGCTTAGCATTAAATTCCCGTTATTTTGGGAGGTTCCTTTCCACACTGCGTCCTCCCAGTTGCCTTCCTGGAAGTGAGGAGGGTTGCTTTGGATCTAGGTTTTCCTCCCCTCCTCCCTGCTCCTGCATTGTAATTTTCCCTTCCTGGCTTGCGAGCAGCTTCCAAATTCTGCCTCTTGGAGCGCGAAAATCCCCCCTGGAGTGAGAGGCTTTCTCCAGGAAAGCCCAAAACCTTCCTGCTGCTGTGGGAAAGATGCTCCAGACCTGCATCCCTCGGATATCCCAAAATCCAGTCCCTTGCAGAACATCCCAGGATGGTGGTGGGCACCAAGGCTTGAGGACTTCTTGGTCTCTGTCCATGTGTCCCAACAAACGATGGCTCCAGTGGTGACATTTGGGATTCAGGGTTGGGTTGGGATTCAGGGTTGGGTTGGGATTTTCCCGATGTGGGATTCGGTGGAGGCTGAATCCGGGGAGGGACAGCAGGACCGAGGCCTCCACAGCAGCCCTGCTCCACCTGGAGGTGAAACCAAATTCCAACGGAGCTTGGGGCCGGCTGGGATTCGTAGGGCAGTGGCTCACCCCGAAAAAAACAAAGGGGAGAGATTTCCCTGGTGCCGGCCTGGAAGCGGGGTTATGGCGAGGAAGAGAATCCAGGGTGGAAAAGCAGAGGGCTGTGGAAGTGTGAGGAGCTGTTCTGCTGGGAGAGGAGGCTCCAGGATCCATCCCAATCCCTGCTCCTTCTGCCGGGAGACTGGTGAGCTCTTTGGGTCCAGCTGTGAGGACTGGAATTATGGGATCTCCCCAACTGGAATTATGGGATCTCCCCTGATTGGAATTAGGGATCTCTCCAATTGGAATTATGGGATCTCCCCAATTGGAATTATGGGATCTCCCCTGACTGGCATTACGGGATGTCCCCGGTTGGAATTATGGGATCTCCCTGACTGGAATTAGGGATCTCCCCAGTTGGAATTATGGGATCTCCCCTGATTGGAATTATGGGATCTCCTTTCCCCAGGCACGGGTTTCATTTGGCTTTGAGGGCTGAAGTTTTCACGCTCTTGCTCCCTATTTGGAGCGTATATCCCAAATATCCCTAATGAACCCATCCCCAGTTCCTGATGTTCTCCCTTCCGATATTCAGCCTTCTCACCACTCATGGGTGATTTACAGAACCCTCGTTTTCCAGTTCGGAGCAGTTTACGGGAATGGAGTCGCGCAGATTGATCGGAATTCCAATTCCAAGCACTCTAGATTTTGGGGGAAGTTGGGGCAGTGGTTTGAGAGGTTTTTTGGGATAACAGCCCCCTGTTAGCTCCAAAACACAGCAATGATCGAGCCAGGGATTGGATCCCCAGAATCATGGAATGGTTTGGGTTGGAATTTGGTTAAAATTGATCTGTTCCAACTCCACCTTCCACTAGGCCACGTTGTTCCCGCAATCCAAAACTGAAAAAAAAACCCTCTGCTCCCTCTGGAGATATTTTACACTTAAATATTGTTCTGAGGGAAACGAATCCCGAATTTATGTGGAAAACCACCCAAAAATGGAATCATCTATCCTGCAAGACTTCCAGGAAATTAGCACAAGTGAATTACCCCAAACGAAATTACCCCGCCCGGAGCCCGTGTGTTCCCTGGGAGGGTTTGGAAGTCGGCTGAGAAGGCTCAGAGGCTTTTTTTTTCCCCTTGGAAATTTAATGGATCTCATCATTTCGCAGAGCCCTGTTGGAAATAGGAAAGAACCTGCCTTGTCCAATTAGGAATTAGAAGGAGAGCAGCAACAGGGAGAAAGATTTCTATTTCTCTGGAAAAAAATGGAAGGAAAGAAAGGAAAGTGAATTTTTTCTTG
>NW_008239544.1:528966-529203 GCF_000691975.1 Corvus brachyrhynchos
CTGCTGAACTGGGAATTCTCTCCAACATAGCAATATTTGCTGGTACCAAGAAAAATGCTGGGATTTTGTTGCCAAAAATGAATTAAAAATGCACCAGGGTGAGGATGGAGGGAAAACCAGGAGGGATGTGGTGGTGGTGGGGGCAGCTCTTCCAGAATCCAGGCACACATTCCCCAAAATCTGAGGAGAAGCCCAGCACCTCATTTGGGATATTTAAGCATTTACTGCAGCCTCAGG
>NW_008239544.1:529220-530357 GCF_000691975.1 Corvus brachyrhynchos
CTGCTCGGGGGGAAGCACGGAGTTCACCGGGACAAACGGGGAGGATGAAAGAGGTTTGGAAAGCGCGCTCAATCCTGATGGGGTGGAGCAGCCTCTGGATGGTGACTGATCGTCCCACGGGCATGGGTTTGGAGCAGGGATATCCAATGGCTCAGGGAAAACTGGTCCAGCTGGTGGGGTTGGAGGTGCCAGTGGCAGCTCCAGGCAGCTCCAAACCCCAGCCCAGAGCTTTTCCCAAGCAAAGCTTTGGATTGTCGTAAAAATCGCGGCGCTGCCTCCGGATAGGCTCAGCCTTTGGAGTTTCTGAGCTGTGTTTTCCAGCTGGGCTCCAGTTCCTTCTGGAATTGCTGGAATGTGCCTGTGCAGCCGTGTTGTCCCTGCCGTGTCCTGCTGGCTGTGAGGAGCCATTGGAGGGGAGGGAAGGAAAAGTCCAACATCTCCGGCATCAGGTGCATGGAAAACAGATCCCTGTTCTCATGGCAGCCACGGCACAGCCCTGGAACGGCAGCCCTGGAATGGCAATCCTGGAATGGCAATTCTGGAATGGCAATGCTGGAATGGCAGTGCTGGAATGGCAGTGCTGGAATGGCAGTGCTGGAATGGCAGTGCTGGAATGGCAGTGCTGGAATGGCAGTGCTGGAATGGCAGTGCTGGAATGGCAGTGCTGGAATGGCAGTGCTGGAATGGCAGTGCTGGAATGGCAGTGCTGGAATGGCAGTGCTGGAATGGCAGTGCTGGAATGGCAGTGCTGGAATGGCAGTGCTGGAATGGCAGTGCTGGAATGGCAGTGCTGGAATGGCAGTGCTGGAATGGCAGTGCTGGAATGGCAGTGCTGGAATGGCAGTGCTGGAATGGCAGCCCTGGAATGGCAGCAGGGGAAATGCAGGGAGGGAGGGTGGCTGTGGTGATGGGGGGGGGTTGGAGCTGCTCTTTCCATGGGGTTCAGCTGTTCCAGCTGCTTGGATCCTGCTCTCCAGTGCAGGGAAACTTTTCAGGGAGAGATCTGGAGTGACAGGATAAAAGGGAATGGCTTCCCACTGGTGATGGGATATTGGGAGGGAATTGTTCCCTCTGAGGGTGGGCAGGCCCTGGCACAGGGTGCCCAGAGAAGCTGTGGCTGCCCCTGGATTCCTGGCC
>NW_008239544.1:530557-534051 GCF_000691975.1 Corvus brachyrhynchos
CTTGCAGAATTCCGGCTGCTTTCTGCCTGTGCCCTCCTCTCCCTGGCAGCTCCATCCCTGGTTTTTCTCCCAGTGAAGTTCACTCCGAGGTCACTGCACTCCAGAGGGGTTTTTTCCTTGCTGTCACAGTGGGGAATTCTCTGGCTCAGCCTCTCTTTGCTCCCAGTGGCATCTCACGGATTCACCTGCCTCACCTCAGGCAGCTGAGGCAGACACCAAACCTGAGCTGATCATCCCAGAATAGCCATGGAAAGGCACCTGGAATGTCCTAAAGCAGGTGGTGTGGGATCTGTGTGAGCATCAGGAGTTCCCAGGACACGGGGCATGAGAGGATGCAAATTCCAGGCTCTCCTGGAGGTGTCTGAGCAGCCTGTGGGTCTCCAGGGGAGGGACTCAGTGCAGGAGTCCCTGCAGGGATTTGGGATTTCTCTGGAACCTCCTTGAAATTCCCAAGGGCAATCCCTCTGTATGAGGCAGGAAGGTTTCCCAGTCTCAGAACATTTTGCTGCTGCAGCACCATCCCAGTTAAGCTCCCAGCACTTGGAATGAGCTGCTCCAGGACTTTGTCTGGACAGGCAGCTTTCTGCCCCAAAATGTGGTGGTTGGATATGAAAAGATTTTTGGCTTCCACTGAAATTATTGGAGTGCTGGATTGGATGTGGGATGGACTCAGATTCCCCCAGCTCCCTGTCCACCCTTCTCCCCTCTTCCCTAAAGAAATCCCCCTCCCAAACAAAGCTCTGTTATGTCTCGTTGTCTCCTCTGGCACTTGGAATTGCGAGTTGTTCCCATCCCTCTCTTTGGCATCCTTCCACGCTCTCCAAGGCTCTGTTGGTTTTGCAGTGATTTTCCCACTCTGGGACTTGACTCCAGGACCATGGGAAAGGCTCCGTGGCTGGGATGGGGCAGGGATGTGGCTGAGGAGAGGCACCTCGGACCCTGCAGGGGCTGGGCTGGGTGAGGAGCACAGAGGAGGTGAAGCACCCACCAGGATCTGCTGGGAGCCTGGAAAGAATCCACGTTTTATTCCTCTTTTTCTTCTTCAGACACATCAATCCCCGCTTTGGCATGGCACAAACGTGGCCATCAGGCACACGTGTCCTTCTCCTGGGGACAAAACTCTCTGGGGCCGGGCTGGGCACTGGCTGTGTCCAATAATTCCAGAGAATTACCTGGCAGAGTTCCCAGCATTATCAGGTCATGGAATCGTGGAGAGTTTGGGATGGGAGGGACCCTTAAAGCTCATCCAGTCCTGCAAGGAGCAGGGACACCTTCACCAAGTTGCTGAGGGTGAACATTCCCAGGGAAATGTGAAGCATTCCAGACTGGGAACTGCAGTGGATGGAGACGATCCCGAGGCAGAGCCCCCCAGCACTGCCAGGAGCTGTGGGTGATGTTTCCCGTGGGGCCAGGAGACACCACGGCAGCTCCCTCGGGAAAAGGGGGATTGGGAAAATACCCCACAGCCTTTTTTTCCAGCTGGAAGTCTTTCCCTGAAGCTGGAATAAAGAAAGATTTCCCCCAAGGAGAGCGATAGCCGTCGATATCACGGCGTGAGGCTCCTGCTGGTCCTGCTGTGCCTCAATCCTGCTGGAATCTACAAACCTGGGCAAAACGAGGGTTTCTCCTTGACTCCGCCGCTCCCTCTGGAGGTTATTCCCAATCCGGTGCATTTCTTACAGCAAAGGAGGTTTCCCAATCCCTGGGTAAGATCTTCCCTGCCCTCCGTGGAGTCATTAATTCCATCTGCTGCAATCCCACTTTAATTGGGTTAAATTAGTGCACGCCTGTCCCGGGAGTGCTGGAATAAAGCTCTTCATTGTGTGAGGATGCCGAATGCTGGGCGGGATCCTGGTCCTTATCTCTTATCTCTCGCTCTGTCTCCCAGTGCATCCTGTCTCCCAGTCATTCCCAGGGCCAGCATTCCAGCAATCCCCAGTTCGATGCTCCACGTGGCGTTGAAACCTCGTGGTTGTGGCTCGGCTGCCAGAAAAAGCGGAGTTAAAATTAATCAGAGTTTAATGGGACTTTAATCAGATTGAAATCAGAGTTTGAGCGCTCGTGTTGTGCCAGGTGTGATTGATGAGGATCCCAAATTCTGTGTGATGCCATTTTTCCTAAATCCCCACGTCCCTTGCCCTTATCCCCACATCCCCTGAGCTCCGCTCGTTGTAGGACCAAGAGCTGCCCCAGCTTTGTCAGGAGCGGCTGGTCCATGGAAAACCTGGCTTTGAGCATGGGGATGGATTCAGGGATTCACTCAGGTGCTCTGCAGTGAGCAGAGAATCCGGACAGGATGATCCGAGCGTGGATTGTCCCAGTGCCAGCCCCGCCTTGGAGGACACCAGCAATCCCAAAGAAACCTCGGCTCTCTATTCCAGCTAAGCCAAGACACAGATTTAGACAAAATAATAAATGTCCAAGTCCATTTTCCTGCTTCTTTTCCTTTAATGCATCATGAAAGGTCTTTGAACACAATTCCAAGCCCTCTAAACAATCCCATATCCCCCCTCCTCCCGCTCCGATGCACCTGAGCTCCCCTCCAAGAGCCGCCCTGGCTTTGTTCCCAAAAAAACAACTGGGAAATCTTCCCTTCCATAACCTTCCCATCCTTTTCCAGAGGATCCTTGCTCGGGCCCAGCCTGGGATCCAGGCATCCCCCCAGCTCTGCTCCTTCGTTCTTTCAGCGCTGGAATTCAGCTTCAAAAGCTTTGTCTGAGTGATCCGGGTGTTCCTGGCTGCGCAGCTTCCAGAGGCTCATCCATGGAAAACAGCAATGGGAAAAACAGATCCAGGAGGTTTTCAGTCATAAAACACAGCCATAAAATGCCCTCGGTGACCAGAGTTCACAGGCAGGACAAGCCATCCGGGTTTTCCTGGGTTTTGGAGGATAATCACGTTTTTCATGGATTATTGGGATAAAATGGAGAAAACAAAGCCAAAAAAACCATCTTCAGTCCCTTAAGATTCTGGCATCCCATCTTCCCGACGTCCCAGATCCCGGGAGAGCCGGAGCTCAGGCTTGGAGATGCCCAAAGTGAGGAAAAAGGGCAGCCCCGAATGAGTTCTGGCTGTTCCCACACAGCCGATTTAAGGAACTGTGTGGGTGCCGGAGGGAAGTGCCGGGAATTCCCGGCTGTCCTGGGATCCCGGCTGTTGGACAATGACCCCCGAGCAGCTCTAATTGCAGCTGCACTAACGAGCTTTTCCCAAGCCCCACATCCCGGCTCTCCCTCTCCTTCCCCCCATGCCCTTCCTGCTTCCCGCACCGCTGTGTTTTCCTTAATTTGCCGTTCATCCCGTGACGATCTTTAATTAAGGAACGAGGTGCCGCATCCTGGGCAGAGCGCTGGGAGCTCGTGGAGCATCCCTGGCTGTGGAAAAGCTCCCGGGAATATCTGCCTTTGCCATCAGGGATCGTTTATTTGCGGGAAGCAACAGCCGGAGAGCTCTTGTTCCACACTTCCCACTTGTCTCAGTCACGGAGCTTTTCC
>NW_008239544.1:534080-534901 GCF_000691975.1 Corvus brachyrhynchos
TCCCTCTGGAGCTTCCCTGCCGTTTTCCTGCCTCTCCATATCTTCTGAGGGAAGTTTCTGCCTCTCCTCCTGCGCTGTCACCTCTGGGCAGGGACACGGGGGTGGCTCCAAGCCTCTGCATCCTCCTTGTGCTCCAGGAGCAATTCCTGTGCCACTGTTCCATCCCCAGCTCCGGGAAAAAGAAGGGAAGCAGGGCAACATCCACCTGTGGATGTTTTAATTGATAAGAGAGTTCAGACCTGTTAATTCATTGATTTGGGGACAGAGTTGGTTTAAGTCTCATTTCTGATTCATTTCTGGCTGCTGCCGAAGGGTAAAATATGGATTCCAGGACTTTTTCCCAGTTTTGGAGCCTTAAAATGGGATTTGAACATCCCCAGGCAGCTTTGGGGACAGCACACGGTGGCTTTGGGCTGCTGCGGCAGGAAATAGAGGGAAAATTCGGATTAGAATCCATCAGCGCTGGGGAAAGAGGGAGGAAAGCTTTTTGCCAGCTTGGAGCGTTTTGTTTACAGGGGTGGGAACGGCTTTTCCATCTGTTTGGGGGGGTTTGGTTGGTTTTGAGGGATAGGATGGGGATTCAAGGATTCATTCCCTAAACCTGCTCCTGTCGCACTTCGAGCCCACCCTGCCCCTGCCTCAGCCTCGAGCTTCCCAGCTCCTCACATCCATGGAGGCAGCGCCGCGATTCCCGGGATGGATTTTAAGGATAGGAGGGAGCTTAAGGATCCGCTTAACTCCAGCCGAGCTCAGCTTAAACTCCAGGATTCCTGAGGTTGGGAATCCCGAGGCTGCCGGAGCTCGAAGCCGATTTCCCGACC
>NW_008239544.1:535096-553320 GCF_000691975.1 Corvus brachyrhynchos
CCCTGCGGATTCCCGCTTTTCCATGGAAACGGAGGCACCGCCTGGCCCGGGGCCGGCCCTGCTAAAGCCATTCCCGAGCTCCCTTCCAGCCCCTCGCACTCCACGGTTTTCCATAGGAAACTGCGCTCCAGAGCCCAGCGTTCTCTGCGGGTTTTATGGGATTGCGCAATCCAGGGGCTGCTCCAGCGGGTTTGGAAAGGGGGAATTTTTTTTTATTTTATTTTATTTTATTTTATTTAATTCCATTCCATTCCATTCCATTCCATTCCATTCCATTCTTATTTATTTTTTTCAGGTTTTTCTAAATTTGATTTTATTTTTCATTTTCTTTTTATTATTTTTCATTTCACTCGTATTTTTGTCTTTTTATTTTCCTTATTTGCCTTTGGTTTATATTTTAGTTTTTATTTTATTTCTTTTTTTATTCTTTTTCATTTTGATTTTTTTTAATCTTTTGATTTTATTTCTCTCTTACTTTTGATTTTTCTTTCTTTTTTATTCTTTTTCATTTTATTTTTCATTTTATTTTTACTCTTGTCTTTTTATTTTCTTCTTCTCTTTCATTTTTAGTCATTCCTTATTTTGTTTTTATTGAATTTTATTTATTTATTTATTTTAATTTTTTATTTATTTTTATTTTATTTTTTTATTCATTTATTTATATTTTTATTTAATTTTATTTTACCTTTTAAATTTTACTTCCTATTTTATCATTCTCATTATGTAATTTCTCTTTGTAATGTATTTTATTTATCCTTATTTATTTTTATTTGCTCTCCTTTTTTATTTTATTTTATTTTAAATTTATTTATTTCTTTTCTTTCATTTTTAAATTTTATTTCATTTTATTCCCCCAACCAAGTGGCAAAAATACCTTTAGGAATGACTATTAGGGAAAATTCCGTCCTGGGGAGGGCTGTCCAGCGGTGGAGTCCCCATTCCTGAGGGATTTGTGGCACGTGGGGACATGGGCAGTGCTGGGCAATGTTGGACTCGATCCTGGAGGACTTTTCCAACCTTAATTCCCTGATTCCTTACACAGGCAAAAAGGTCGAGCCCACTGCGGGCAAGTTCCACATCCAACTCCACATTTTCCATCAAAGATCCAATTTTTCCCAAATCCCCTTTGTTTTGGGGCAGAAAAGCCAGGCCCGAGGAGCTGTTCCTCATTCTGCTGAGCAAAGATCCAGGGATTGGATTTCCCTGGAAACCCCGGGCTCAGTCCCTCACCCTGGTGCTGGATCCTGGAATTGTGCCCTCTCCAGAACCTCGTGCTGGCCCTTGGTGACATCACTGGGAAGCGTTGGAAAAGCAGCTGCTTCTCCTGAGAGTTTGGAAAAGGCCTTTCCTTTCCTTTCCTTTCCTTTCCTTTCCTTTCCTTTCCTTTCCTTTCCTTTCCTTTCCTTTCCTTTCCTTTCCTTTCCTTTCCTTTCCTTTCCTTTCCTTTCCTCTCCTCTCCTTTCCTTTCCTTTCCTTTCCTTTCCTTTCCTTTCCTTTCCTTTCCTTTCCTTTCCTTTCCTTTCCTTTCCTTTCCTTTCCTTTCCTTTCCTTTCCTTTCCTTTCCTTTCCTTTCCTTTCCTTTCCTTTCCTTTCCTTTCCTTTCCTTTCCTTTCCTTTCCTTTCCTTTCCTTTCCTTTCCTTTCCTTTCCTTTCCTTTCCTTTCCTTTCCTTTCCTTTCCTTTCCTTTCCTTTCCTTTCCTTTCCTTTCCTTTCCTTTCCTTTCCTTTCCTTTCCTTTCCTTTCCTTTCCTTTCCTTTCCTTTCCTTTCCTTTCCTTTCCTTTCCTTTCCTTTCCTTTCCTTTCCTTTCCTTTCCTTTCCTTTCCTTTCCTTTCCTTTCCTTTCCTTTCCTTTCCTTTCCTTTCCTTTCCTTTCCTTTCCTTTCCTTTCCTTTCCTTTCCTTTCCTTTCCTTTCCTTTCCTTTCCTTTCCTTTCCTTTCCTTTCCTTTCCTTTCCTTTCCTTTCCTTTCCTTTCCCAGGGAAGAACCTTTCCCCAATATCCCATCTGCCTTCCTTTGCTTCCTTCCTTACCCAAAAATTCCAGCGCAGGTTGTGGATTCCAGTGCCTCGTGATGGGCAGGGTGGATCCCTCACCTTCCTGTGGCATTATTTTATCCTGCATCCAAAAAATACTCCCTGGAATGTCCGTTCCCAAAGTGAATCCCTGCCTGAGGGGATGGATCGCTGCATTTTCCTCCCAACTCAAAGCCTCACACTCAGGATTTGCCTCAAAGCAGACGGAATTTGGGATGTTCCCTCTGCAGGCTTAATCCCAAAGTTTAGGGATTTGTGCTAAAAGGGCTTTGAGAAAGTGAACGGGAAATGGAAATATTCCCGTGGAAACGGGGTTTGGAAGTCCCTGGGCAGCTTTAGGGACAGCACAGGGCGGCTTTGGAATGCTGTGCTGGGAAACAGAGGGAAAATTATCCACAGGGATCTGGGAAAAAGGCTCAGGAAAGCTCTTTACCACTTTGGCTTTGCAGGACATCAAATGCTTTTCCTTCTGCTGGGTGGAATTTGCTTCCAGGGGGGAATTTTGACGTTCCCTCCCCCTCTTTTGCCCTTTTTTTGCCGGAGCATCCAAGGAACCTCCTGGCTTCTGCAAGGTTTCCAGATTTTCTTTTTCCACGATGTAACCTTTTAAAAATCCTTCTCCCCTTCGGAATCTTGGGATGTTTCAGGTTTCCTTGGCCAATCCGGAGCCTCATGGAGCTCAAGCTGTTCCTTTGAAGCCACAAAAGGCTCAAATGCAACCTAAGGAATTTGCTACCAGAAAGGGTGGAAAATTCCCCCTCCTCCGGGATGTTCCCTGCCGGATTCAGTGGCAGGAAAAGGGGAGGGAAATAAAAAAGGGCAGGAAAATAAAAATGAGGAATAACTCGGCATTTGGGGCCCAATAAAAACAGGGAATCTTAAAGCAAAAGGAAAAAATGGAAAAGGTTTATGGGGGTTTGAGGAAAGGTCAGATTTTACTGGATCTCCTCCCAGGAAGGTCGGAATTCCGAAGGGTTGATCAAGAAATGGTCCCTGCCTGGTCCTGCTGAGCAAAAAGTGGAAGCTGTGGGGTAGAAGCAGTGACAAATCCCAGGAATTTTTAATTTCCTGCTGTTCATTAATTTCTCTTTCATTGGCTGGAGATAAAGCCGTGCTCAGACCCACGGTGGGGATGTTGGGATGGGGCTCCAGCTCTTGGGGCCGTCTCAAGACCCCCATAAATAATTGGAATTAGGAATCAGTTTCCCAGCACCGGCTCCTTGGGTTCAAGGGGGATGTGGTGGAAAATGGAAACACCAGTTTGGGGACAGGATGTGCAGCACTTCCTCATCCCAAACACTCCTGAGGGGGATTGTTCCTGCATCCATTTCCATCTGGATTCTCCGTTTGGAGATTGTCGTGCCTTCAACAGAGAAACAATTTTGGTCTGATCCAGCTTCTTCTTGATCCCTCCAAATCAAATCCAAAAATCCCCATCTCACACGGAATCATGGAATGGTTTGGGTTGGAAGGGACCCCAAAGCCCATCCAGTGCCACCCCTGCCATGGGCAGGGACACCTCCCACCATCCCAGGCTGCTAAGCCCCGTCCAACCTGGCCTTGGACACTTCCAGGGATCCAGGGGCAGCCACAGCTGCTCTGGGAAGCCTCTTCCAGCCCAGGAATCCTCTCCTTTCTGACAAAGCCCCGATGAGCTCAAACACCCAGCCCAACTCATCCCAGCAGCCCCAGGAGCCCCTCTTGCAATCCTCGGCACAAGGAGAGGCAGAAGAGGGAAATCTTGGCTGCTAAAAATATTCCTGGGGGGAAAATCCCTCCTCGGCCCCTTTCGGTGACATGATCCCAACTCCGCACTTCGCCGTGGAGGCGGCTGCTGCCAAAGGCTGAGCTCCTGCTCTGTGCTCCAGCTCTGGCTTTTGCTGGTTTTCCTTGGGAGCAACGGGGATTTGCACGTTCAGACAACCTCCTGATGCTCCTCTGGCAGAGGGCAGGGCTGGATGCAGCGTAGGAAAGTTCCTTTGTCTCCTGTTTCCATTTTTCTTGGAAGGGAGGGCAGCGCGAGAGGCGGCGGCTGAGGAGCAGCGGGCTCGGATCCGCCGGCCAGATCCCTGCGACCGGCAGCCGAAGGCAGGGAAAGGGATTTAGCCCTGGTTGGAGCTTTGGCTTGGAGGCCACAGCTGTGATGGGTGCTGGCTGGAAAACTCCAGGGAGGATTCCCCTCCAGCAGCAGGAGCAGCGGTGCCAGCGGCTGGATCCGGACCGGGATGGGCAGAGGGATGGAGCAGTGGGATGAGCACAGGAAGCAGCCCCCCAGGAGGAATTTGGCTCCCCAGCTGGGACAGTGGCACCCCAAATCCTTAGGTGCTCACTGATTCCCTCGAATCCCCAGCTGCTGGAGATTCCCAGAGATTCCCAGTTTCATTTGGACTAAAAATGATGGAACTGGAAGCCCAAGGAAACGTTGTCAGAGTGAGGAGAGAATAGAAAATCCATCCTTTTTTCCCCCAGTGGAATTCTTTTGAAGGCAGCGTGGCTTTGCCTGGCAAAGTCTGACTCAGGAATTTTGCCTCCTTGAGGCTGGCAGGGCTGGCAGCGGGACAGAAACGTTTGCTCCAAGAAAACTTGGCAGAAAGCAGGATTTCCAAAAAAAAAAAAAACCCCAACCCAAACAAGAAATAGAGTTAATCCCTTCATTTTCTCTGCAGCTTTTCCCTCCCGAGCTGCCTTTCCCTGGCCTGGGTGTGTTACGGATCCCAGGTGCCTCCCAGCAATTAAGCAGAGTTAAAATTCCTCCCTGACCTCAGGTTTGGCATCTGTCAGGCTGCTCGAAACAACATCCCGCGTGCCGGGGCTCGTTCCCGAAGCCCGGGGGCACAGGGGGATCGGGAGCAGGTGGGACCGGGAACAATGGTGGAGGCGGGAGATGCTCCCGTGGAAACGCGGAGCCCCGCGGGCTGCTGGAAAATCCAGCGGGAGCAGCCGCAGGAGGAGGGGTTGGCAGGCGGCCATCCCCACAGACACTCCCGGGAGGTACCTGTCCCTTTGGCTCAGCCTTTGGAATTCTTCATCCGTGGGTGGAGGAAGAGCTGGCTCTTCTTCACCGCTTCTCCCGAGGGAGCCCGGAGATGCCCATAGGTGGGGCAGCCGTGGAATCATGGAATGGTTTGGACTGGGAGAGATCTTAAAGCTCATCCCATCCCACCCCCTGCCATGGCAGGGACACCTTCCGCTATCCCCAGCTGCTCCAAAAGCACTGCCAGGGATCCAGGGGCAGCCACAGCTTCTCTGGGCACCCTGTGCCAGGGCCTCGCCACCCTCACAGGGAAGGAAGTATCCACATGTCCTGGGAGACAAATCTTCATCCCAAATATTCCCCTGGTGGTATTTCCGACGGTGGCTGGGACTGGTTTGCCTATGTGGGGAAGTGGAAAATGGGATTTTCCAGTTGCCTGCGGTCAATGTCCATGTCAGTCCCGATGGGATGACACCCGGAGGCTTGGGTGGGATTCTGTGTCAATCCCGATGGGATGGCATCTAAAGGCTTGGGTGGGGTGAACATCTCGGCTCTGTACAGCTCAAATATTCTTTAGATCTGGAAAAAGCCAAGGAAGCTGGGACAATGCCCTGGGATTTGGCTGTAAAACCAAGGAGTCGTTTTCGGCCCCTGTGTCTGCCCCATCCTCATGGCAGGTGGCTTCTCGTAAGGGAAGAAGGCTTGGGAGAAGGGAATATTTCTCAGGAATAAAGTAACCAGGCAGCAGAGGATGCAAAATTGGCCCAGATTCCTGGAATCCATCTAAACCTGGCATTTTTTAGACTCTGTGTGGTGGGAAATGTCCTCTTCTCATGTGAGGGAATGGACCTTCTTCTCCCACTCCACAAAACCCCCCGTGGCTTTCCCATGAAACCAGGTTCGGTGGGATTTGTAAGCGAAAACCTCCTCTGACCAAACTTTACATTTTCATTTCCTCTGTAAAACTGGGAAATCACCACGTTTTTATTGGGAATCAACTGCTCTGCCCCAGCTCGGAGCAGCGAGTCCTCCCTGGGCAGAGCTGCTGCTCCATCTGTCCAAAGGGAGCAAAAATTCCAACCCAAACCTTTCAAAAATATCCCAGAAATGGCTTATTTTGGCTGGATTGCTCCCGCGAGCTCGCTCCAAGCTGGCAGGGAAGCGGGGAAGATCTGCTGGAGCAGGGTGGATGTGGGCGAGCGCTGGAGCACAGAGAAACCCTGGAAAGTTTGGGTGGATTTGGAGGAGAGCAGCTTTTTGGGGTGGTGTGTGTGGAGGGAAAAGCGACTTTTCCATGGATCCGGCTGAGCCTGAAGGCTCCTGAAGCCAACGGGCCAAGATGCCACTTAAGGAATTCTCCAATTCCTCCTGCTGTAGGGGATAATAATCCCACAAATAAACCCCTTTCCCTCTATGGGAAGCAAAGCAAACACCTTGAAAAAACACGCTTTGAGCTGAAAGATTTCAATTCTCCAGCTCGGGCTGACCCCCAAAAAAACCCTTTTCCCCCCCTCTTTTCCCCTTTTCCTTGATTTCTGTTCTTCCACAACGCTTTTAAACGAAATGATACCAGCAGCGGGAGAGGAGCCAAGTGGATCGTGCCAAGCCCTGTCCAAACAACCCCGCAGCCTTGAGCTGCTCCCGGCTGGATCCTGGAATTCTCTCCCGCTGGCCGATAACGTGAGCGTGATTCACGCTCTGGCAAATCGCGGCGTCAGCTCCGCTCGGCCCTCACAGCTCCTTTGAGGCGCTCCTTTGTAATGCAATTCCCTTGGTTTTTCACGGGAATCGTTGGGAAAGCTGCCGGGAAAAGAGGAATGGGTGGGAGAGCGCGGCTCTCGGGGGTGGAAAATGCGCCGAGGTCGCTTTTTGCCGTGCAGGGTCTCTCAGGCAGCACTGGGATACGGGAATGATGCCTTGGATGGAGCCGCCCCACAGCACTTCCCGGCACAGGGGCATTTCCCACCTGGGGAGGCCAGATTTTCCCAGGATATCGTGGTTAGGAAGAGTTGTTAAAGCCGTGCAGGGATGGAGGAAGCACAAAAATTGGGTTTTCCCAGTGTTGCTGCTGCGCTCCGATCCCATCGCTGGCTCCGGTGACTCCAGCGGGAATTGCGCAGCCGTTCAGTGCCGTGGCTGGTGGCACCAGGATCCCTTCTGCTTCCAAGGAAATGGGGTTTGGAGTGCAGAGATGGGAATGGAGGTGCTCCCTGGGTTGTTTATCAAAGGTCACGTCGCTCTGGCCGCCTGCAGGAAATTATTGTGCCCCAACGCCAGGAGCTAAGACAGGGGAAGGAGAAATCCCTGGGAAACAAAACAAAGGGAAAGATGAGAGTCCTGAGAAATCCAGGCTGTCCCTGAGCGAGGCAGCGTGGATGGAAGGGAAATTCTGGTCGGAACAGTTTTGTTGAAGGGAAAAAGAAGGACACAGATCCTGCGCCGCTGCCCTCGGGCAGCGAAGGGAAAAACATCCTAAAATACCTGGAACATCGCAAAGCCTTCCAAGTTCCCGCTGGGGAATGGGAGCACCCTCGGTTTCCTTTGAAAAGGTCAAAGTGCCGCAATAATTGAGATGGATTCGGTCTGGGTGAGGCTCCGTCCTCCCCCAAAACAGGTTTTTCCCACGGCTTTTCAGCTCATCCAGACTCCGGTTTTTTCTTGGAGCTGCCCTTGGAGTGTTCCCTCCTCCAGGTTCGCTGGAATTTGCAGTGATCCCAAAAAATCCATTGTTTTTCCAGCCCCCCACCTGAGACTGGGAGGATTTACTGGGAATCGGGATTGGCAAAGTGCCGAGTGGTGATTTTTGTGCTGGAAAAGTCCCCTTTTTCCATGGGAATTGGGCTTTTGAGCCGGAATTGTCGGGAACAGCAAATCTTCCCTGGTTTATTGGTCTGTGCTGGATGTGGCCAGGGATTGGCATCTCCATGGCTGCTCCTGGGGGCTGTGCTGGGTCCCAGAGCTTGGAGATGGTATTTTCTTGATGGAGGCAAAACTAAGATAAAATAAAATAAAATAAAATAAAATAAAACAAAACAAAACAAAACAAAATAATAAAATAAAATAAGGTAAAATAAAACAGAATAAAATAAAATAATAAAATAAAGTAAAATAAAACAGAATAAAATAAAATAAAATAAATAACATAAAACAAAACAGAATAAAAAATAAAATAAAATAAAATAAAATAAAATAAAACAAAATAGAATAGAATAAAACAGAATAAAATAAAATAATAAAGTAAAATAAAGTAAAATAAAGTAAAATAAAACAGAATAAAATAAAATAATATAAAATAAAATAAAACCAAAAATAAAATAATAAAATAAAATAAAATAAAATACCGCAAGCAAATCTAGAACTATATTGTGCAAAACAAAACCTACAACTTTTCCAAGCATTCCCCCATTCCAGACTGGTGAAATTCCAGCCAACCTTCAGCAGCATCCCTACATCTGAGGTGATGGGAGAAAGCAAATCCTGGCATGGAAAAAGGAGGGGGGGAAAAGGCATTTCCAGCTTCCAAAGGGTCATGGACATCCAAAGAAAATTGGGCTGCGGCTGCTGGAATCGTGCTGGGAAAGTTGACGTGAGCTGGCTGGGTCATGGTTGAATCCTGTCCTTTCTCAGCCCCCAGTGAAGGAACTGGAGACGCTTGGACACCGTCCTGGGAAGGGGCTGGATCTGTCCCCCCGTGGGGTTTGTTTGCTTTAGTCGGGGCCGAAGCTTCTGGAGCGCTTTGGAAGCGTTTCCCAGCGTGTCCGTCGGCTTCTCCCCACGGAATCCGCATTTTTCCTGGCGACCCTCTGTACTGCCCGTGGCCTCTCCTCGTTCCCTCATCCCTCTCCCCTCGGCAGCAACGGTGTCAACAAAACCCTGCTCCCAAAAATGCAGCCTGGCCTTTTTCTGCCCAGTTTTGGGGGCTTTTTTCCCCCCCACACCCCATCCTGAGTCTCCAGATAGATGGATGGATGGATGGATGGATGGATGGATGGATGGATGGATCTTGGCTTCGATGTTGAGTTTTCCTGGCTCATTCTGGGAGCACAGTGGGGTTTCCTGAGAGCTTGGTGGATCCCACTGGTGGGAAGTTGGGGTCAGCAACTGAGGCTGCTCCTGCTTAGCAGGGCACGTGTGGGGAGAAGGGAGCTGCTGCCCCAAAATTCCTCGAGGAATTCTCTCTGAGACAGAGAGAAGGAGGCTGGATGGGAGGACTGTGCTTTGAGGTCAGATCCCTTTGGGGATGGGGCTCCTGGATTATGTGGGAACGCTCCGTGTGATGCTCCAACCTGCTCTTCTCCATGTGCTCGCGTGATGTTGGAGTGTCCCCGCAGGGATTTCCTGGGAGAAGCAAAGCTCAGCCTCTCAGTGATGGGCTCCTTGTCTGTGTCCAAGGTTCCATCAGATCCTTGTGGCTGCTCTGGAAGGCAGCTCCACCACGGCATTCCCAGGAGGATCCTGCCATCCATCCCAGCGTAAGGAGAACGGACGAAGGGCGGAGGCAGCAGATCCAGGCTCTCTCCGCTCTGGAATGATGGCATCGGTTGTGGGATTGGGAGGACGAGAACTGGGATGAACTCTCTCCAAGAGGGTGGAGGCAACGCCCAGGGGATGGTGGCACGGATTTGGCTTTCTGCAGACAGCTGGGAGCAGCCAGCTCCACACACTCCGAATTATCCTGCTGGGCGACTTCCAGTGCTCGGTTCCCATTGAATTCCTGGCCCCGGAGCGTTATTGTCAGGATGCTTTTGTCTGGCTCAGGCCACTCCAATCCCACCCCATGTGTCTCCCAGCCTCCTCCCAGACAGGAGCACAGTGGCTGCTGGGTTTCGAGGAAGCCTCCTGCTTCCCTGTCCCTTCTCCGTCAGCTTTTCCTCACCCTCCTGCTTTTGGGGCAGGCTGGAGCCCATCCATGGGATCTTGGAGCCCATCCATGGGATCTGCTGCTCTATTGTTTGACTGCTTCCTAACCAGCTTTCGTCTGGGTGCTTTTTGGGGGGGGCTCAGTAGGAGCTGTTCTCAAGGAGACACTTGGAGAATCCCAGAAAATCGGGAAAATGTGGCTGCTGGAAGTGTCAGAGCCCATTAACGGTGCCTGACATGCCCTTTCTGCTCCGTCTCCTTCGCCATTCCGCTCGCTGTGGGTTGGTTTTTCCAGGAATTCTCAAGGCTTTAAATAGCAATTCCAGAATGGCAGCAGCTGGTGAGGAGCTGAGCCCACCCCCCTCACCCCCCCCCCCCAGCCACACTCCATGGGAATCCCTGGAACTTGGCCACCAGAGGCACTTCGGGAAGGGCAGAGCTTCTGGAGAGCCACCAAGGAGCCACCCAAAGCCACCCCGGCCTTCCCCACTCACCCCAGTGTTTCCCAGCTTGAAAACTGGGAATGGGCTTGGGATGGGAGGGTCGATAATCCCAAACATCCCCATGTGACCTTTGCAGAGGCTGCAGATCCATAGGATCACAAGGCTGGAAAAGCGATCCAAGGTCATTGGATCCAACCTGAGACCAATCCCCCCAACCTTGTCACAGGAGATGCCACAAAAGGAATTCCTGCGGGAATGACTGGACCATGAAGTCCTTACAAGTGGCAACAGAGGAATTTCCTTCTGGCCTCCCACGCCTGCCCCTCTCCAGCCGCTCCCTTTGGAGATGGGACACTGCTGGGACAGAGGTTGTGTCCAGGAGGGACCCAGGATCCACCATTTCCCAGCTTTGGGAATGAGCAGAGGGCTCGTAGCTCCTCTGCAGCCAACCCTTTGGAAGCCAGGATTGGAAGGACACGTGAGGAAAACAAGGTGTGTGATGTCTCCTGCAGGCAGGCAGGATTTATTCCATCAGTTTCCACGTGGAATGAGCCCTTTAAGTGCTGGCACCACTGCAGAGCTCTGGGGAAAATGAAGGAATACAGAGGCAGCAACAAGACCAAGACCCCTCTGCAAGGTGTGCTCACCTCATTGGGACGCCCTGGAAGTTGTCCCTAAAGCCTCCCTGAGGATGGGTTTTAGGGAAGGGGGTGGATGTGCTCCAAGACCTTGCTGTTGCTGGATTTCAGCCCCCGCTGCCCAAAGCTCACACAGCTGGAGGGAACAACCCCACACTGCAGAAGCCCTTCACCCTCCCAGGTGTGACCTTGTCCTTTTTTGGGCTTATCCACCCCAAATTCCAAGGCTGAGGGTTCTCCCATGCCCTCTTTGGAGGGATGAAGCTCCCAGATGAGAAGCCTCCGATCTTTCCTGTGGTTTTCCAGCGCTGCCGGGAGGCTGTGGCCGCCCAAGAGGAGCGGCCAGTATCAAACATCTGGGTCTGATATCTCTGTTTACCACAGGCTCGTTGGGAGCCACATTCGTGGCACGTGAAGTCATCTGGCATCCTCTGGAGATGCTTCCCTGCAGCCCAAAGTGGCTCCCTCGGATCCACAGCGCTCCCGCCCCTCATCCCACTCAGTCTTTGCATCCCTCTGGCTGCGAGGAGACGGAGGGGAAAAAAAGCTGTGTTGATTTGAGCATTGTGTGAAAGTATTTTCCCATCGTTTTCCATGAAAAGCATGATTTAATTAACATTTTTAGATGTTTATTATTGAAGAAAGCCTGTGCTGCTGCCGCCGCCTGGGTCGGGGTTTTTTTTCTTTTCCCTCGGTTTTCCCCAACTTGTGTTTGTTATGAAAGAGTTGAGTCACATTCCGTGGGATAGCTGGGACGGGGAGGGATGGATGGAGGGATGGATGGATGGAGGGATGGATGGATGGAGGGATGGATGGATGGATGGAGGGATGGATGGAGGGATGGATGGACGGACGGACGGACGGATGGATGGAGGGATGGATGGAGGGATGGATGGATGGAGGGATGGATGGATGGATGGATGGAGAACACCCACCCATCCCAACCTGCCCCACTCAGGAATTCATGGGGTGTCAGCTTGGTGTGGGTGGTGTCCACGCATGGAATAAGCCAGGAATAGCTTCAGATGGCCTTTAAATTCCCAGACTGGCATTTTTTTGGTGGCTACACTACAGGTGTGAGGGGGATCCATGCATAGAACTTCTTCCCATGGTTCTCATGGAATCTGAGAATAGTCTGGACAGGAAGAGACCTTTCTGATCCGACACTGCTGGTTTAAGCAGCATTTCTTGGGATTTATGGCTTTAAAATCACCGATTCTTCACTTGAGGAGGAGGAACTGTTGGGATACGCACTTCCATAGGGAGATCACCCAAACCCAGGAGAGGAATCAGGGTCATGGTGAGGATCTGACGTCCTGATCTGGGCAAGGGGGATGTTTAAGGGATTTGGGGCTGTAAGGGACAGTTCCAGCCTGGTTCCTGATGGGATGTCCCCACCTGCAGCAAATCCAGGGGACAAACCCCCTCCATCCATCCATCCCAGCAGGATGAACGGGGGTGTCAGCACTGGCTTGGCAGTGGAGGTGGATCTCAGGATGCTGGGAGATCTGTCCTAGCTCCTTTCCAATTTTACAAAAGGAACGAAAACATAAACTTTGGTCAGAGGAGGCGTTCCCAGTTAAAAATCCCACCTCACCCACTTTCCTGGGAAAGCCCCCACGGATTTGGTGGAGTGGGAGAAGCGGGTCTGTTCCTAATCTCCTCTAAGCATGACCTGACCTGATTTTGAGGGTCCAGCAAACCCCGTCCAGGTTTCTGACTCGGTTCTCCTGGAGACCCCGTGGTCTCTGAGGAGGTCGGTGACAGATCTGTGCCAGTGTGCGGCCTAAAAGGCACAAACTTGGATGCTGGCTCTTGAAATGAAGACACATCTTCAGGTGACAGGTTTCAGGTCTGGATTGGGGCTGTTTAGGGCCAAAGAAGTCCAAAATTGAGGTCCAAAGTCCATTTTTGTCTCCAGGGCTCTGCGCAAGGAGGGGGTGGTGGTGGTTGCAGGGTTGTCCTCATGTACCAGTCCCAGGGATGGGTTTTTGCTGCTTTGTGGCTTTGCTTTTTAAAAAAAAAAGGAGAAAAGAGAGAGGAAGAAAATCCATTTTTAGCCCTTTAAGCACGTCCTTAACACCAGCTCCGGAGGCTCCCCTGCACCAGGGCTTTGCTCATCAGGAAAGTAAACATGGGCTTTAGGGCTCTGAAACAGCTTAAATCCCAAAAAACTCGCCCTGGAGGACAGGGATCAACAGTGCTCAAATGTTACCGTTTGTGCAGGGGGTGCTGGACGTGGCCACGAGCGCCAGAGGTTCCTCCCCAGCCCAGGAAAGGGCCTGGGAGTTTGGCCAGGAGCACCTGGAGCAGAGAACAGATTTGTTGGGCATCTTCTGCCCTTATGAACAGCCCCCCATCTTCTGGGGGGCCCCATCTCAGCGGTGACTGCAGGGTGGGCGCTGGTGGCTCCTTGGTCGCACCAACCCATCAGCAAGATGGGTTTGGAAATCTCCCTCTCCCAATTCCCTGATCCTCCGCAGCCGGCGCCAATTCCAGGGGGTCCCAAAATGGATTGCAATCAGCTCTGGCTGGGTGGGAGCCAATCCTGAGGAGGCCCTGGACTCCTTGTGGGATTTTGTGCTGGTTAATGGTTGGGCTGGATGATCTTGGAGGTCTTTCCCAGCTGGAATGATGCTGGGATTGTCGGGGTTAGTCCATCAAACCTGCGCCGGGAGTTTGCGCCGCTCTGCTCTGGGAGACGCCGTAGGAAGCAGGCAAGGTGTGTACACATATTTATATCCCAAAAAAATCCCAGCCCTCGGAGGCTGGAGTTGCAGAGGGGCCCTCTCCTCGCGTCTCTCTAAAGATAGCCCTGAGTGCAGCTGAGCCGTGAATCAGGAGGAAAAAATGTGGGGCAGCTCCTGAACGGAGCAGGGAGCGCTCCGAGACTCAGCTGCTCCCGAACCCTCTGTGCCGGGGAGGAATCGGGGCTCCAGCCCGGGAGACCCCAGAGCTGCTCCCGATCCCGCTCCGGAGGCTTCGGGAAAGGCTCCCAAGCCCCCCAGGACTGATGGATTGTGGGGCCGGGGTCTCAGCGGGGTTAACTGGGGCAGAGTGCTGGGGGCTGTTGCCAGGGGATGGAGCTGGTGCTGGGAGCAGGGATCCCAGTGGCTAAACCCGGAATTCCCAATCCGTGGATGTGCACATGCGTGTGCTTGGTGTGACATCGGCGTGTGCTGGGACAGGGGTGACCACAGGCACGTGGCCGTGGACAAACTGAGGGTCACTCGTGTCTATGGACACATGGATGGACACTGGTGGACACTGAGGGACACTGATGGTCACTCGTGTACGTGGACACATGGATGGACACACTGATGGACACACGTGTCCTGTACACACTGATGGACACTGATGGACACATGTGTCCATGGACACACTGATGGACACACTGAAGGACACACTGATGGTCACTCATGTCCCTGGACACCCTGATGGACACACTGAAGGACACACTGATGGTCACTCATGTCCCTGGACACCCTGATGGACACACACGTCTGTGTGTCCCTGTGGTCATTGTGAGCAAGTTCCTCTTTTAATTCTTTTTTTTTCCTATCCCACTGTTGCAAAATGCCCTCCCGCTTTTCCTTGTCAGAGAAAAACCTGACCTGGACTCGGAACCAGGCAGGATCCCGAAGGACAGGCAGGGGGCTGGAGCTGGGAGCCCTGGGAAGTGTCCCTGTCCCTGTCCCACGCTCCAGGTGTGCTCGCAGAGGAGTTGTTTTATTTTTCCATGCTTCGCTTTCCCCTTTTCTATCCCAGAAGTGGGTTTCCCTCTTAAAGGCAGCTCCGCTCCCGAAATACCTGAGGGAGAGGAGGAAGGCAGCGGTGGCATCACCTGGGAGCCGGCTGGGTCACAGAACCATGGAATGGGTTGGGTTGGAAGGGTCTTCAAGCTCATCCCATTCCCTGAGCCACGGGCAGGGACATGTCCCACCATCTCAGGTTGCTGCAAGCGCCATCCCGCCTGGAATCACATCCCCCCACCTGGAAGGGACATTTGGTGCCGTGCCACAGGTTAATCGGTGCCCGAACAGCTTCACCCTCCCCCCAAACACAACAATTCCGGGGTGGGAATCCCATCCCTGCTTTCCCTTTCCCTCCACCGCCGCTGGAAGATCCCGGCAGAGCTCGGAGGTTTCGCCCTGGTCAAGGAGATAAAACTGGGACGTGCTCGGAGCCATGACCTGCAAATCCTGGGATCAGGAATTGCCGTGGGACGGCGGCTGAGCCGGTGCCTCGCGCTCCTGCCGCCGCTGTCCCGCGGATTCCCATCTTCCCGAAGCCCCGGCGCCAGGAAATAGTTAAACCACTCCAGGATTTTGATTAGCAGAGCCTTAAAGTCAGTGAAAAAGACAGTCGGGGAGAACTCTCAGGAGCATGCTAATGAAGTGAAGTCATCCGCGCTCACCAGAGGAGTATCCATGCCTGCTCCACGCCGGAGGATTCCCGGAGCCCGGCGCAGGTGGAGCGGGGCTGGCGGGGACCCGCGGCTCGCCCGTCCCGACGCCTTCGCTCCCCTCCCTTTGGATATTGCCACGCTTTCCCTGGGATTTTTTTCTTCGCCTCACTGGAGCTTAATGATATTTCCAGCTCGGCGGGAGCTGCGGGAAGACTGGAGATAGCGCAGAGAGAGGCTTGGAAAGGCAGCAAAGGGCAGCTCCCGGCTCTGCGGGAAAGGTGAGGGCATTCTCTTGGAAAATCCCTTCTCCTCTCGGAAAATCCCTTGGGTCTCTCTCTGTCGCCGGCGCTCGGGCTGTGGCACTGCTGGGGGTGGGGAAAGGGGGCTGCTTCTGCAAGCAAACGCTGCTGGCTCTGCAGCTGGAAAGTTTGGGAAGCGGGGTCTGGGGGATGGAGATGTCCCGGAGAGTCCGGCGGTGTCCAGGGACGGAGCTGCTCGGAGCAGGAGCAGCTGCCTTAGTCCCGCTTGCAAAAACCCGTGGGTGGTTTTTAGAGCATTAAAAAACATCCTTCTCCTCTTGTGGGACTTTGCAAAGAAACTGTGCAAAGGTTGGAGCCTTTCTCTGGGGATCGGCGCCTCATGGGTCCTACCTTTGCTGTAAAAAAACCGGGTTTTTGGGATAACTGAGAAACTTAGGACAAAGTTTTAGTTAAGCCTGAGGGCTAAACCCGGCAACTCCAGCGTGGCCAAATCTACGCTGGAGCTGATGAGTCGTCAGGGCTGTTTAATTTATAAGAAGTTCCCCCACGAAAACATTGCATTTTTGTTTATGGAAAATGCAAGAAAAATATGCAGGCGAGGTTTCGCTCCTAAACAGCCGAGGTTAACCCGTTCAGGATGATGATTCCAGGGTTATTCCTGGGATAAGCCGAGCACAGATCACTCTCCAGCGGTTAGAAACGAGCTGGTGACTCAGCGGCTGCCTCGGGGTTAGCGCTGTGCAGATCCTCGGTCTGGCTGTTCCCAAATTTTGTGTTTTCTGCCTCATGGAATTTTAGTTTTCCTTTCAGAGAAGTGTCCAAGCTTGTGGCACTGTGAGGATTTTGAGGCAGGCAGAAACTCAGCTCCCGAGTTCGGGGGATCTCCTGGAATACCCCTCTCCTTGCTGCAAAAATGCATCCGTAAAAACTGAAATCTCCTGATTTTATCCATATGGGGTTAACGGGATATCAGCATTTACTGGATTCGTGGGCCTAGGGACTCACAGCAGGGCTGGTGGCACGATGACATTTTTAATCCTGTGTGGAAGCATCCTTTCCTCATATCCCAAAAAGTGAGAGTTACCCTAAAGGCAGAGCCCTGCAAACCCCATCCCTGGAAAACAGCTCAGTGCCCTCCTGCCATGCCCGTGGAATCACCTTCCTGGGAAGTTTGTCCCTTTTCAGGATCCCTGTGCTCCCAGGAAAGGCACCTTGTCCACGTGCATTGCACACCAGGGGGACATCTCAGCAACCCACTGGTGGCAAGGCCAGGTGACCGGGTTTTGGGAAGAGATTCCTCCCTGGAAGGGTGGGGAGGCCCTGGCAGAGATTTTCCAGAGCAGCTGTGGCTGCCCCTGGATCCCTGGAAGTGTCCCAGGCCAGGTTGGATGGGGCTTGGAGCAACCTGGGATAGCGGAAGGTGTCCAAGGTGGGACTGGATAATCTCCAGCGTCCCTTCCAATCCCACGCTGCGATCCTGGAATTCCCTGACCCTTGGTGATGTGTCCCATCTCTGTGCTGCTTTCCCAGCCGCGCTTCCCTCTCCCAGCTCTCAGGGTGATTCCCCAAATCTGAGATTCCCCTGGTGTGTCCTGCCTGATCCAGGCCTGTGTCTCTACCGAGCTGCCCAAGGAATGAGCTCAAATTCCCAATTCCTCCTTTTGTGATGTGGGGAGGATTTGATCGCACTCATCAGCGGGTCCAGATGTGTCCTGCTGTGGGTGGCAAAGCCTGACCTTGGGGTTGGCTCTGGCTGCCTTCAGAGGGAGATGGGAGCACGTTTCAGAACCCAGAATGCTGGAATGCCCCTCTTCCCAAGCAGCACATGGATTTTGTCCATCTCCAAGCCCTGTTTCAGCTGGAACTGCTCCATAACCTTCTGGATATGTGCATCCCATGCAAACCTCCCGGTCACTCCTTGTGCTGTTGGGATTTTTCCTGCAGATTTCGGGGGCTTTGCAGCACTCCGAGACCCAAAAATCATCCAGGGGAAGCTTCCCATGGATCCCATGGGCTCCAAACCCTCTTGGAATGTGCCCCATCCCTTTTGGCTGGCGGAGCTTGGAGCAGAAAGGTGTTAAAAGAGCCCGTGGCCACTACTAAGCAACAGTTACCAACAACCTCAGGCAAATAAAATGTAGGAGATTATGGAAACAGGGAACAGCGGCCGCTTCCCAGCGTCTCCACTGGGTGAGTCAGGAGCGTGGGGCTGCTGCTCCCTGCTCCTTCCTCGATGACAGCATCCACACATCCAGCCCTTGGAGACGGCCGATCCTGGGATATTTACAATGCTTCCACACAATGAGCGTTTCTCTGGCTGCCGGGAGAGCAGGAGCGAGGAGCCGGCATTTGCACGTTCCCGTCCTTCAGGGCTGGGTTTTTAGGGCTGATGCGGGATGTTCCCGGTGCCCTGCGCTCTTTTCCTGGGAATTTTGGGTGTCTTGAAGGTCACTGAGCCTTGACTCGGCACCAGGTGAGAGAGAAATCCGAGTGTGGAAGGAAGGGCGTTATCCCAGTGGTGGTTGATGCAGATCCTCAAGGAATGGATCGCTCTGGGATAATCTTGGGGAGGCCCTGGCACAGGTTTTACAGGAGAGCTGTGGCTGCGC
>NW_008239544.1:553380-555281 GCF_000691975.1 Corvus brachyrhynchos
CAGGTCTGGGATGGGATGAGCTTTAAGGTCCCTTCCCACCCAAACCATTGCAGGATTCTATTCCACAGAATTCCCCCCCACAGGGCTGAGTATTCCCAGGGAAATGCCTGGGCTCCATCCAAAGCTGGCAAACCAGGAATCACTCCTGGAGGTGCCCATCCTGCTGCTGATTCCCATTCCAGGGAATACCAAGTGAACACAAAACTGACATTTACTCAAAACCTTGGGAAAATCAGTGATTTTATCCAGTGTGCTGTTCCCAAGGCAGCTTTCCCAGGATGCTGCCGCTAGAAGGGCTGGAAGCACTGGAAAGGCATTTTCCATGTGCAGGGGGATTTATTCCAGCCCTGAGCTGCCATTCCCTAGCTCTGCATAACTAACTGTCCATGGACAGATGTCCGTCTGTCCGAGCCCGTCAGCAGAGGCATTCCCTGGATCTCCTGGAATGTTCTGCTCCCAGAATCTCTCAGGATTTGGGGACAGCCAGCCTTGCTGCAAGGAAAAGTGTCCATGCCAGGGCTGCTTCACCATCCCATGGGCTGTGCTGCAGGGTCTGGCTTCCCAGTGATGCCGGCTGTGGGAAAAGGGTGGGATTCGGGTTGCTGGAGGGGACCTGGCTCCCGCAGTGGTGTGGTTGTGACCTTCCATGACTCCCATGCCCTCTCCAAGATGGATAATTCAGGCTGGGCGCAGCGTGGGTGAGCCAGGAGAACCCAGCTCCTGCAGGAGGGGCACGGAAAAGCTGCGGAAAGTCAGGGAATCGCTGGGAGCAGGGAAGTGCGGCTGCTTTTCCCAACACCCCTTTAAACACATCCCGCCACAGAGCCCATTCCACCTCGCCCTGGGCATTGCTTTCGCCGCCTTCATTCCCATCATTTCTCATCCCGCCACTCTTCCCCGTTCCTGTGGATGCTCCCTCACCTTCCCAGCCTCTGGCACCCCAGGAGCTGCTGAGGATCCCCTGGGAGCTGTGGCTGCCACCTCCACAGCGCATCCAGCTTTTCCTGGGCAGGCGGCGCTTGTGAAAAGGATGGAGACTTTTATCCGGGTGCCTCTGGAGCTGTTGTCCCTTTGCCTGGCACCCTCTGGCATCGCCCAGGAGCCCGTCTGGCTGCGGTGGCAGTGACGAGGACTTGGCGGAGAGGTGGCACCACTGCGGGACGTGGCACTGCCCGATGTCCTGGGGCGTGGCCAAGGCTTGGAGGAGCCTCTCCCGGAGCTTCCAGCTCTCCCTCGGGAGGATGGGGAGCAGGAGGCAGATTCCAACAGGGACTTGGTTCAGAGAACGACCCCGGCGCCTTCAGATTTGCTCCTCTGGGAAGTCAGGGTGTGGGGATGCGAAGCCCTCAGAAGCTTCTGGATTTGTGGGAGTTTGGGGCGGCATCGCTCCGGGTGCTCCGCGGGGAACGCGGGGGCGCTGTCCCCTCTGTGCTGCATCCCTTGGGATCACGCGTGAAGCAATCCCTGGGAGCATCCAGCACATCCCAGGTTCTTCCTTCCCTCCGAGATGAGGAATTGCTCCGACGCCCCAGGCACGCGGGAGATTCCCCCATTCCCGCTGCTCCAGAGGCTCTGTGCACACAGATCCCGCAGAATTCCAGCCTGGGAAGTGCAGGTCCATGCCGTGGGTGGGATCATCTTCCAGGATGGATCTCTGCTTCCCTGCGGGCATTTTTCCCTCTGCTTGACACCCTCGTGTGTCCCGTCCTTGCATCCTGAACACAATTCCCGTGTCTGCATCCATGGGATGATGCACCTTTCCCAGAGCACCCTGACCCTCCTCCTCGCTCCCAGGCTCAAGGGGAAAATGCACTTCCAAGGAATGGGGTTCTGTGCCATGCCTTGATCCAAAGGGAATGGAAGGAGAGGCTTTGGCTCGAGTTTGTCCTAATTGAAGTGCA
>NW_008239544.1:555359-565166 GCF_000691975.1 Corvus brachyrhynchos
AGGCTCCCGAGCGGGTTTCGGCCAGCAGCCGGCGTTTTGGGGCGGGAAGCTGAAATCCTGGAGTACAACATCGCCACCTGTTTGCCACGCGCGAACATACAGCGGGAAAAATCCCGGCTGGATGGATCCCACCGGGATGCACAGCGTTCGGGATGGATCCCACCGGGGGTGAACTCCACCGGGCAGCCCCCACCGGGAAGATCCCATCAGGATACAGCCCACTGGGATGCATCCCTTTGGATAGTCCCAAATCGGGATGAGTCTTACCAGGATGCAACCATCGGGGTACATTCCACTGGGATGCAGCCCTGTCTGGATGCACCCTATGAACAACCCTCCACCAGGCTGCATCCCAGCAGGATGTATCCCAGCAGGATGTATCCCACCAGGATGCAGCCCCATTGGGATGTATCCCATCAGGATGTATCCCAGGAGGATGCAGCCCCATTGGGATGCAGCCCATTGGAAAGTCCCAAATCAGGATGAATCCCACCAGGATGCTACCCCATTGGGGTATATCTACCAGGATGCATCCCATGGGACAGCTCTCCATCAGGAGGGCATCAGGATGAAAACCCAAAGTTCAGGATCCTCCTGGTGTCACGTGGAGTCACTGAAAGCCCACAGAGCCCCCAGATAAAATCCCAGAATTATTTGAGTTGGAAGGAACCTCAAAACCCAGCCCATCCCACCCCTGCCATGGGGACACCTTCCACTATCCCAGGCTGCTCCAACCTGCCTTTGGACACTTCCAGGGATCCAGGGGCAGCCACAGCTTCTCTGGGCACCCTGTGCCAGGGCCTGCCCACCTTCCCAAGGAAGGGATTCCTTTCCAAAATCCCATCTGGCACTGGGAAGCCATTCCCTGTGTCCTATTGCAACAGGCCCCGCTAAAAAGTTGGGATATTTTGGATACGTGGCAATAAATCAAGGATTCCTCCCGTGCTGGGTTTATCCTCCTTCCCCTCAGAGCTCAAAGCTGTTCCGTGCCCATGTGGCACATGCGGGATATTCCCACCCTTGGGATAAACACGCCATGCTCCCCCCCTGTTCCCATGGATAACGTGCTCATGGATGAAGTGTGCGGCTTTTGTCATGACTCCACGAGACCTCTGTGTGTTTAAGTGCGTCGGGATTTGAAGTATTTGGATTCCGCAGATGAATCCGGACGTTTAATGGGCAGCCCTCGAACGGAAAGCGCTGGCTGCTCCTGCAGGAGGGGAGGTGTGTGCCCACTCCCACAGACCTCCTCCCCTCTGGAAAACGGGAATGAGCCAGTGGAGATCGTTCCATTAACGGGGATTTATGGCACAAATCCACTACTGTGTGGTTGGGACCAACAGCCCTAAGTGGGATTTTAGTGCTGGAAAAGTGGCCCTGAGGCCGGGGCTGCTTCCCAGCTGCTCACAGAGGGCTGAATTCCCTCTGCATGGAATAACTGGAGCCAAGAACCACCAGGATTTGGTGTAGGAAGCAGAAATATGGTCAGGGCCATGGACTGGGCTCCTTCACCGGTGCTGCATTTCCGCCCGGGAAGTTTTAGGTGGGGAACTCGCTCCTGGTTTTCCCTTTGCTGTTTTTGCTCCCCAGATGTGTCGGTGTTTATCCAAACACAAATAACTCAGCTGCTCCTGGATCCAGCAGCTCGGGGATGGAGGTCCTGCTCCTCCGGGAACTGGGGATGTGCTGGATTCTCCTGGTGCTCCTCAGGAACATCTCGGAAGGGTCTGGGATTTGGGGCTGGGCTCTGGGGCTGGCTAGCCCCGGCTGGTGGCACTGTGGGGTTGTGCAAGGCCATGGCCATGGAGAGACTTTTTGGGGGAGTGGAGCCCAAAAGTGGCTCCGTCTCCAGCTCCAGATTCCCAAGTGGTTTTTGGGTGGCTGAAACAACCTCATCTTCATCCATTTCGATGGATCTGCAGATTTGTTCTCTTTTGGTTTGGAACTCCGGGAATGTTGGCCAAAGCCACGTTCCAAATGGTTTTCCCTACATTTCTGCTGGCATTGGGTCTGTGTGCCAGCAGAAACAGGGCATTTCTGGGCAAAGCAGCACCAAATCCCTTCCTCTTCCCACCACCGAGATGAGAGACCTTTCCTCTCACCCCTGACGGTGACTCCATTCTTTCCCCAGCCCCCATCCTGTATTAAAATCATGGAATCATGGAATGCTTTGCGTGGGAAGGGACCTTAAACCTCATCCAGTTCCAAACCTGGCACCTTCCACTATCCCAGGCTGCTCCAACCTGGCCTCGGGCACCTCCAGGGATGGGGACCCCAAACCTCCCTGGGCAGTTCCAAGGCCTGAGCTCCCTTTCCATGGGCCGCTGCTGTCCACCCTGAGCCTCCCCTGGCCCAGCCTGAGGCCGCATCCCTTTGTCCTGTCAGAGCTTTGTCACCTTCTGCCTCCCACGGGAGAGGGGTGGCCCTGGGACCGTGTGCTGGCACTGCAGGTGGCAGCTGGGGACAGGCGGTGCCGGGGCCGTGGTGGGGCTGGAGCTGGAGCTGGAGCTGGTGGGAGGTTGTTGGGAGCAGTTTGTGTGGAGTGTGGTGATGGAATTGTTCTCCCCACGCCGGTCGTTGTCATGCGAATCTAAGTCCTAAAAAAATACTGAATTTCCTCTGCCCTAAGTTGGAGGAAAGGCACTTCCCTGGAATTCTGCAGTGCCTGAGGAGTGTCCTTCCATCCCGAGCACTTCAGGCTGGGAATGAAGTCTGTGTAGAGCAAAGACCCAGACCAGGGCAGAAACCTCCTCTTCGTCCTCCTCTTTTTATGATTTTTTAACCCTCCAGCAGCTCCAAACCCTCTGAAAAGCTGCTTTTTATTCGCATGCTCCAGAAGAATTCCGGCTGAGCCACTGCAGCTCCAATAAAACTTTAAAGAGGGTCTGGACTTGGTGGTGGGAAGGAGCTGGGATGGAAATGGGAGTGAAGGAAAGCCTGCTTGGTGTTAGGAGAAATTTGGGAAAGCTCCTGGCTGTGGTGACTTTGGGGGATGCAGAAGGACTGGATGCAGTGTCCCAAGTCTCCAGAGCACCATGGATAGGCCATGATCCATCCAGAGTAGCTCTGGGATGATCCCTGCAGGACTGGAGCATGGCCAGGTCTGGGACAGGAGGAAGAGGAAGGTGCTGTTCCCTCCTCATTGCTCTTGTTCAACTCCAAATGCCAAAAAAAAGAAAGGAAAAGGATTGAATTCCGGCCGGGTTCGGCAGGGCTTGAGGCAGGAATGGACTCGGGGCTGCTCTGGCCTCTGCAGGTGACACCGAGGAGGTTTGTTTGGAAATGGTGGAGCTGGAAAATCCATGGTTGATTGGGAATGGAAAAGGAAAATCAGTCCTGTTGCAGTGCCAAGCACAATCCATGGAATCAAGAACTCTGGGCAGGTGACCCCCGTGGCTGCCAGAGGGTGCCAGGCTCCAGGACACCCTGCCCTGGGGAAGGAGCTGCCTCACTCCTGGAAGATTCCCAGCTTTTCTGAGGACACCCTGAAACAGCGATCTCCCTCAGGAATCCCAGTGTACAGATGGAAATCCCGGAGCGGGGACAGCTCTGCCATGGAATCGATGCCAAACCCTTGGGAAAGGTGGCTCCTGCTCGTGCCCATGCCAGCAGTCACCCTGGAGTCACAGCTGGCACAGGATCCTGCACCCCAACAGCCGCTGGAGACACGGGAAGGGAGCCGGGAGCCGGGCCTGGCTGCGCCCCATCCCGCTGGATGCTCCAGAGCATCCCTCCAACCCCGCGGGCACAGGGAAGGGTTTAGCACCGCGCGGCCGCCCCCACGGTGCCTATTTTGGCACAATCCCAATCTTCCTGCACCTGAACAGCCGGGAAATGGAGCCCCGGAGTTTCACACCTGCGAGGTGAAACCGCTGCCGGAGCCCCGGATTCGTGGCGGATTCCCGGAGGGAAGGGGACGGCAGCCTGGGAGCCGGGAACGGGGACGCAGCCGGGCGGCATCGGGGCACCAGCAGGATCCCGCATCCCTCCAAACCGAACAGGAGCCTCGGCAATGGGGCAGAGCGCTGGGACCAGCCCGGTGCCACCCCCCAGTGACTCCTCCAGTGCCACCAATTCCCTGGAGCCACCTTTCCCTCCTGCCCATTCCCAGCTCTCGCTCCGTTTCCCGCTCCCGCGCAGCGTCGGAGTTTCTTTGGCTCGGCAGGAGCAGAGGCCGGGGAGCTTTGGTTGTTTTGTTTCCAGTTCTAAAAGAAGCCTGAAAGCAGCCGGGGCTCCGTGTCCCGATCCCAAATCCGCACGTCCCAGCCGGGCCGGCACAGCCAGCAGCAAAATCCGCACGTCGGCGGAGCGGCTCCAGCTGGGAGAGCCCGGGGCATCCAGCAGCCAGATCCCAGTCCCGGGACATCCAGCGGCCAGATCCCAATCCTCTGAGATCCAGGAGCAGACCCCAGTCCCGTGTTATCCAGCAGGCAGATCCCAGTCCTGTGAAACCCAGGAGCAGATCCCAATCCCATGTTATCCAGCAGCCAGATCCCAATCCTGGGGCATCCAGCACCCAGATCCCGATCCCGGGGTATCCAACAGCAGATCCAAGTCCCATGCCAAGGCCAGGGGGGATTTGGGAGCAGCCCCAGTGCAGGGCAGATCTGACCCTGGGGTTCCCCTTTTGCCTTCACCGGCTCCAGGGGGTTGTCACCCCCTGGGATGGGAAACTGTTCCTGGGATTGTCCTGGATCGGTGCCTTGGGTCACCAAGAGCTGCTCCCGATGTCTGGAAGGAGCAGCAGGGATGTGCCCCTGTTCAATCCCATATCCCAGCCCAGGCAGGGTGATCCCAGCCAGCTCCGGGAGGGATTTGGTGGCCCTCGGTTAATGGAGGTGATGTGGATCCTTTCACCAATCCAGCCCTTTTTCCCATGCAGATGTGCCCGTTTCCAGGGGAATGGGAGGATGGGAGGCCCAGGGTCCACATCTGGCCCCTGGAAACATCTTGCACACAGGAGCTGCAGATGTTGAGCAGGGAGAAACATCTGGGCTGCTTGGAGAGAGGGAGCCAGAAATTCATGGAATGGGAGACAGTGCCCACCGGGGCCAGGGAGCTTCCATGGAGCAAAATCCCATCCCACAGCCCCTCTCCTCCCCGGAATAACCCCTGTGTGAGCCTCCTTTGCCATTCAACAGCCGCTGAAACCCCAGGATGGGCTCCCACAAAGATTCCTGAAGTACAAATCCACAAGGAGACTTTCCTGGATAACCACGGATACCGCAAACAGCAGCACGAACACAGGGCCATCTACCCAAATCCATTTATCCGGAGCTGGCCCCCAATCCCAGGGCATCCCTGGCACAGCATCCCTCCCGGGAGCCTCATGCCTCAGTTTCCCCTTCCACAGAGCAGGAGTGCTGGGTCTGGCACATCCCTGGCCTCGTGCCTCAGTTTCCCCTTCCACAAAGTGGGAATGCTGGGCTCATTCCCAGCCAGGCTGGCACATTCCCGGCCGTGCTGCTCCATCCAGGACTGACCTACTTCCCTCCAGCAGAACTTTCTGCTCCACTTATTTGACCCAGCACCTTTTTGTTTGCCTAAAGCCGGGAATGCTTCCCCTCTGCCAAGCCGGGCACACGCAGGGAATGTTTGCTGGAGACACAAACCGCTGCTCTGTGCATCCCTGGAGGAACCCAGACCCCCTTTTCCCCGCTGCAAAATCCACCCTGGAAAGCTGCCACGTTTGGCTTTCCCCCTTTTCCCCCATCCCTCTGGTCGTGCCGGGGGCAGGCAGGAGAAAGGTGACATTGTTCCGTCCTGGAAGCAGCAGCATCCCGGCTCCCGGGCTCTGTGGCTGCCTCAGTCATGGATGTTTGCATATGTTAAAAATATTTAGTCCGGTGCTAAAAAAAATATTATCCCCGAGCTTTGGGGCCAGCGGAGCATAATGGCACCTATGTGTCCGTGGGGCGGCGTTCCCGAGGCACACAGGGCTCCTCTTTGCCTCCGGAGCCATCCTGGGCTGAGCAGGGATGCTGGGAGCGATCCCGGTGCTGCTGCCTGTCGGGAATGCTGTTCTCCCCCCCAGGAGAGGGGTTTGGGGCGAGGGAAGCTTTGTCGGGATGTGGGGCAGCGAGATGGGATTCCCTGCACGGGGCAGGAGGGATGAAGGGTCAAACAAAGGTGTTTGCTCTGGGAAAAAGTTAGAAAAACTGGGATAAGTGCTGTATTCCCAGCTGGTGGAACTGGGATGAGCAGGGAATGGCCCTGCTGCCCAAATCCATGGATGCAGGCCATGGAGGGGAGGGCTGAGACCTCCCCAGCTCGTTCCACCTCTTCCCAGCCTCATCCCAGGCTTTGCCTGTGGCCTGGAGGTACCCAGAACTTCTGGGAATGGGGAGAAGCTTCCAGCGGAGTTTCATAGGAGGAATTCCAAGGGAGCCGAGAGTGTGGGAGGGAAAACATTTCCCCGTAGTAATATCCCCACAAGGAGTTTGGAGTTTGGAGTTTGTCCTGGCCACGGGAGGAAGACAACAGGGAGTGAGGCCACGGGATTTTTGTGCGGCAGCACTAAGGAATCGTTTCCTCGGCTTTTTTCCCTTCTATATTTATTTTTCAAGCGGGAAAAGGAGCTGGAGGAGGGCGTGGAGGTGAAATAATCCCGGCTGGAGAGCGTGAAGGGATCATTATACCCCGTCCTTCGGCTTTTCTGGCGCTTTTTTTCCCCCCTTTTCCGAGGGTTTCGGGAGCAGCCTGCGGACACTGCGGCCATTCATGGCTCGGCTGGGGGTGTGTGGGGCGCGTGGAGACGGGAATAATTCCTTCACAATGTGGAGCAGGGAAAAATAGGCCGGTTGTCTGAGGTGGATGGAGCTCAAGGTATGGAAGTGTGAGCCTCAATGCAGCCCTTTATGAGCAGAGCTTTTTCCCCGTGAATAAAACTCCACAGCTCCGAGGAAAATGTAAATGTTCGGGAGCCCTCGGAGACAGAATTTCAGGCAAAAATAAGGACAGCTTTCAGCGCTGGGAAAACGGGATCCTGCAGCCCCCCCACTGCTGATCCAGGCATTATTCCCCCCCTTCCTGCAGCTCCTCCGTGGTTCTCCCTGTCCCCGCTTAAAGGGAGTTGTGTCCCTGTGTCCCACGGAATGTTCCCCGCCCGCTGCGGAGCTCGGGAATTCCTCAGGCTCCGGTGCCACCGGCTCCCCTGGAGCAGCGTGAAAGGTTCCATTCATCCCTGCCCTGCTTCCCTCTGGAGTTGCCACACCCTGGAGCTCTGCTCCTCGGCTCCACTGCTCTCCTTTCCTTAGCAGCGTTCCCAGATGGAAGGGCTGGGAAGGGATGCTCCAAATCTCTTGGCACAGGGATAATCTGCCCTGCCTTGGTCTCTGATTTCCCACCTGGAGCCGCTTGGATTGGGGGTTTGAGGAGCCTGAAAGAGCAAGAAAATGGGGAAGATGAGTGGTGCTGCCTGCAAAATTCCCATCCGTGAGTGGATGGGCTTGGAGCAGCCCAGGATAGTGGAAGGTGTCCCTGCCTGTGGAATGGGATGAGCTTTAAGGTCCCTTCCAGCCCAAACCATCCTGGAAATCCACAAATCAACCCCTGGCTGGTCTCTGGGATTGGATCCTCAGCCCCTTCCTTGGAACCATCTCGCTCCAGCGGTGGGAACCTCCTGGTGGAGCTGAGAAACCAGGAAGCCAAATCCTGATCCGGGTCATGGCAGTGATCCCGCAAATTCCCTGTCCAGCAGCAGCAGGATGCTGGGAGCCTCTGGATAAAGGGGATCAAATCAGGTGGGAATGCTCCATATGAACCAGCACCTCAGTGCATTAATGGGGGACAATTAATATCTTATTATAATTAATTAAAAATAACACACCCAGCAGTACTCAGTAAACATTTTTAAAGGTAAGATAAAAATTCTTTGGAGCCCACCTGATTCCTAGAAAATTCTCATGTGAGTTAGATTAGCATGGGAGAGATTCCAGGTGCCGAAGAGCCAGGGCACAGTTCCTGGGCAAACAGGGAATTCTGAGGCCTCCAGAGGATGGCGTGGGGGTTCCTTAAATGCAGTTTTTAAGGAATATTTACTGGTGAGGCGATTCCTGCAGGAAAATGCGCCTGGGTTGGATTTCTGATCCATGAGGAACGTCCTGGCCAAGGCAGGGCCGGGAAGGGGGGACCCAGCCCAGGGGTTTTGTTTTGCACAAGGAGAAGTTTCTCTGGGACAGTTCCATGAGGGATCAACACAAATCCATGGATCCAGCGTGAATTTTAAATTGCATCGCTTTGCCCTCGGAATGAGGCTTCCAAAAATATCAGGAAACTGGAGCCAAGACCTGGGGCAGCTCCAAAGTTCCTCTGGATTTCCCTCGGGAGCCTTCTTCCCTCCTCCATCCCTGCTCCTGGGTGGGAGTGCTCCGTTCCCAGGGATGTTTGCCACACAGATGCTGAAATCCAGCACAGGGTACCCTTTTCCCTGGAATATCTGTGATGGATGTATGGATTTGTTGCTCAGGGGGATCCACATGTGTTGAACTCAGAAAAGAAGCAGCTAAACCAGTGCAGCACTGGGAGGCTACTGGGATAACTGGGATGCCACCAGCAGCATCCTGGAGTGTTCCCCCATGGAGAGCTCGGGGTTGTTGGGATGGGCTGGAGGCAAAGTGGGCAAAAAACCCAACAGTTTAATTCTGGCTTTCATCCAAAATCGTCCTTGGCTGGAATTGCGGAGGCCTTGGGAGGGCTTTGGATCCGAAAGAGTGGCTCTTATTTTACATATTTATTTTTAATATCTGTATTTTCTAGGTATGTTCCATGTATTATATACACCATATATATAAACCCCATATATTATATATATTAGAGTAAATTTTAATATGTTTCCATGCGCACCATATATTAAATTCACCATTTTTTGGTATAGTCACCGTATTTTTATGTATTCACCGTATTTTCATGTATTCACCCTATTTTTCTCTGTATCCACACATCATCCATTATCTAGCTCTCATGTTTTTAATATATTTATTTACTCACACCCCATATTTCCATAGGGGACTGGAGAGTAAACCCAGGGATGGGAGCTTTTCCATGTCCCAGCCGTATCCCAGAGATGCCAGGAAATGTTTGCTCCCTTGTGGAGCTGGAAAAACACCAAAAAATAGGGGGGGAAAAAAGTTGTTAAACTCCCAATAATTCAATGTGAGCAATTCAAACCCAGGCAGGAGTTGGTGCATCCCGGTTATCGCCGTCAAAAATTGCCTTTTCCAAGGATTTCCAAGGATTTCTGCAGCCGCTGCTGTGAATAGGGATCTGCTCTTCCAGGGGCTTGGATGGACTCCAGGCCAGGGGTTTGATTGCAATTCCACTCCATTGCCGGGATTAAAGGAGGGCTCTCCACGCTCAGCGAGAGCCGGGAATGCTCAGGGGAGCTCCGGGAATACTCCAGGGAGCTCCGGGAAGGTGGCACCGGGTGCTGTGGGAGATGTGCTGACCCCGGAGTGAAAGATTCCATTACTTTGGAATGATTTCCTTGTTTTACCCTGACCCCCCCAGCAGAAATGGGGGGAGGAAACCTCCCAAATCCTCCTGCCCGGAGAGGGAGCGTTTCCCAGGCTTTTCCCAAGGCGGGATCTGCTCCCCAGATCAAGCACAGCTGCTTCCAGAGGTGGCTCTGGATTGACTCCGGAGCAAGCGGGAGCTGCTGGAGCGCGGGATGAGCTCCTTTGATATCGGAACCCGAACCTGGCAGCGCTCCCCGCTCTGGCAGCCCTTTGGAAGCGTTGCCAGCGGAGCCGCTTTTCCAGAGGGGCCTGGAAATGCAATCCATTATCTGATAGTTTGGAGCAGCTTTTT
>NW_008239544.1:565355-566337 GCF_000691975.1 Corvus brachyrhynchos
TCTTTCCCTCTTTGCATCGCACTTCACCCCTTTCTATCCTCTTTATTTCCCTTTCCATTCTCTCCCCTTTCTATCCCCGTTTCCCCTTTCTATCCTCTTTTTCCTCTTTCTATCCTCTTTATCTCCTTTCCTTTCCTTTCCTTTCCTTTCCTTTCCTTTCCTTTCCTTTCCTTTCCTTTCCTTTCCTTTCCTTTCCTTTCCTTTCCTTTCCTTTCCTTTCCTTTCCTTTCCTTTCCTTTCCTTTCCTTTCCTTTCCTTTCCTTTCCTTTCCTTTCCTTTCCTTTCCTTTCCTTTCCTTTCCTTTCCTTTCCTTTCCTTTCCTTTCCTTTCCTTTCCTTTCCTTTCCTTTCCTTTCCTTTCCTTTCCTTTCCTTTCCTTTCCTTTCCTTTCCTTTCCTTTCCTTTCCTTTCCTTTCCTTTCCTTTCCTTTCCTTTCTTTCCCTTCCCTCTCTCTATCCTTTTTACTCCACTTCCATCACTTTCTTTTCCCCTTTCTATCCCTTTTTTCTGCTTTCAGTCCCATTTCCCTCCCCCTTTATATCCTTTTTTCTTCCCCCTTTCTGTCTTTTTCCCCCTTTCTATCCTTATTTCCCTTTCTATCCCATTTTCCCCCTTTCTATGCTTCTTTTTCTGTTTTCTCCTCTATACCCCCTTCTCCCCCCTCTTTCTTCCCTCCCTGTCCTTTCCTTCTCCCTTTCTATCTTTCCCCTTATATCCCTTTTTTCCTTCTTTTCCTCCCTCCCTCCCTATCCCTTTTTTCACCCCTTCCCACCCTTTTTTCCCCTTTCCCTTTCTATCCTTTTTCTCCTTTCCCTTTTTCCTGCCTCCGTACCCCTTTTTCACCCCCTCTATCCTTTTCCCCTTTCCCTTTTCTCCCCTCTCTATCCTTTTTCCTTTCTCCTTTTCCCTCCCTATCCCTTTTTCTCCTTTCTCTCCTTTCTTCCTTTCCCTTTTTCCTCCCCATCCCTTTTTCCCCCTCTCTC
>NW_008239544.1:566403-566888 GCF_000691975.1 Corvus brachyrhynchos
CCCGTTTTTTCTTTCCCTTTCCCTTTTCGCCCCCTTTTCCCCCTTTCCCCCCCCCTCTCCGGTGCCGGCGGAGCGGAGCAATCCCGGTATCCCGCTCTCCTCTCCTTCTCCCGTATCCCCACTTCTGTGCGCTACTGGCTGGTGCCGCGCGAGGGGCGTGAGCAGCGCCGTGCCTGTGGTCAGTGATGAAGACTTTCTGCTCTTTTCATCCCCACAGCACGGAGCCACCGCTCAGGGCCAGCCGGCAGCTCCTAATTCCCGACTTTCCGCCTTTTCCAGCCCCTTTCCAGGAGAATGCAGCCTTCCCCTCCGGCCGGCTTATGACGAGGTGAGTAAATTCCCTTTTCCAGCGCCGCTTTGCTGCCTGCTGTCATAAAACCGGGATTTTTCCTCGGGGGAAGGCTGGGAGGGAAGGAGAATGAGCTGTTTGCCACACGTCGCTGCTGGGGGTTCACTCCAGCGCTTTCCCAGCGTTTGTTCCCCTC
>NW_008239544.1:566976-567405 GCF_000691975.1 Corvus brachyrhynchos
TCATTCAATGACTCAACGAGGTTTGTCAGAGTTAAAAAATGATGCTCTTTGCTCAAACTATTCGGGATATTTGCGTCATCCCAGAACTTTCAGAGGAAAGTCGTTGCCATTCCCATTCCTCCCTCCCGGGGCTGAAGCTTCCCCCGGGCCCCCGCTGCTCCCGGGTTCCCCCCCGGCTGCGCTTTGCCGCTGTCACCGCCTGCGACGGTGCCACCTCTGCCGGGAAAGTGGCGCCTGTGCCCCGGCGGCCCCAGCCCTGGCAGAGAAGGAGTTATTCCAGCCCCTCCTTTCCCCCCTCCCTCGACTTCAGCTGCAGAAAATATGAAGTGAGGATGGATCCGCTCATCTGCTGAGCAGAGGAGTTGCTTTGATGTCGGTCCTGCTGTCGGTCCTTCCTTTCCTCCTTCCCCTCCTTCCCCCCCTCCACCC
>NW_008239544.1:567499-571058 GCF_000691975.1 Corvus brachyrhynchos
GGCGGCGGGGGCGGGGGAGGGGGTGGGGAGCGCCTTGTCGCCTGGGGTGGCCACAGAGGGCTGAGCGTGGACGTGTTGGGTGTTGTTGGGGTGGGATTTTTCCTTGGGCGGGCGATTTAAGGGGGTTTTACCCCATTCTTCTGCCGCTAGAGAAAAGCGCCGCTGCCGCTTTAAGGCAGAAGTGTCCCTTTAAGTGACTTTCCATTTGCTGCTTTGGAGAGCCGAGAATTCGGTTTCCCAGATTTCCTCTGAATTGTGTGCAGGAGGCAGAGGGAGTTAAAAATTACTCGGGAAAGCTTCGGCAACTGCAAGGCAGGGAGGGGGAAAAAAGGGGGGAAAATGAGACTTAGGGGGGAATGATGTGTAGGGCACAAACTGAGATTTGGCGGGGGGGGGAAGATTTAGGGATGGGGAAAAAAAAGGCGATTTAGGGAAGAAAATAAAGGAGATTTAGGGAAGAAAAAAGCCATCTGCTACTGTTTCCCTTTGGCTTCCTGATATTGTTCCCAAATCCCTGCCTGGGGAGCAGAGAAATGGGATCATGGGGAATACAGGGAGCTGGGAGGATGCAGCAAGGGGTTAACAGCCCTCACCAGCTGGGGAACATCATAAATTGCAGCCGTTCCCCACCAAATTCATTCGCACTTTCTTTTCCTGATGTTTGCCCTGGGAAGAGTGGGGAAAAAAATTTTAAAAATTAAAAATAAAAAAAGAAAGAAGAGGAAAAAGATAGAGGAAGGAAATAAAAAAAGCCCCTAAATAAATAATCCTCCTGGAACGGGCTGGGAAGGCTCTGGTTCCTCAATTAGCTGGGAATTGCCTTCTCCCTACCAACGGAAGGCAGCAGCGTGTTTGAGCCTCTGGATTTGTGGAGCTTTCTCCAAGTGCCAAGTCTGGTTGTGCGGGACTTTGGAGGGGTAGGTGGAGGAATCCGAGCGGCTCGGCTCCCTTAACTCCTTCGGAGCCGAGGAGATTTGGGAATGCGGCTCTGGCAGCGCCGAACCGAGCGGTGGCTCCGTGGGGAGGGGGGGGACAGCCCTCACCAGCTGGGGAACATCATAAATTGCAGCCGTTCCCCACCAAATTCATTCGCACTTTCTTTTCCTGATGTTTGCCCTGGGAAGAGTGGGGAAAAAAATTTTAAAAATTAAAAATAAAAAAAGAAAGAAGAGGAAAAAGATAGAGGAAGGAAATAAAAAAAGCCCCTAAATAAATAATCCTCCTGGAACGGGCTGGGAAGGCTCTGGTTCCTCAATTAGCTGGGAATTGCCTTCTCCCTACCAACGGAAGGCAGCAGCGTGTTTGAGCCTCTGGATTTGTGGAGCTTTCTCCAAGTGCCAAGTCTGGTTGTGCGGGACTTTGGAGGGGTAGGTGGAGGAATCCGAGCGGCTCGGCTCCCTTAACTCCTTCGGAGCCGAGGAGATTTGGGAATGCGGCTCTGGCAGCGCCGAACCGAGCGGTGGCTCCGTGGGGAGGGGGGGGTTTGGGCACCGGAGAGCTCGGGAGAGGCGATTCCTGCAGCTGGGATGTGACGGGCTGGGAATTCACCTGCGCTGATGGAGGAATGCCCGGCGGGATAACCGACCTTGGGATGAGCTGGGCTCATTTGTCACAGTCGTTAATTGGGCACAGAGGGATTTGGGAATGTGCAGAGGGTCAGGGGTGTCCATGATCCTCATGCCTGGAAGGAGGAGTTCTGGGATTTGGGAATGTGCAGAGGGTCAGGGGATATCCATGATCCTTGTGCATGGGAGGTGAAGTTCAGGGATTTGGGAATGTGCAGAGGGTCAGGGGTGTCCATGATCCTCGTGCCTGGAGGAGAAGCTGGGGATTGTGCTGTCACACCTGTGTGGTGCCATCCCAACCCCAGCATTGGGAAATGTGGAATAATCATGGCAGGGATTGCTTTGGGTGCCATGAATGCCGTCAGATTTGGGGATAAATGCAAAACTGGCTGTGCACCACAGCTTGGGAGAGGGAGACACACACATGTACCTGGAAAATCTCCTGGGAATTTCAAATTCCCAACCCAGTCCGGTTCTCGGCAAGGAGGGTTTGGATGTGGGATTCTGGGTGTGAATACCTTGCATTTGAGTCAGGCTCGGTCTCTGCATCCTCCACTTGGGATCCAGTGAAAGCATCTCCCAGTTTGAATTCCCGCTCGGGCATGGGAAGGGACTTTCCTGTCTCTCCTGAGGAGGAGCAGATGGAAAGGGGAGCTGGATGAGTCCCGGAGGGAGTGGCCGAGGATGTTCCTTGTCACTCAACACCCACTCGTGTGGATGTGGCTTCCTGGGAATTCTGAGCCTGTTGTCCCAAACACAGCAGGGATTGGTGCCTGTGGAGAGGGAACGGCCTGGCCGTGCATCCTGGGAGACCCCACGGGGTTGTTTGGGGTTTCCCTCCAAATCCCAGCTGCTGGAATGCTGGAATTCCTACAGCAATCCCTGCTGAGGGCTGCGTGGGTCAGGTCAACGCTCACAGCCCAGCCAAGGGTGATGGTCCACAAGTCCTTGGGCAGAATTCCCTGTGACATCCCAGGAATCCGTGTCCCCCCCCTCCACATTCCAGAGGAGCTGGAAAAGCGACGTCCAAGCCCAGGTGTGGTGATCCAGAGCCAGGATTCTGGGAAGCTTGGCCCTCATGGACAGCAGGATGGCTGGGAGAGAGGGTTTGGATCATGTGAGGATTGCCTGGCATGGGTTTCCCGGGATAGCACCCACCAGCGATGGATCTCCCTTTGGAGCATCTCCTGAGGGTACCGGGATCGGTGCCTCAGACTTGGGAACAAAGAATCCATGGATGAAACCCCTGCGGAAAAGGCTGGAACCCAGAACTTGAAGTATCTCAGAAGAGGAGGGGTCATTCATACCCGAGAAAGCCATCCAGATTCATCCCAACTCCGGCTGCAAAGGGAATATCCAGCCCAGAGTTTAGGATGCAGTCAGTGATGAGCTCCTGCCTGGGGCTGTTCCCACACCATTCCCTGTGGGATGCTCTCGGACACAGCAGGACAGACAAAGCAGCCTGAGGTGTGAGCCTTCCTCACCTTCCCGTGTCACGGGGTCACTGGAATCATCCCTCCCCGCCACACCGCGGGATGTGGGATGGACTTTGCGAGGACGCTCATCCCCCTTTCTCCAGGATCCTGCTCCGCAGGGATGAAATCCAGCAGGGCCTGGCCCTGTCGCCTGTGTTTTCTTTTGGGTTGGAATCTGTTTTCTTTGGGTTTGGACGCTGGTTCCTGGTCAGCTGTCGCTGCGCCGGCGGGAAGCGGGATCGGGAATGCGGCACGGGAGCGCCCGGAGCTGGCAGGGCCGCGGGCGGGTGCTGGCTCTGCGTCCCGGCCTCCTGCAGCTGCCCCCGTGCCAACCCTTCCTGCATTCCCTCTGCATTCCAGGCTGGGATCGGCCTGGCACCGGTTCCTTCCCTTCTCCTGGTCTTTTCCAGCCCGGTGTCCCGTGTGTGGACAGGAAGGACCTGGGCGTGGATGTGTCCTCAGGCACAAAGCAACTCCTCCATGGAGATCTTCTCCAGAGGCTCCTGGAAAATGCAGCCT
>NW_008239544.1:571082-575518 GCF_000691975.1 Corvus brachyrhynchos
TAGGGGGGGGAGCTGTGGCCGCCCCCCCCCCCCCCCCCCGGGATGTGCGGAGCTGCCGGAACAAAGAGGATGGCAGGAATTATTGAAGGAATTATTGAAGGAATTATTGAAGGAATTAATTATTTCAATCCCCTTCCAGTCCAGCTGGGATGTTTAATGAGCATCGTCCCATCCCTGGGATCCAACCAGGCTGGAACAGCACCCAGGGCTGGCCTGGGGCTTCCTGCTCCAAAACACCTCCCTGGGAGGAACGTTCCTCCTGGAATTTCAGGGAATCATGGAATCACGGAATGGTTTGGGTGGGAAGAGACATCAAAGGCCATCTCATTCCACTGCTGCCATGGGAAGGGACACCTTCCGTCAGACCAGGCTGCTCCAAGCCCCGTCCAGCTGGGATAGGGTTTGTTTTCAGCTGGATCATTGCTGTCAGGATTCCCTGGATGAAGGGAAGAGGCTTGGAGCTGGAGACACTTGGGAGCCCTGGAAGGGATGGGGGACAGACATGGATGGACAGGGATGGACAGGGATGGACATGGATGAAGAGCTGAAGCAGCTTCCTGGCTCTCCCTTCCACACCTGGATCTGCACATCCAGGAAGGTCAAACTGCTCCTGGGAATGTCTCCTGCCAGCCTAGAGGTGTGTGGGGAATGCTGATGGATTCATTTGGCACCTCCTGGCAGTTCCAGGATCAGCCTGGATTGGGCATCACCTGGATTGGGTGGGTGCAGAAATTTGGCTGGAAACCTCAGGGAAGCCTGGGATTTTCTGAGGAAGAGGAGGAGCAGGGATGGACATGGAGAGGCTGCAGGAGGGGTTCAGGTATTTCCCACCTGTGGATGGTCCCTGGCACTGCCACCCCCAAGTCCTCTTCCTGCCCACCCAGGAGCACAATTCCATGTGCCAGCACTGGGACAGACAGGATCCCTCTGCTCTCCCAGCACTTGTAAATGGCCAGAACCCAAATTTTCCCAACTTCCAGCATTCTGGAGATCTGGAGAAGGCCACCAGTGGCTCAGGCATGGAATGGGACAGGATCCAGTGCCGATGGATTGAGGGAAGGAAGGAGCCGGCCTGGTCTGGGGCCAAGCGCCCGCTCGTGTTTGGATTCCATTCCCAAAGGATTCCGTTTCCAGAAAGGCCCTTTCCATGCACAACAACAATGCCCGGAGCCACACTCCAGAGCTGGCTTTGGGACACTGGAATTCCTTCCCAAAATAGCCCTCGGAGCCGTGCCAGGAGGGAAAATGGATTGCAGAGGGCACGGCCCCCACGTGGGCTCCCAGAGCCTCTCCCTGCCCGGCCCAGACCCTCCGGAGAGGAACCGGGTGGAGCCCAGAGCTGTTTTCCCCCTCTTGGCCTTTTCCTCAGGCCTGTGGCAGACTGGGGGCTGGCAGGGCTGGAAGCAGCACTGGAGAGTGTTTGGGAATGTGTGGAAGTGCCCACCTGAGCCTCAAGTGCCATTTGGGAGGCAGGGACGGATCAGCTGGGAAGTTCTAGCTGGAGTATCCACGGCAGGGAAGAGGCTGGACGGGAAACTGAGGCAGCACTGGTTCAGATCCAGGCGTTCTCCCATCCCTTTTCCATCTTTTCTGGGATCCTTTTGGCTTCCTGGCCCTTCGGCCCAACCTTGGCCAAGTGTCCTCAGGCTGGTGGCCGGGCCAGCTGCACTTTCGGGTATTTTTTCCTCTAAACCAGGGAATTTCGCTTCCCTGAATGTTTTCCTGAGCTTTGCTGGAGTTTATTCCTCCCTCACCCATCAGGGATGGACCAAATGCTAATTCCCAGAGCAGGATTTGCACTGAGATCCCAATTCCCGTGGCGATTATTTGGGATAAGCACAAATCCCTGCCATGCCCTGGCTTGGAGTATCCTCAGCACTTCCTGACCTCCCTCAGAGCCAGGGATTTAGGCAGGGGATGCATCCCTGGAGCTTGGAGGGAAGGGCAGGAAGGAGCTGGAATGTCCCCGTGCCTCCCTGTGACCGGGGGATGGATGCTGGATGGAGGGGCTGGAAGGGGCTGCATCCGTGGCGTCGCTCCCATCCCGCCGATCCTCCTTGGGAAGAACGAGGATTTTCCCTCTCCACGTTTCCCTTCCATGCCGACCATCCCTGCTGCATTTCCCGTTTCCTCTGCATCCCGAGGAAGGCTCGGAGCTGCTCCTGGGCTGCCCCAGCGCTCCGAGGGACACAAAGAGCCGCTGTTCCGGGCTCGGCGGCGCCCGCTGGGCGCCAACACAACGGGGCTTTCCTTGGCTGGAGTCCAGAGAGAGATGGTGACAGGGAGGATTCCCACATTGTCCCAGAGAAAGTGCCCAACTCAGTGACGTTGCTGCCGAGCTCATCCTGGGTGTTAGAACTCCTGGGAAGGGGTTGGGATATGGGAGTTATGGGAAGTGGAGTCTGTGTGTGCCAGGTCTCATCCATCCTGTTGCCATCCTCTTGGGAATTGCAAAAAAAAAAACCACCTGGATTTAAAAAAACTCCACCACGGAGCATTGAAATGGAAAATTTGGGGATTTTTGTCCATCTCCACTGGCATTAATCCATGAATTCCTCCAGCATTTGGGAGGAATAAACCCTTTTTCCGTAATATTCTCCCCTCAGCAGTAGCAGAGCAGCAAGTGGTGCTTCCCAATTGCATTCCCAGGAACGCCAGGGGTTTATTCCATGGATAAAGTCCTTCTGAGCTGGTGTCAGTGGCTTCTTCTCCCTGTGGGATGGGGAAGTGTTTCCTGGATATTTATTGTGCTGCAGCGGAGGGACCAGCCAGGAATTGGGAGCAAGGAGCTGCCAGCAAGGAATTCTGAGTGAGGAATTCTGAGCAAAGAATTGCAGGCAAGGAATTGTGAGCAAGGAATTTCCAGCGAGGAATTGTGAGTAGGGAATTGTCAGCAAGGGGTTCTGAGCAAGGAACTGTGAGTAGGGAGTTACAAGTAAGGAATTGCGAATGTTCCAGCTGGAAGCATGGAATTGCAAGCAAGGAATTGTGAGTAAGGAGCAGAGAGCAAGGTGGGTGTTCCCTGGAGACTCCTGGAGGGATCCCTTCCTCCTGCTCGCTGCTTTTCCCGCTCCAGCAGTATTTTTGGAAGCAGCTCCAGCAGTGCTGGGGTTGCCTGCAGGTGCTCGGCATCCCAGGACTATCCATGGAAAATATCCAAGGAAAAGGTTTCCAGGTGGCACCTGAGCCAGAGCAGTGAGCCCGGGGCTTGTCATTCCCAGGGGAGCTGGGAGAGATCCTGCCGGGAGCTTAAATCCGGTTTTAGTGCTAAAACTGGGAGTGTCCAGCTCAGTATCCCCACTGGAGGGAAGATTCCCAGAGGCAGCATCGCTCCCATCGCTTCTGCTCCAAGCGGAGCACGCGGGGAGGGCTTGGGGAGCAGGGATGAGGAATTTGGGAAGACGTTACGAAATCCGTGGTGAAATCCCTGTCCTGTGGAGAGTCCGGAGCAGCCTCTGGATGCTGGCATCAAATCCCTGCTCCCAGGATGAGGCCGGGATCCCTCAGCCAGGATCCCTCTGCCTGGCCAGCGCTGTGCCTGCTGCTGGCAGGGAAGAGCAGGAATCCTGATTTATCCCATCCTGTCCATCCCAAAGCACTTCCCCTCTCCGAGCGATCCCTGCTGCCAGCTGCTCGCTGCAAGCCCTTCCCTTCCCGGGATGATTCCCGGCTCTGACGGCAGCGGGAGGCAGGGGCAGGTTCCTCTGGAAAATCTCCTAGTCCAGCAGGGAGGAATCCTTGCTGGGGGCTGCAGCCAGGGCTCCCCGGGAATGGGTTGGGAATGTCGGGAAAGTTTCCCAACTCGGAGTTCATGCCGAGGTCCTTGGGATGGGTGCAGGGCTCGCAGGGTGCTGATCCAGGCTGCATCCCGAGGGATTTCTCAATGGAATATCCCTCCCCCGGCTGTCAGGATGTCACTGCCGGCAGCACTGGAGCGATCCAGGGAATTTGGCAGCATCCAAAGGCAGCAGGAGCTTCCCTGAGCCGCAGCCAGTGGCAACAGCCATGAGAGGGCTTGGCCTGGGGGGAATATCTGCACGGAGTCCGGCATCCCGGTGGGATGGCTTCCAGGTGGGGCTGCATAAACCCTGGAGGCAGGAATGGCTGGATGCACATCCCAGTGAGTGCTGGATGCGGGGATGTGCGTCCTGATGGGAGCTGGATGTGGGGATGCACATCCCAATGGGAGCTGGACGAGGGGGATGGAGATCCCAATGAGTGCTGGATGTGTGGAATGAAATCCCAATGGGAGCTGGATGTGAGGGATGAAATCCCAATGGGAGCTGGATGTGAGGGATGAAATCCCAATAGGAGCTGGATGTGGGGATGCACATCCCAGTAGGAACTGGACGAGGGGGATGGAGATCCCAATGAGTGCTGGATGTGTGGAATGAAATCCCAATGGGAGCTGGATGTGAGGGATGAAATCCCAATAG
>NW_008239544.1:575528-578054 GCF_000691975.1 Corvus brachyrhynchos
CTGTGGATCCTCTCCCTGCTGCTCCTGCCAGCCTGGATCCCTTCCCTTGCTGGGAAACTCTTCCCAATCCAACAAAATCCATCGGAGCAGCACAGCTGAGCGTCCCCTCTGATTTTAACACAACGGCTGAATTTTCCCGGAGCAGCAGCTGATTTCCAGCAGCCAGGAATGCTCCAGAGGAAGCGATTTTATTTTCCCTTCCCTTGCTGGATTTCCGAGGACGCCGCCTTTGATCCCGACTCCCGATGTTATCAAGGAGGAAGCTGCAGCTCTTTGAAGTGGGCTCCTCATCGGGCTGGAACCTCAGGGGGGGGTTTCACCCTTTGGCATCAGGGATGGATCATCCCGACTCCGGATCCAGGGATTGTGGCCACCCAGGGGTGTCCAGGGCACTGCTCACACCCATTTTGGGAGCCGAAAAGACAGGATTTAATGCCTGGAGGAGCCCAGATGTGGCTGGGTGGGATTCGGATGTCCTGCTGCTGTTGGGAACATCTGGCCTTGCCGCTGTGTCCCGGGGCGCTGGAAATGGGTCAGGTCCTGATTCCAGAGGAGCTGCGGCTTTGGGATGAGGTTTGCAGGGCTGGGCCTGTCTGGGTCATTGTAAAGCTCCTCTGTGCTTTGAGGCTGGGGCTGCCTGCCCTAAAATTCACCCCAAAAAGGCACCTTCTTCTTCTGGAGCTGCGTGGATCCCGCTGGAAGCAGCAGAAATGGCTCTGTGATGGGACCAGCCCCGAGTAATCATCACTGGGATCCTGGATTGGAATTACGGGAATCTGGATGGGTTTGGATCACTTCCCAAACGAGCCCCACACCATGGAATGTGGGACAGGCAGTGGCAGGGACACGAGAGCCCCCATGGGGGTGTTTGGAGCCTTTTTGTCCCTGTTGTTCACGATCCCAATAAAAACGCTGGGTGCTGCTGTAGCAGCCCCACAGCATCCCCCTCCCTGCCAGGCCTTGGAGCTTCTCCAATATCCCTGACTCCTGGAACAGCTTCCCATCGGAGCCACTCCCAGAGAGCTCCGCACTCTGGCCTGGATCCCCCCAGGATGAGATCCCCAGCAGGGGCATCTCCAGCATCCCCGTGATGCCATTCCCATCTGAGCCAGGTGCTCCCTCCTCCCACGGATCCAGCTCTCTGGAAGCCCCCTGGGAGTGGCCCGGAGCAAGCAGGAACTCAGGACAATCAGGAATGGCCTCTCCAGCCTTGGGGATTTGCTGTGCCAGGGAATTCTGCACATGCAGAGCTCCCAAGGAGCCCAGAAGGACCCGAGGAGGGCTCAGGGACAGGCAGGGGGCACAGAAGAGGTGCCCAGAGCGTGCCCACAGCTCAGGGCTGGCTCCGGGCATGGTGCAGGATGCTCCCAGCCTCGAGATGAGCTCTGTGCCTTGGGAATCCTCGTCCGGCACCAAGCACCATCCGTCGGTCCTGCTCCATGGGGATGGAGACTGCAAAGGCTGCCGGAGTCTGGAGGAGAGGATTGATCCAGATCCACTCCCTGGAATGCTGGATCCACAGCTGAGGGAGTGATGGGTGCCCAGAATTCCAGGGTGTCCGTGCCTCCCTTGCCGGAGCTGTCACTCCACAAACCTTTCCCTGTGCTTCCCGTGGGCTCCATCGAGGGACACACCAGGAGGAGCTCCCGGGAATGTTGGCCCAGCAGTGGGATTGATGTCCCGGGGAAGGAAGGATCTGCTCCAGAGGATCACCCCAACACCTGCCAAGGTTGATTCCCGTGCCAGAGGTTGGTGATCCCAACACGACTGCCTTGCTCCCTGGGAAAATTCCCACTGGTGGTGGAAGGATGCTGGACATATCCATGAGCCCACACCACTTTTCTGGATTCCAGATTTAAAGCTCCAGGTGGGTTTTTCAGCCCAGAAAATCCTGGTTTTTCCCTCACTCCCAGCACCCTCAGCTCCGTCTGGGGCTGAACTTCTGCCCTGCAGACAGAGCTGGATTTAATTGTGCTCCGGCTCTTCCCTCCAGGAAGGTTCACCAGGAAGGTGGAAAATAGGCCCTTAATGCCCTAAGAATTCACCTCTCTTCCCCCATCTTCCCTTCCATGAATTTTTAAGCTCATCCAGAACGCTCCATACACTGATGGCAGGGCTGGGATGCTGCAGCTTTGCCAGGAGGGCAGGATTTCCATGGAGTTCTAAGTGGAAGCAAATGGTTTAAAAGGAAATTAAATTTACAGCTCTATAAAAAAAAAGGCATTTTATTGCTTTGCTTTGCCTGTTGCTCCGGAGAGGCAGGAGATAAAGGAATGCTCAGAGGCTGGAGGCGAAGAGGAGCAAACCCATGGATCACTGGGCAGATGGATTTGGGCCCTGGAAAATCCTGGATGCTTGGAAGTGATGCTGAGAATGCTTCACGCTCTTAAATGTTGGCTGGGGACAGAGACACAGCAACACCTCAGGGTTTATTTATGGGGAAAAATAGCAAATCCCTGGGATTTATTGATTAATCTCTTCCCATGGCATTGAGTGGAGATCTTGGACTAAAATGGTGGCACTGGA
>NW_008239544.1:578794-583307 GCF_000691975.1 Corvus brachyrhynchos
AGTCACCCCTGGATCCCTGGAAATGTCCCAGGCCAGGTTGGACAGGGCTTGGAGCAGCCTGGGATAGTGGAAGGTGTCCCTGCCCATGGAATGGATGAGCTTTAAGGTCCCTTCCCTCCTGTGATTCCATGATATTTATTCATGTATATAAATACGGATTTCCTTTTGGGGGGCTTTATGGAGAGGTCGTTGCAGGAAGGGAGGAGCTGTCTCCAGGGCCAGGAGTTTTCCCAAATGTCGTCCTTGCTGCACAGCCCTGGCTCTGCTGGGACATCCCTCCCTCCGTGCCTGTCCCCGGTGCCATCCCAGCTCCCACATCCCCTCCATCCCCACCTCCAGGGAGCCTCCCTGACAGGAGCTTGTGACACATCCTGGGACAAAGCACTGAGGGACACCACGGGGACGGTGCCAGGCTCTGGCTGCTCCTCTTCCAAGTGATCCCGCAGGAGCTTCTGGAGAGCTTTGCAGGCCTCGAGCAGCTCTCCCTGTGGACACCTCGCCAGAGCATCTCCCAGGGATGCTGCCGTTCCCGTCAGAGCTCCGCAGGGCTTTGGAGCAGCAGCTGATCCCTGGAAGCTCCTGTGCCCTCTGTGTGCCCCCCGGGAGCGGGGCCGCCCCCAGCCCAGGTGCAGCAACCTTGGGGTTCCTGTGCTGCGCTTCCTCCTCCTTGGAGCCTGGGAATCCTCCCCAGCCCCGGTGTCAGCTGTGAAAACACGAGGAGTCCCTTCCTGCCGGGGCAGGGAGGTGTCCGGCCCCTCCGGCACAGCTCTGGCTCTGAACTGGGGAGCTGAGGGGTCCCGGCACTGGGAGCACTGGGAGCACTGGGAAGCTCAGCTTTGGCCACTGGAGGATGCCCAGCCCCATTGCCAGATCCCAAATACTGGATTCTGGGATTGCAGTGATGGAATGGGAGAGTTGAGTCACCATGTCCATGCATTTCGAAGGGAGAGGCTTGGAGGACACCCCAGTCCTGGTGGGAACACGAAGCTCTTCCCGTTTTGCTCCCCAAATCTGCTCCCGCATTTTAAACCTCAAATTTCAGCATCTCATCCCTGCTCGAGGCACTGCTTCACCCTGGAGCCATCCTGCTGGAGATCCCAGATTCTGTCTGTTTTGCACCAGCCAGGCTCCCAACACGGGGAATGTGCTCCAGGTCTGCTCATCCCTTCTCCCGGTGGATAAATCCATGGAAGCTTCTCGCAGAGCTGCTGGGAATCTCGGGAAGCTTTGCTCCAGCTTGAACCCAAGGATGTGGCAACATCTGTGGGCAAGAGGAGGCTCTGCCCAGGCCAATGTGCAGCTGCCTGTGTCAGACTGGGAACAACTGGGATTTTTCCCCTTGGATCCCCATTTTCTCCATAGCCAATGCTGAATTTGGTGGAATGGTGGCACCATCCCTGCTGGGTGCTGTGACATCCCTGATGCGACACCGGTCTGCTGGCTGTGACATCCATTCCTTTTCCACAGGAAAAGCTCCGAGGATGAGTCAGGCAGTGAGGGGATAAAGCGGAGCCGAGCGGAGCTGTTCCCATTCCCGCCCGGCCTTAGGAAGCAGCAGATTTATGGGAGCATCCATGGGGCACTGGGATATCAATCAACAGCTCTTCCATGTCCTCTCCACGGCTGCTGCTGATTCCCACACACAGATCCATTGAAATCATTCCTGGCTGCTCCAGAGGCCTCTCCAGCGGGAGAAGGGGAGTCCCAGGGAGAGGGGAACGTTTGTTCCTCAAAAAAAACCTCCTTGCATGGAGCAGAGCTGGATTTTGGCTGCTCATTCCCAGCTGGATGCTCTGGATGCTCTGCCCTTGACCCGAGGGTCACCTTTGGGGACAAAGCTGTTGTCCCCCGAGCTCCGAGGATGCCGCGGAGCTGCAATTCCCGGGATTGCGCTCCCGGTGCTCAGCCGCTCGTTGGCAGCCGGAGCCGGGCAGAGGAAAACAAAGCCCCGCAATTAAAGAGCCTCTTAATTGCAGCGCTACACGCGGCTCTTCCGCTGCTTTCTAAGTTTGGGGCCGTAATTACAGCAGCGGGGAAAGGCAGCAGCTGCGGCCCCGCCGCGCCAAGCCCTGCCTTCCAGGGATTCTTGGATTTGACCGTCTAAACCCTGGGCTGAAGCCTGGCATGGGATGAAAGGGAAAAGCAACCCCCAGGCCCTGCCCGGGCAGAGCCCTCACAGCCCCCGCCGTGCTCCCGGGGCAGCGTTTGTTCCTCTTTTCCCTCTTTTTTCCTCTTTTTAATGGATTTTTTTGCAAAGCAGCTTTAAAAAAAAAAAAAAAAACAACAACAAAACAACCCCAGGAGCTCCTGCCCTGGTCAATCCCTGCAAGTCTCAGTTTGGAAACAGCGGCCGGGAAGATTAAAGGGTGCCTGGAAAGCCGGGCTGGGGGTCAGGATGCTGGGATGCACTGGGAGCGGACACGGCCAGGAGGGAGTTGTCCTCCTGCTGTCTGTCCGTGTCCCCAGCTCAGCTGGTTTTTGGGATAACCCACGCGGGTGAGTCCATTTCCCTCTGGCTCGTGGGGTTGGTTTCTTTGGGATCATCCCGCAGCATTCCCAAGCGGCTCCGATGGCTCTGGGGGCACTTTTGTGCCCGCAGGAGATGGGGAGTGTGGGCACAGCCCCGGCAGGCAGACACCCAGACCCAGGTTTAGTGTTTTCCCTGTTTTCTCACCCCGTGGCTTGGAGGAATCCCGGGATAAACGCCACTTTCTGTGGCAAAAGGAGGATGTGTCGGAAGCAGGGGAGGGAAGCTGAATCCAGGCTGTGTTTTTGGCTGGAGACGTGTCCCAGATCCCGAATGTTTTCCATCACACAGGCAGGTTTGTGTGGGATCACCTGGGCAGGAAGCAGCGGGGGAAAGTGATACCTCACAGGGAGGCCCTTCCCCAACACCCCCTTTCCCAAAATCCAGCAGCAGCCGGGGTTTTAATGGGAGAAGCAGCCACTTTACAGCAGCTCCTGCTCCATGTGGGAAAATTATTACTTGCAGCCTTTGGCTGGAAAAGGGAGGGAAAGGAGCAGCACAGATGAGAGATGCACGAAGTTATTCCTTATCCCCTTGCCGGGATGAGGATCCCACACGAGTTTTCCCTGCAAAAATCTCCTCCCAGAGCTTTAAATCTCCAGGTGCAGGAAAAAATGCTCTTGGTCTGTGAATTCACTGGGAAAATATGTGGGGTTTGGTGGTGTTGCATTAGCACTGGGCATTGCTGAAGGGCTGAGGGAAAGGAGTCCTTTCCGGTGTCCACGGGATTAGGTATTGTCTGGGATTCTTTCTGTGGACAGGACAAATATTCCTGGGATGAGTGCGGCCTGTCAGACAGGGAGTGATGTCCCGACCCCCATCCCTCTCCTCCCTGCATCCAGGGGCTGGAGAGAAACCTCCAATGAGTGACTTTCACCCTTTTCCTTTTTTTAATGTTTATTTTTTTTAATTGTCACTGTTGGGAAGAATTCTGTTTTCCAGCCAGGATATAAAAATATCCCTTCTTCTCCAGACTCCCAGAGGGCTGGGTTCTTTCATTCCTCCTTCAGCGGCTGAAGATGAGGAAAGGGATGAGTCACATGGATCCCACTCCCTGGTGGTGCTGCCCACCCCAGGCTGGGGGAAATTCCCAGATTCCCTCATTTCTGTGCTTCCAGCAGCATCCCTCAGTGCTGGGAGGCAGCACTGGGAGCTGCAGGAAGAGCAGCAGCGTCCTTTCCTCACTCTGAAACAGCATTTTAAAATCCCCCTGTTCTGCCTGAAAACCATATCCTGAAGCAGAAGGGAAATTCCCAATCCTTGCTTTGCATCCCTAACAAGAGGGATGTTGTCCTGGAGCGGTACCTGGACCAAAACAGGAATGGGCTTGGACTCCAAGAGCTTTTCCAGCTCATTCAGCACCAGCAGAAGGAAAATATTGACAGGATGCCATTCTTCAACCCTCGGCTCATTTTGTTTTTTGCCTGATGAAAGAAAAACCCAGCAGCGTGAGGAAGGGGATTTTGTCACTTGGAGCGTCCCTGGAGAAAACATTCCTGGGAGCAAACAGAGCCTGGATTTGTCTGCGCCATGAATATTGGCATTATCCGGCCTCGCTCGTGCACGGATGGGGCCTGGGGAAGCAGAAAAGCAGGAAAAGAAGCAGGAGAAGCGGCACTGAGGGGTTTCTCCAGCTCAGGATGGCTCGTGGCTGGAGCGCAGGGATGTGTCCGTGTCCCACATCTGCCACCCAGCAGCTGGAGCAGAAGGAAGGGCTGGAAATCCCTCGGCGGGATGGTTTTCATTCCTGGCCCTTTGAAGTTCCAGGCATGTGCCGGGCTCGTGTTCAGCACCTGCGAACAAACCTGACCCGGCTTTGGTGCCGGAGAGGGGCTGGATGGAGCCGGGAAAACCGATGGAAAACGCGCCGGGGTCTGAGCGCAGCTCCTCCCCACCCCCACACCCGGGATGCACCAGCGGGCTGTGCAATCCCATCCCGCTTTTCCAGGGCTTTGGCACGGCTGGAGAAGGCTGGCGGGCACCGGG
>NW_008239544.1:583396-586730 GCF_000691975.1 Corvus brachyrhynchos
TGAAGAACGAGTGCCATCGCCCAGCCCCGGCGGTCGCAGCCAGCGGGGCCGCGGGGGCTGCAGCAGGACAGGTTTTGGGAATTCTGCTTCGCAAAATTCAGTTTTCCCCGCCCTGGCTCTGCCCTGCCCCCGGTTTGGTTTGTAGCTCAGATGTGGCAGAGCACAGAGGGTGTCCTGGTGATGCTGAGTCTGAGAATCCATCCCTTTCCTAAACTCCTCCCTGCGTGGCACATCCATCCTGCCCTCCAAGAGCCGTGAATTCCAGGGAAACACCGTGCGAGGTGAGGGCAACTTTGGCTTCAGGCAGCAGCTCCAGCTGGAGGAAGCCAAACCAAGTCATTCTCCATCAAAATCCCGACAGCTCCGCTCCCGTCTCCCATCGGTGCAGCTCCCACGGGATGTGGTACCCATGGAGCATCCCAGCCCCACGGCTGGGAGGGGGAGCCTAGAGGAGGGGAAACCCCCAAATTCCCTGCTCTGTGGGGGGCGGTTGCCTTCCCTGAGAAGCCTCTGCATCCCCTTTGGCATGCGGCCAGCACTGGGAATGTGCTCGGCAGAGGTGGCAGCTGGAGCACCAGCACCCTGTCACCCCCAGAGGGACACAGGCAGCACCCAAGGGCCACGCCACGCACGTCCCACCAGGGATGCCCCAAATCTGGCCCTTCCCCGTTCAGCACGGGGCATCTCCCAGCCCAAATCTGGGCTTAGCTCAACTTCTCCTTCGCTTCCCGGAGCCAAGGGGAGAAGCGGGGCTTTGCAGGGCCAAGCTGGGGTTAAAGCCCGGGTTAAAGCCTGGGGTTAAAGGCAGCCTGGGGTTAAAGCCAGCCCGGCAGGGGACTGGGCCGGGAGTGTTCTCCAGCAAAGCCCCGCGTGGGGCTGCTCCCACTCCGGCCTCCCCCACCCCGCGCTCCGGTGAAATCGGATCCGGCCCCCACCGAGCCCGGGTTTGTCCTCGCAGCATTTTCGGGATGTTTCGCATTCGGGAGCCACCCGAGGAATGTCTGCTGGGCAGAGCAAACAGCCCGGGGGGCAGCGAGGGGACGGAGCCCCCTCTCCAGGGCTGGCCCTGCTCGGATCCTGCTGCAAAGCGCGTTTGTTCCGTGAAAGGAGAAACTGTGGCTCCTTCCAACACCTTCCCGGCGGGATTGATATCCCCCAGAGCATCTCCCGACCTCTGAAACTGCAGCCAAGCGTTATTTGGGAGAAGGAGCGGCACCCCCGGCTCTCCCCATCCCCATCCTCCTCCTTCTCCTTCTCCCTGAACCCCCCTGCCCGAAGCTGGCGCGGCGCGGGCGGCTCCTTTCAGACACCTTTGCTTCCCTCTGCAGGAAAACTCCATAAATTACAAGTTGGCCTCTCTGAATCCCGTTATCCCAAAAAAACTGGACCCCAGCAGGGATGGAAGCGCTGCCGGGGGGGGCCCAAGTTCGTGTCTGCACAACGTGGCCTGCCGGAGCCACCGGCTACTCTTATCTCCATCACTTGACTATTATACTTAATCAGGAAAGGGGGGCTATTATATTTTTATTTGAAATCCACTTTGCTTTTATGGAGAGCAAATTATAATCACTTTTAATTGAAAAGAAAAAAAAAAAAGCTGATAATATTCTGCACCAAATTTCTGGCAGAGAATAATTAACAGTGCAATAAATCCCCAAAGGAAATGCTCATTAATCTTGTCTCTCTGAAGCAAATTTCAGAGGAGAACTGATTGAAAACATTGCTAATAACTATAGGAAAGTTGACAGCTTAAAAGCCCCCAAATCTGGCAGCAGCCTCCTCCTATCAGATCCTGTGGGAACTGGTTCAGGCTGGACGGGAGCATCCCGGCGTTCTGGGACAGCGTTGGGATAGGGGGGATCCCCTGGGATGGGGACAGGTCTGAGTCTGCAGGGATGGGCTCTGGCTCATCCCGGGATTCTGGGATGACAGGATCATCCAAGCCACTTTGGTGGGTGGGCTCAGAGCATCCCAGCTGGGGCTGCTGCTCTGGGCCGTGATGATCCGTGTGCTTCCCGTGCTCCTTGTGCTTCCCACAGTCCATCCAAGCCCCAGGGGAGATCCTGCCCTCTCCATGAGCCGAATCCCAGCTGTGTCTGGGTCTCTGGGCCTCTGCGTCCCTGCAGCCCGAGCAGTTTGGGGAAGAACTCTGGGATTGCCCTGCCCTGGCTCCGCCGGGAGCTGCTGCTCCCTCTGTGTCAGGACGCAGCAGGACCTGCGTCCCTGGGAACAGCCAGCAGCAGGATGACACCTGCAGGGAAGTGGCTCCCTCTGTCCCTGTCCCACTCCAGGGGCTCACGGCACCCCGAGGAATTTCTGGATTCGTGATCCTGTTCATCCCCTGACCCCAGCTGAAGCCGGGGATGTTTAACTGCAGGGAGCCAGTTAATTCCTGTCAGTGATCCGTGGGTGTGAGCCCAAAGGCAGAACCACCCCCAGCCCTGAGCAGCCGCTCCCAAGGAGAGGAGCAGGATGCCAAAAGGACAAGGAGCTAAATGAGGCTTGGGTGAAAATCCCGGGATGTGCTCATTGCTCTCAGGTTTCCTGTCCCCGTTTGACCAGGGCTGGGAGCGGGAGCTTGGAGCAGACCCAGGCTCTGCCGGGAGGAAGGAAATGTGAGATTGGCCTGGGAATGCTGTCATTGCCCGGGATTTCTGGCCTTTTTCTCCCTTTTTTGGGGGGGTCACGGGAGGCTGGGAGGGAAATGCGGAGAGGGGCCTGATCCCGGGAGAGTGAGGTGAGGGAATGTGGGATCACAGGGGATCACAGGTCATGCCCTGGTGATGCCCAGGGGTCAGACAAGGATGTGGATGGTCCTGGTGTGGCCTCTGAGTTCCCCTTCTCCCAAATCCATCCTTTATCCCCATCTCCAGCAGCACGGAATCATTTCTTCCCTCCTGCCAGCAGCTCCCCTCAGCATCCTGTGCACAAGAGTTCCCAGGCACAAATTTTCCTTATGTTTAGAACAAAAGGGAGCCAGAGAGAGGGAAACCCTCCCTTTCAGCTTCTGGAAATTCCTTCTTGGATAAGGAATGTGCCCAGGTGAGGCAGCCCTGGGGATGGGGACATTTCCCATCAGGAATGTTTAACCTGTCCAAGGAAAGGGAGCGCTTCAACCCCAGCTTAATTTCAGTTGTGGGCCCTCAGACACTGAGGGAGCACCCTGAGGGACACCAAGCCCTCCAATTTTATCAGGGAATCGTGGAATGGTTTGGGTTGGAATGGATCTTAAAGCTCATCCATTTCCACCCGTGCCATGGGCAGGGACACCTCCCATTATCCCAGGTTATTCCAACCCAGCCTGGGACACTGCCAGGGATCCAGGGGCAGCCCC
>NW_008239544.1:586856-588001 GCF_000691975.1 Corvus brachyrhynchos
CTTTTACCCCCCACCCTGCGTCGGAGGAGTTCATTTAGGGTTTTTGGATATTTTTACCCAGCTTCCATCTGCTCCAGGCAGCTCCTGCCATCTCAGGGACCCCAGGGTCCCCTCCTGGCTGCCCTTTGTCACCCAGAGCCGTCGTTGCCGTGAGGCAGCTGCTGTGCCCCTCGCTGCCCCTTTTATCTGGGCTCTGTGAAATGATCTCAAATATGCGATATGATAAAGACAAACAAACACCCGCTCAATTTAGTCCACCCTAATGCCAGACTCTACTTTTACCCAAGTAATTAAGATTAATGCAGTTGATAATTTAGGAAGTATTCTTAAATGTACCCTTCTGGCAGCATCCAACATGTAATTTTACCTTCGAAGATTTATCGGAGCACTTAGGTAACAGATAGGTCCTCAGCAAACAGGGGCATTTAGAAGGAAAATGAAAGATTAATATTCCTTAAATAAATGGCACAAGAAGTCAGGCTTTATTCCAGCCCCACAAAGATGCTGCTGTCAGCCCCAGCCCCGCTGCTGATCCCCAGGGAGATTAAAGCCAGCGCAGCCCCGGGCCCGGGAGCTCGCAAATGTCCGATGCCTCGGGATTTTTAGGGATGCAGACGCTCTGAAGGGCATCAAAACACAGCAGCCCTGATTTGGTGGGGATTTGGGAGCTGCCTCTCACTCGGAAGCAGCGCAGGAGGATGCAGCTCCTGGCTCTGCCCCGGCTCCCCCGTGGAGGATGCGTGGATCCAACCCGGATTTCCCTGCGGTGGCTCCAACCCGGCAGCTCCCGGCCCCGCCTGGCACATCCCAGCTGCTTTTCCCGCTCCGTGATGGGCGAGGAGAAGCGGAGCTGACCCCTGGCAGCGCCTCGCCCCTCCCTATCTCCAGCCATCCTATTTCCTTCGGAAAACGCGCCGGTGCTGTTGGCGGGGGGGGGGGGGGACCGGAGCAAGCGTTCGTAGCTGGCACCCAGCTCCCAGAGTAGGGAATTGCCAGCTCCCCCTGAGCCAGCCAGCCATCCATCCATCCATCCATCCATCCATCCATCCATCCATCCATCCCTTGGGATTGGGATGGCCTCCCGCTGGGGCCGGGCCGTACCTGGGGTCTCCTCCCCTCCCCCCATCCCCGCAACCCCACCCCGG
>NW_008239544.1:588082-594326 GCF_000691975.1 Corvus brachyrhynchos
GCCAGCGGCTGGTGCCCCCCCCACATCCCGTGGGGTGCCCCGGGAGCTGCCAGGCTCAGTCTGTCCTCCTTCTCCTCCTTTTCCTCCCCCTCCGTGACTTTGCATGCCAAGCCGAGGAAGGATTAGGACTCTTTGCAAAATCTGCATCCCCAGCGAAAGCTGGATCCTCACCAGGTTGGGGATTCAGAGCTGCTCAGATCCAGCAAACCGATTTTGGATCATTGTGAGCAGGAAAGAAACTTTCTGTACAACCTTCCAGCTTTCCTGGGCCAGAAAAATCCACTGGAAATCACAGCCAGACCAGAACATCCAGGACCGTGTCCGTGTGTCCCTGTGTGTATCCCTGTCTGTGTCTCCCTGCGTCCGTGTGTCCCTTCGTCCATCCCTGAGTGTGTCTGCATCCCCAGAATCTTTCCCAGCCTCTTCCAAGGTTCTTTTCATGCTCTCAGCACCGAGTCTTGGCTCCTTTCCCACTGTGGTTTCTTCCCAAGGGATGCTCCAGCCCAGCCATCTCCCAGTTTTTCTGCCCCTTTGGAGCAGCCGCAGTCCCCACTCCCAGCCTCCCTCCCTGGGGACAAGCAGGGACCTGGGCTGGCAAGGAAGGTGTCCCATCCCTCTGGATGTGATGCTCCCACAGAGCCCTGATCCTGCATTTCTCTGTCTGCCCGGGAAATGGGTTCACAGAGGAGGGTTTGATTTGTCGGGATGTGATCCATGTTTTCTTCTTCAAACGGGGGTGAACTCCAGGCTGGAGCTGGGGCTGGCAGGGGAGGAGGTAACAACGAGCCCTTAAAATCCCCATCTTTACCCAAACTTGGGGAAAAGCTCCCTGTGGGGGGCAGGGAGGGTTGGGAATGGCAGGGACAGGAACATGGGATCAGGCCCAGCTGGGAGAGGTTGGCAGCTCCCTGTGCCTGGAGCATGCCCAGGGCTGGGGTTTGGGCTTTGGCCGTCCTCAGTTCCCCTTTCCTCCTCCTCCATCATTTCCTGCCTCTTGGAGCTGTATCCTGACCATGGGTGGGATGAGCCCCCAATGGCATCGGCTCCGCAGGACCCCAGCGGGATGCAGGGATGGATCTGGGATGCAGCAGAGGGGGGGGTGGGATCCCATCTCCTCCATTTCCTCACTCCCATCACACCCAGTGAAAGCCACCCACCCGGGGGACCCGGCTGGGGCTGGCCAGGATGGGACTTTTGGGGTGGAATTCCCCCTTTTGGCGCTGAGCGCTCCCCGCACGCCGCGGCACCACGGCCAACCCAGAGACAGATTCCTGACATATTTTTCTCTTTCATTGCAGCCAAGAAATTCATTTTTCATGGGAGGTGAAAGTGAGTCCCGGCAGTAGCTGAGCACGGAGGGTGCCAAGGTAGGGGCCAGCTGACAGCACGGGCTCAGATGCTATTTTTGGGAGCCAGACTCTTTCCTCCCCATCCCAGATGGGCTCCGGGAATGCCTCTGGCTGCAGGGACACTCAGGGACCTTTTCTGGCCCTGCAGCTGCTCAGTGGCAAGAGGGAGGGAGTTTGAAGGGCCTGCAGAAGGGGCCAGCTCACAAGGGAAGGGATTTTCCCCTGCTCCAGACAAAACCATGCTGGGTCAGATTGATCCGTCTGGGAGGGGTTTCAGTCCTTTAGGCAGGAGTTAAAAGCCTTTTTTTGGGGACAAAGTGTGTCCAGAGTCACCCTCGTGTCATGTGGAGCCACTGAAAGCCCACAGAGCCAGGGGGTTCTCCATGGGACACCCTCATGGAATCCCAGAATTATTTGGGTTGGAAGGGACCTTAAAGCTCATCCACCCCTGCCATGGGCAGGGACACCTCCCACTATCCCAGGCTGCTCCAAGCCCCGTCCAACCTGGCCTTGGACACTGCCAGGGATCCAGGGGCAGCCACAGCTGCTCTGGGCACCCTGTGCCAGGGCCTGCCCACCCTCCCAGCCAGAAATTCCTTCCCAATGTCCCATCTAAACCTCCTCTCTTTCACTTTAAAGCCATTCCCCCTCCTGCCTCTCCACGCCCTGTGAAACTCTTTTATCACCCAACCTGCGTCTGAGGAGTTCATTTAGGGTTTTTGGATATTTTTGCCCAGCTTCCACCTGCTCCAGGCAGCTCCTGCCATCTCAGGGACCGCAGGGTCCCCTCCTGGCTGCCCTTTGTCACCCAGAGCCTTCCCAGAATTCCTTCCCAATATCCCATCTAACCCTGCCTTCAGTCATGGGAAGCCATTCCCTGTGTCCTGTCCTTCCATCCCTTGTCCCAAGTCCCTCTCCAGCTCTCCTGGAGCCCCTTTAGCACTGGAATTCTGCCCCCACCCATCTCCCTCCCACCAGCACAGCGAAGGGCATTTCCCTGGCTGATGCCACCCAGTTGGCATCCTGAGTTTTTTCCAGCACCCACTCCCACACCTGTCCCTGATCCCTGGGCCGGGCTGCCGCGCTCCCCACAGCGATAGCAGCAGCCCCATGGAATCCTGGAATATCCTGAGCAGGAAGGGACCCACAGGACCATCAATCCAAGCCCTGGCCCTGCACAGACACCCCAACAACCCCACCCTGGGCATCCCTGGCAGCCCTGTCCAAACGCTCCTGGAGCTCTGGCAGCCTCGGGGCCGTGCCCATTCCCTGGGGAGTGCCCTGGCCCAGCTCCAGCCGCTCCCTGGGTCCTGTCCCTGTCACAGAGCCCCATCCTGGGCTGGTTTATTCCCCTTGCAGGAGCAGCCTCTGAGCTCACCTGGGCCAAACCCCGACCGGAGCCGCAGCCTCGGGACCCCACCCCGAGCAGAGCCCCTCACCCCGACCCCTGCATGTGTCCCGGCCCCAGCAGGGCTGCCCTGGGCACTGTCCAGAGGCAGAGCAGGAACAGTCCCTGCCCGGCTAATCAGCTCAGGCGATACAGGAGCGATAGGCGGGGGCAGCGTTATCGGGCTGATTTCCAGATGGAGCTGAGTCACCGCGAGTAACCGACCCGCCAAGGTCAGGCCGGGGAGAGGCCGAGCCCAGCGCTGAACCCGGCTCTGCCAGGCCCCGCCGAGGCCATCCCCCCTCTGCCTGCCATGGGGACTGGCTGTGTTTCCACCAGAGTGGGGAGTTTGCCCCGGGGAGACGCTGCCCCTGTCGCTGCCCTGCTTGGGGTGGGCATCCGGTGGTCCCCTCACCACGGTGTGGCCCCTACAGGGTGTCCCGCATGAGCTGCTGGTGGGATTCCAGCTTTTCTCTCATGGGAAGGAGTCTTTATCCGTGCTGGGGGTGCTGTGGTCCCCTGGGATTTGCACCCTGCAGGGATTGGGAAACTCTGAGGTGCTCAGGGACCCTCATCTCAGCTCTGCCCCGTGGGCACAGCCAGCTCCGAAGGCACCGGGAGCCGCTTGGCTGCGGTGCCGGGGCCGGGGCGGTGAATCACAACCCGCCCGGCACGTTGGGCTCCCGGCAGGACGGGACCTGCCCCGCGGAGCGCCAGGCACGGCTCTGCCTCGCCAGCCAGGCTGTGCCATCGCTGCCCGCCGTGTCCCTTGTCCCCGAGCCGCACAGGGGCTGCAGGGGGCTGTGGGTGGCCCCAGGTCGGCCCCGGAGCGGGAGGATGCTCCGAGCCCCGGCAGGGCACACGAGCGCAGGTGGGATCGCTCTCCCTGCGCCCGGGCAGCCTGGCAATGAACGTCACATGGGGGTTTTCTAAAGCCCAACTCCCTGTGCCTTCGTTCCGTCCCTTTCCAGTTCCTCTTCCAGGAGCTGAAATGTCCAAATCCAAGAGGTGATGCCAGTGGTAACCCATGGAGGAGCCAGCTCCTGAGGGCAGGGCTGGGGTTGTAAAAGCCAGATAGAATTGTTCCTATTTGCATTTTTCCCTGGGTTTCCCATCCCGCAGCGGGTGAACTGTGCTTGTGCCGGATCCATAACCCCTCGGGGGATGGATGCAGGAGCTGCCTGGGGAATATCACTTTAAACCGGCACGCCCAGCCCTCCTTATCGATCGCCCCATCGGAGCCGCATGAGGCCCCGGATTTCCCTGCTCCCAGGGCTGCTGGGCCACCTCAGAGTGATCCCCGTGGCCACAGCCAGTGGGAGGAACCCCCACGCAGGGACAGGGGATCCCCAAGCCCCGGCAGGGAGGGGTTGGCGAACAAATCCCGATTTTACACCTTGCCCTTCTATCTGTGATTTGCATGGAGTAAATTCACACCCATTTCCTGCCCAGGCTCTGCCACCACCAGCAGGTCGTGGGTCCCATCATCAGTGGGGCAGTCCTTCGTGCCACCAGCCCTGCTGTCCCCATCCCCGTCCCTCTGCCAGCACGGGGAGCAGGATGTTTGTGTCTCCTGGCGCTCAGCACCGGCCCCCCCCAGCCCTTGCCATGCAAATCCCGCAGCTTTCCAGCCACACCGACGAGCCTTTCCCTCGCAAAAACAAAAAAAGGCTCCTTTATGTGGCTGAAAAGCCCGACTGTGATAATGTAGCGAGCGCTGGCCTTGGGTATTTTATCTTGGCAAGGAGCCTTTGCAAATTTAAACAGCAGCGAACGGGCTCTGGACTTGTGGCTGGCTGAGGCATAAGTGGGGCATTGTTTTCCCAGCAGAGCCCTTTGTGCCAAAGGGCCGCGTGTGAGCTTTGGCCGCGGAGCCGGCACGCTCGGCTCCGACCCTATCAGCCCCGGATCCGTTTCACTCGGCAGGGTGTGAAATTGGGGAGGAATTCAGGTCCGGGAGCTCGAAGCAGAGAGGGGACCCCCGGGAGCGCTTCTGCATCCCTGCAGGAGCAGGGGGGATGCAGCCGCCTCTCTCTATCCCGAATACTGTTGTTAATGCAGCTTTGGGGGTGCTGGGTGCTCATCCCGACAGATTCCAGGTGGGAACAGAGAGATGAGACCCTGGATAGATGCAGGGTGCTCTTGTTTTCCTTGGAAAATCTCCTCTGCTCAGGTCACTGCTGGGCAGGATGGGTGAACCGAGTGAGGTTGGGATCTGTGGGAATTACCCCCCGGAGGCGAGGAATAAGCTGAATTTCCTGCTCCTCACCCCTTCCCAGCAGTGTCATGCCCACTGCAGCAGACGGTAAAGAAACATTTCCAGTGAGGGAGGAGAAATAAACCCTCCCTGTTTCCAGCAGACTTTTCTAAAAAACCAAAAAAAAAACCCAAAAAACCAAACAAACAAAAAAGACTCTTTAAAGCAGAACTTTACCCTTCTTTTTATTAAAACCTTTTTTCATATAAAATCCTGGTGGCGCCTTTTAAAAGGCTGCGCTTGACTTGCGCTCCGTGTCCAACGCCCCGAGGTCTGGGTTGTAAAATCAGCTGGGAAATTTGGGACTCGGCTTTTCTGCTTTTGCCTCCTTAATAACATCTAAAATTTCCAGGGCGCTTTCCCAGGGAGGGTGGCAAAGTTAAGGCAGAGGCAGCAGAAGCTCAGGTCCTTTCTCCAAGGGTTTCAGAGCGATGAGGGGCAGCTCCAGGGGGAAGGTGGTGGAGCAAAATACTTTCCCTTCATTTTCCCTCCGGCAGCGGGGCCGTGGGGACACGGGAACAAGAGGCCACGGGGACACGGGCACGCGGGGACATGGGGGCTGAGAGCCCTTCCCAGGATGCCTCTCCCAGCCCATCCCGACAGCCCTTCCCACTAATCCGTAGGTGGAGCTCTTCTGTCATCTTTTTCTGCTTATGTTGCTAAGAAGTAACCCAGAAATAGCTTTCCCGGGAGAAAGAAAAGTGCTTCCTCAGCAGCTTTTGCCAGAGGTGAACTGCTCTGAGCATCCTTTGAAGAGCCTGAAGCTGCAGGGCTTCAGCCCGGGGCTGCGCGGGGGGGCTGCGATGCCCCTTCCTCCAGCCGCAGTCCAAGTAAAGGGGCCAAAATCTCTGCCGTGCCTCCCCGGCCCCTTCCCTGACTGACATCCACCCTTCCTCTTTTCTCTCCTGTTCCCTGCAGGTCTGAAAGGATGCGGCAGAGCCCCGCCGGCCCTCGGGACCCGCCTCCACCCCGGCCCTGGGGAGCTGCTGCCCCTCTGCCCGCGCCGGTGCCCATCGGCGGAGGACCATGCCCGTGACGGGGGCACGGCAGCTCGCAGCGGGACGGGACAGCGGGGCTTTGTAGCCTTGTCCCCTCCTCGGTATCATGACTGGAGAGACCCAGCATGTTTACACCATCGGCGATACTGAGGCCGGCCCCAAAGAGCCCGACAAGGACTTCGGCTGCGAAGGCTGCAGGGACAAGGATGGGAGGGCGCTGGGCGGGGAGGGCGCGTCCCCCTTCCCCGGCCCC
>NW_008239544.1:595136-597281 GCF_000691975.1 Corvus brachyrhynchos
CCTTCCTGCACCCGCCGCCGCCGCCGGCCCCGCACCACGGCCCCGTGCCCTGCTGCAAGGGCAGGGCCGAGCATCCCGCCGACCCCACTGGTGCTCTCCCGTCGTCTGGTGCTATCGACCAAAACCCAAGCACTTTCCAAGAAAACCAAGCTGTTTTTCCGTCTAGTTTACACTCGCCTACCATGCCAAAGCCGGTGGGGAAGAGGCAAGCCTCAGCCAAGGACGGTGTCCCCAGCCCGCGGCTGCTGGTGCAGAGCAGCCCCCTGAGAAGGACGGTGCCACCAAACTCCCTGTCCCAAGTGCACTTTCAGAGCAAGGCCTATTGCAGCTCCCCCGCGGGCAGCAGCGGCGCGGGAGCCGTGCCTTTCGAGACGAGCGTTCCCACTACGGCACCCACCCACCCCAGGCTTGTGCAAGCTTGGGAAGCTGCCACGAAGGCGTTTTCTCCCATGGACCAGAATTCAGCACCTTATTCTAACCCTGTTGGAAACCAGTTCTCATTCGAGTGCCAGTCTGGCCCCGAGCAGAGGCAGCACAGGCAGAAGAATGCCAGGCTGCCTTGGCAGCAGATGCACCTCCCTTCTGCAATGCCCGGTGCAAACAGGCTGGAGCTGTCGAGACACATCAGCAGCCAGAAGCTCCCCTTCCCCCTGGGCACGTCGGACTGGCAGGGCAGCAGGAAAGTCCAGAAAGGGCCCCCCATAAGCAACTCTCCGGGGTATCATGGCAAAAAGCTCTTACCAGGAGAGAGCCTCCAGAGGGGAGATCCCAGCGTGACAGGAGCTTTCTCCTTTGAGAGTGGGAAGGAGCCAGGCTCTCCTGCCTGTGACTCGAGAAGCAAAGCCCTGTTCTACAGCATGGCTCAAACAGCTCCTCCTCCTCCCTCAAGGAGCTCGTCGGGCTCAGGGCTGGTCCTGCCACCATCAGCCTTGGTGGCTGCCTCCCCGTGTGAGTCCCCACTGCCGTCCCCTGTCCCCAACCCCACGTGTGGCAGCACCTGCTCATCACTGTCCCCCATGTCCAGCAGCCCACTCAACCCCGGCTTCGAGGACAGCCAGATGTCCGGAGCGCTGACCCCCTCGCCCTTCTTCCAGCACCCCTGCCATGCCAAGGATGCCAACAAAGCCTTCCACCCTTCGGAGGTTCTGAGTCCCAGCTCACTTCATTACCACACCCCAGACTCTGTCAAGTCCTTCCACTTCCCTCCGGATGCTCTGAAAGATGACAGTCTCCTAAAATGTGCCCCGGCCAGCCCGTTCCACAAACCCGGCGGGGAGGTGGCCAAAGGATGCTCAGACGGGCTGGATGGGGAGCAGCCTCCGCCGCCATACTCCTCCCATCACCTGCTGGCCACTTCCCTGAGCAGCGCCAGCCTGGACCAGCTGGACGTGCTCCTGACCTGCAGACAGTGCGACCAGAACTACAGCAACCTGTCCTCCTTCCTGCAGCACCGCCAGTTCTGCGCCTCCCACCCCGCTGCCCAGGGAGAGCCCAGGGATGCTCCCCGGGCAGCCGAGGGGCGGAAAGCGCTCCCGCTGGAGCCTCCCAAACCCCCCAGCCTGGCGCTCTCTCCAGATCCCCAGGGACAGCTGTTGGCATTAAACAAGAGTGATGACTTCTTGCTGGATGGGGAAGGCAAAAGTGAGGGCAAGGAGGATGCCCTGAAGGGCGGCCTCTTCCACGGCCTGGCCGCCAGCTCCCTCCCGCTCAGCGCCTCCGACCTGGACATCGACGATGCCAAGCTGGACAGCCTGATCACCGAGGCCCTCAACGGCCTGGGATACCAGTCGGATAACCCGGAGATCGACAGCAGCTTCATCGACGTGTTCGCTGACGAGGAGCTGCCGGGCGTGAAGGCGGCCGGCGGGGCAATGGCCCACAAGGCCAAGGAAGGGCTGGCCTCGGAGAGCAAATCCAAGCAGACAGTGGAGGAGAAGGCAGCGGGAGAGGCCAAGGCTGGCTGTTTTTATGAAGATGGCCACCCAGGTGGGGAGCAGATGAAGAGAGGGGCAGGGAAGCAGCACCTTCACAAAGGGAGAGTGGCACGCAGGGTGGCACCGCAGGAGCCGGATCTCGCGGCAGAGGGAGCGGAGAGGACAGCCAGGCTGAGGGCAGGCAGGCAGAAAAGCGTGCCACCCGCCACCA
>NW_008239544.1:597809-599984 GCF_000691975.1 Corvus brachyrhynchos
AGTGGCCGGCGGGGTGGCACGGCGGGAGCCGGATCTCGCGGCAGAGGGAGCGGAGAGGACAGCCAGGCTGAGGGCAGGCAGGAAGAACAGCGTCCCACCAGCCACCAGCTCCAGCCAAAAGCATCCCAGGAAACTCAGCCAGGAGCCTCTGACAAAGAGCGAGGTGGGGCCAGGCATCGCCACCAAGAGCTCCAAGCCACCGCGGTTCTCCATGAAGGACATGAAGAAGCGGAAGCCCCGAAGCGGGACGTGGAGCAAGGAGCTCATCCACAAGATCGTGCAGCAGAAGAACAAGCTCCACAAACTGCAGGTGAAGAGCAGCAAGCAGGCCCAGTTCTCCCAGGCCACCGAGAGGCCGCTGGCAGCCACCAGGGAGGGAAGGCTGCGGGAATACGACTACGTGTCCGACTCGGATGAGGAGGGGGCAGAGTGCAGCAAGCCCCGGGGCAGGAAGAAGCGTGGCACAGGATTCATTGGGAGGAGGAGCAAGTACAGCTTCAGCAAGAAACGACAGGGCAGAAGTGAGAGAGCCAGGGAGAAAGACCCAGCATGGAGCTACAGCCGGAAAAGGGACGGTCAGAAAAGGGAGGCACAGGAGGACAGGGATGTCCCGAGTCAGGAGGATGCTGAGAAAGAAGATTGTGCTGTCCAAGCCCGAAGGCAGAGCAGCCACTCATCTGCTGGCAGCAACCACAGCATGCCTGGAGAGATGGGCACGAGCCCACCCCGTGCTGGTGGGGCTGGTGACAAGGGTGGCACCCAGAGGAGGAGGCGCTCAGGCAGCCCGGCCCACGTCCCAAGGACTCCTCTCAGCCCTCCCGAGTACAGCAGCCCAAAAACAAGCCAGGAGAGCAAAGAGGATGTTGCCAGGGGGAGCAGGAGGTTTGGCTCAGCCAAACCTTTGCTGGCAGGCTCCAGGACACGGCCGAGTACCGACCCAGACGTTGCTGCCGTGGACTGTGCAAAGGAGGAGCCGTCACCGCAGCCCCAGGAAAGGCAAGTGCCCGGCACAGCCACCCCAGGCAGGAGCCCTGCCAGGTTCTCCTCTAAGGAGGGGGTGGAAGAGCCCAGAGGAGCAGCAAAGCTCCCGGGTGAGGCAGGAGAACCCACCCTGGAGGCTCAGGACTCTCCCGAGCTCACCACGGAGCACCAGAGGCACCAGTTTGCCCCTTTCCCAAGCGAAGGGCTGAAGTACCACACAGAGGAGGTGATTGCTCCACCCCACAGCGGTAACAAAGCGAGTCCTGGCCGTGGGAGCACCACCTGCTCAGAAGCAGGAATCAAATTTGCGAAGGGACAGGGGCTCTGTGACGGTCAGAAGGGTTATCCCGCACCAGCTCCCCCCTACGGGGAGGATGCAGTGGGAATGATGCTCACTGCCAAGGCGCCCGATCCGTATGTCGGCAGTGACAACGCATTTTTTGATCCCAAAGGCCTTCCCGGTCACTATGACGATAACCTCTTCCCAAAGCCCCCAGCCCTGGGCTCTTCCCACATGGATGACGTGTACCTGTGCCGGGATGACATCGGCGCCAGCTCCTTCGAGCAGAAGCACTCCAGCATCTCCCCTTTTGCCACAGAAATGCCGCAGGGCAAAGTGCCCTCCCCGCTCAGCTTCGACTCCTCATCGATATTCGGAGAGCTCCCCGTCTCCGAGTTCGATCCGTATGAGAGCAAGGATGGATATGTGACAACGTTCCCCTGTCCTGGGAATGCCCCCCGCAAGCCGCTGCCCTTCGAGCAATCGTACCCAGCCTTCCTACCGGAGAAAGACTGGTCCCTCATGGAGGAGGTGGCTCCCATGCTGCCAGAAGACATGACTCAGTTCCACAGCCTCTCCGTGGAGAAGCCACCGGCCAAGAAATTCCCCGAGGAGGGAACTGTCCCCAGCAGCCAGCTCTCCCTGCCGCTACCGGACAGGATCGCGGATTACAACGTGACTTTCATGAGCAACATTTCAGATGATGAGCTGGAGATCAAGCGCTTGGTCACGGAGCTGGAAAGCCAACTGCAAACCAGCAAGTTGGACTCCGAGGTGTCCATCAGCCTCCCGAAATCTGAGCAGAATGTGGCTGTGCACCTGCGAGCGCAGGGGGCCGAGCGGTTCCCGGCACTGCCAGAGCCAGAGCCAGCCCAGGAGAAAAGGCTGTTTTTGGCAGGGGAGCTGGGCAGAGA
>NW_008239544.1:599995-601265 GCF_000691975.1 Corvus brachyrhynchos
TGCATGGGGGAGAGCCTGGCAGGGGAGAAGTCGGGCGTGGTGACCACGCGTGAGGACTATGAGAGACCCAGGGAGCCTTGGCCATGCCCGCTGGAGCTGGGCTCGCTGGAAACCGGGGTGTGTGTCCCAGCCCCACTCACCACAAACCATTTCTGCTCCAAAGACAACAGTGAGCAGCTCCAGGGAGCTGCAGCCACTGAGGAAAGAGACCTCAGGAAGATGGAAGATGGGTCTTCTTCCAAAAGTCTACCTGGCTCAAGCACAACTGACCAAACAGAGGCTCCCGTCTACACCGACCCTGTGACAAAAAGCCCTCCTGCTGTCACCGGCTCCGTGTTCCCCGAGACCATGGATGCAGCAGAAATAACCAAAGACCCCCTGCCATCCCTGCCATGCCAGCACGGTGCCAAGGGCTTCCCTGTGCCGGGGAAAGCAGACCCTGATCCTGCGGAGCTGGAGAAGTTTGATGCCCATCTCCCAAACCCTAAGACTGAATTTGGCTTTCAGCAGGGTCCCACCCCAGCCTTGGATCTCACCTTTTCACCTCATGTCAAAGAGGTCCCAGATACAGAAGAAAAACCCTTAAGCAGGACTGAGCCCCCCAAAACAGTGAAAAATGCTGTGGATCTCAAAGGGGATGGTGGTGGGGAGGAAACGGAGCAGGGGAAGAGTCCCACCACCTATGCAAGCCCTGGACCCAGTGACAAAGCCAGCAAGCCCAAAGTGCTTCTCTTTGAAATGCTGAGTTTCCCCAAGGAGAGCGACCGCCCTTCCCAGGAGATGATGGTGGCATCCCAGGAGACCTCAGCCAACCCTCTGCAGCAGCTCCAGCTCTTCGTTGCCCGGACAGTGAAGAACAACGAGGAGGAGCTGTTGATGCCGTGCTTCCCCGGGCTGCTGGCTCCCAGCCACCCCTCTGCCACCACCCACGTGCAGAGATGCTGAGTGTCCCCAAGGAGAGCGACCGCCCTTCCCAGGAGATGATGGTGGCATCCCAGGAGACCTCAGCCAACCCTCTGCAGCAGCTCCAGCTCTTCGTTGCCCGGACAGTGAAGAACAACGAGGAGGAGCTGTTGATGCCGTGCTTCCCCGGGCTGCTGGCTCCCAGCCACCCCTCTGCCACCACCCACGTGCAGACGGAGCACAAGGAGCAGAGCGGTGGTGCCTTGGAAGGAGAAGATCAGACCCCAGGGGAAGGGGATATCCCCATCGAAAGCAGCATGGGAAATATTGCTGCTCCAGGGAACGAGGCGCCTTCTCATCCCAGTGG
>NW_008239544.1:601295-603465 GCF_000691975.1 Corvus brachyrhynchos
GAGCAGCTGGAGTCATTGGATGCAGAGGGCTCTTACCATGCAAAACAATCCACGTCGGCAAAGCCGGAGCTGCAAAATAATGTAACAGAGCCGCAGCACTTAGCAAATGAGCCCCCGGAGCCGAGGGACATTAATATCCCTGCAGATGGTGTTTCCCAGGAGCGTAATGACCTCTCACCACCCAGCAGCACCGCGGTGACCCCGCTGCCAGGGCAGGGGAGGAAAGCTGATAGGCTCAGGGAAGAGCAGGAGGGAGATAACAACACAATGACCTTGGCATTTAGGAAACATGAGCAATCCCACTTCAGCCGTGGTTTGCTCGAGGAAGAAACGCTGGGCAGAGAAGAGGGAGAGAGGCTGGAAAGGAGTCAGGTTGGAAAAGGGGCACAGCACCTGGGCAGTGCTTCTACGAGTCCCGTCAGCCCCCCGGGTTCCTCTGAGGAGGATGCCCACCAGGATCATGGCTTGGGGACAGAGATAAAAGCCGGCACAGTCAATGCAAAGGTTCCCAGAGAAGGGAATGACAAGTTGTCCCTCAATGGCTGTCATTACACGGGCGAATCTCCAGCCAGCCTGCTCTTGCCAGCCAAATACTCTGACCTCAAATGCTTGCAAAGCAGTGGGGCCAAGGGAGGGGAGGTCCCCAGCTTTGGCACTCAACTCTTGGACGAGAAAAAATACTGCTTGTCCCTGCCTACAACACCAAGTTCATTCCTCACAAAGAGTTGTCCTCCCGAGGCCAACAGCCGTCACATCCATCACACCGTGAGCCCAGCAGAGCAAGGGACGTGGGAAAGGGCACCCACCTTCTCTCCCTCGCTGCATCACTGCAGGGCTGTGCCGATGGAAGCAGCTGAGGAACATCCTCATCGCCTCCCTGATGGTGTTTTGGGTGACTACGAATCACCTGGAAGAGAGGGGACAGTGACACCCTGCACTGTGCTCTATGGTGATGGTCTGGTGGGCTCTGCCTTGGAGATGGGTGCTCCTCAGGAACCTCCTGGGAAGGACTGTTCTCTTCCCTGCTCACCGCCTTTCCACCAAAAGGGTGTTGGGAAAGAGGTCCCCGAAAACGCCGGTGCTGTGCTGCCAAATTTTAAAGAAAACCAAGGATGCGCCATTGCAGACACAGTCGTTAACTCCAGTCCTCCAGAAACCCGGGATTACCCAACCCAGCCCACAGCAGATCTTCTGCCCATGGGAGGAAGGGAGGTGGACCTGAACCAGGAGAACAAGCCTGAAAGCTGCTCCCATGTTGGGAATAAGCATCAAAGTGAACCAGAGGCTTTGTCCAATGGTTTTGCTGTCCAGAACACATCAGCTGCCATCAGCAGAGGTCTTACAAGGGTTGGAGATCTTGGTGCTGCTGAATTAAATGGCCATGAGTTTTCAGGGGCAGCAGAGGCGAGACTTGGTCTTTCCAAAACCACAGAGAGGGAAGGAAAGAGTTTAAAAGGGGAGAAATCCAAAAGCCATGGGGCTGCAGAAGCTGGGGGTTGTGTGTTAAACAGCGTGGGCCAAGGAGCGGACCACGCACCCAACAGTACTCCAGACCCTTCCCAAAATGAACTCCACAAGGGGAAAAAGCCCAATGGACTCCCAGTGACCTGTGACATTTGTTCAGCCACTTTCCGGTCCAAGCCCGGTCTGACCAGGCACAAAGCTGTCAAGCACCAGGTGAAGAATGGTGGTTTGCCACAGCCCAGCAAGACTCCCAGGTCCCCTCTGATTCCTGCACACAAGACATCAAAAGCAGCCCAAAAGGTGCCCAGGAGGAGCCTGAAGGCATCAGTCAAAGACAAAACCTGCAGCTCACAGGAGCCGACCTCCACCATCGAACACATTCCCAAGAAAATACTCCCAGACCTGGAGAAGGAGCCCAGCACGCAGATGCAGGAGGTGGTCAGCAGAGTGCTCAGCGACCTCAGCGTGATCTCCTTGGAGATGTCCCAGGAGCTGCACCGCACACGGGTCCTGCAGAGGGAGGGGAAGGCAAAGGGACTGCGCCCGGAGATGAGGGGATCGGGAGAGGCAGCGTCTGGGAAGCTGGATTCAGGATGGCAGGTCAGGAAGGGAGACAAGGGCAGGAGGAGCCAAAGCAAAGATCTTGGAGAAGAGAATGGCAATTCTGAGAAGCAGCTCAACAGGAAAGTGAAGAGAAGGAAAGCAA
>NW_008239544.1:603501-603908 GCF_000691975.1 Corvus brachyrhynchos
GAAGGAGCCCAATGGTCCCTGTGGGCTGGAGAAGAACACCAGTCCTGCTGTCCTCAGCTCCAGCCTGCCCGGGATCGTGGAGGGCTTGCATGAGCCAGGGGGTTGCATCTCCACAGAGAAGCAAAACAGGACCAGCACAGCCCAGCACTCCCAAAAAGCCGAAGGGTCCCCTTGTGCGGCCGAGCTTGCGGAAGACCTGGGCAGCAGGATGGTGTCTCTAAAGGAGATGGTCAGCAAGGAGACAGCCACGGGCATGGTCACCTACCCTGGGGAAGTGGAAGATCCAGATGGAGTGGAAGACACACAGGCTCGCAAAAAATGGATTAGTGGGTTTGTGAAGCAAGTAGCGAAGGGATGGGGCAAGGTGGGCACAGAGGACACAGATGCTGGGACAGGGGACAGTCCTG
>NW_008239544.1:604013-612313 GCF_000691975.1 Corvus brachyrhynchos
TGGAGAATCATGATTTGGGAACCAGCCAAAATGTTTCTGGGCATGGTGCTCTGCCCACCATGCCGGGGACCAGCCCTCCTCCCGCAGAGCCAGAGCGGTGGGCGAAGGCAGATGTGCCACCAGGCAGGGAGCACTGCGGGGACAGCACAGCCACCTCGGACCTCCAGAGCTTTTTTGATGATGATTCAACATTCTCCCAGCTGTTCCCCAGGGATGACCAGTTTGTGCGGAGGAAGTGCACGCGGGTGTATGGGAAGCGCAGCAAGAAACCCAAACCTGTCCCCGATGTCAACCTGCAGCCAGTGGGGGCCATTGACCTCTTCACCATCCGCCTGGCTTCTGACCTCAGCGACACCAACTCCTTCTGTGTCACCAGGGAGGACCCTTGTGAGTACGAGACCATCTCCGTTGACGATGCCCTGATGCTGAACATGTGTCATGGCAGCAAGGCCAAGAGCAGAGATGATGCTCCAAGTGGGTCTAAAAGCATCGAGCTGAGGCTGGACCAGGAGGTGACTGACCAAGGGAAGGAGGACATTGACCTGGAGGACAACATGCTGACCTTCTTGTGCCAAAACAGCCATGTGGACAACATCCCCAGCTTGAACATCTGGGGCAGTCTGGAGAAGGAGGGGGAAAGCCTCTCTGCTGAGGACATGTTTGAGCCTCTGATGGACCTTGAGGATGAGCACTCACTGCAGGAAGTGAACTCCGAGCCCCCCGACCTGGCGGAGCAGTCCTACGATGCCAAGGATAACGAGGATTCGGACTCCCCTGAATTTCACACCATCGACATCGAGATGCTGAACGCAAAGCTGAAAATGAGAGACGTGTGCTTCTTCAGCCCTTGCGAGGATCTTCCTGGCCATGGCGAGGACAACACTGTGAGTTTGAAGCCAAAGTCAGGCAAGCACAGGAGCAAGCTGGAAGATGGGAAATTGGGGAAAAACCACGGGGAGATAACCATCAAAACCAAAGACAAGCAGTACAAGTGCAAAGTCTGCTTCCAGTGGTTCCTGACGTTGGGGGAGCTGGATTTCCACAAGCTCTCCCACAACCCTTCCCCTCCTCCTACCTGCTACATGTGTGTCCAGCGCAAATTCAGCTCCCGGGAGCAGCTCCGGGACCACCTGAAGGAGAAGCATGCCAGGAACAAAGCCGGGCTGTGGGCGTGCGGGATGTGCCTGAAGGAGATCTCCGACGTCTGGATGTACAACGAGCACCTCCGGGAACACGCCACCCAGTTCGCGCGCAAGGGGCAGGCGCAGAAGTCGGTGATGGGCCTGCCTGGCTGCTTCGGTGAGGACAATGCCGCTGTCACCCACTTCCTCAACACCATCATGTATCGCAAGCCCAGCAGGTCCTCCCAGCACGGCGACCCCGGCGGCCGGCACGGGGTCAGCAGAGAGAGCAAGAGCCCCAAGGAGTTGCCCCTCGAGCAGGAGAAGGCAATGAAAGAGGCCTTGGAAAGCAACATCAAGGTGAAGCCACCTGCACCCAGCTCCTCCAAAGCATCCTCCAGCCCATCTCCGGAGCACACGGCAAAAAGTGAAAGCACCCCAAAATCTGTCCCCATGCACCCAGACTGCAAGGATCCTTCCCGGGACTGCCATCACTGTGGCAAACAGTTCCCCAAACCCTTCAAGCTCCAGCGGCACTTGGTCGTGCACAGCTTCCAGAAGATTTACTTGTGCCACAAGTGCCCCATGTTCTACCAGGAGACCAAAGAGCTGCGGAGCCACCTGAGCCAGGAGCACGGCGTGGTGGAGGAGCAGGAGATCAAGCACACCACCCTGTACGCCTGTGAGCTCTGCGCTGACGTCATGCACGTCATCAAGAAGTCCTTCATCTGCAGCATGTGCAACTACACCTTCTCCAAGAAGGAGCAGTACGACAGGCACATGGAGAAGCACCTGGCGGGCAGCAGCAAGACCTTCAAATTCCGAGGGGTCATGAGGCCTGGTACTGCCTCCAGGGAGGGCAGGGAGAAGGTGAAGGAGGATGGATCTCTCCGGGAGGGAATGCCGCCGAGCAAGAAGCGGAAGGTGGCTCACCATGGCAGCTCAGTCCCGCACAGGTCACCCATCCACCTGGACCCCACGAGTGACCTTCAGCTGGTAGAAGCTGGAAGCCCCAGCCTGCAGGTTCCCACTGACTCCTTCCCTGCAGCTCCTGATGACCGGGGAGCACCCCAGTCCCCTGTAAAACCAGAAGTCCTGGTGGGTGACTTCTCAGAGCTCCTGGCAGAGATGGAGAAGTCCCCGTTTGACCCCCTGCCACCACCTCCCTGCCTGTCCCCGTCTCTGCCACCGGCTGCTGCAGGCAGCCCCGAGCTCGGCCACATCGCTGGCCTGGCCATCGAGGAACTGGAGAAAGGAGCCTTTGATGGGAAACCACTTCCTTTCTTGGACTCGCCTGAGTTTCCCATGGACCTTGCTGGCTTGGCTTGTCACCAGGCCACCAACCAAAAACTGTCCCCTCCCCTCCTGACCCAGAAACACGGCTGTGCCAATGCCCACAAAAAAACAAGCACAGGCAACAAAGATGAATACAGGGCATGTATCCTGGAAAATCCCAGTGCAGACACCAACGCTGTGGATGCGATCCCCTTTCTCCAGCTTGCCAGGAAGGTCTCAGAGCTTCCTTCCCCTCAGGCGGAGTCTCCACCAGCCAAGGAGAGCCACAAATGGGGCAACCCCAGTGCTGGTGATGCCTCTGCCTGGGAAGGTGCAACTAAGGCCACGTCTCCAGAAGATGTCCACCAGCCTCTGCCCCCAAAGGACAAGACGGCGTCACCCACGCTCAACAGAGCTGCCAAAGATTCGGTGCCACCAAAGAAGTCCGTGGGTAGTGAGGCTGCTCCCGGTGTGGGCAGCCCCAGCAGCAGCGCCGAGGAGGGTCAGCAGCCCATCTCAGGGAAGGAGAAATCCGTGCCTGAGGCTAAGGACAGTAGCACTAATGCCAAGGAACAAGGCAGCAACCCAGGCAAATCCAGTGGCCACCAGCCCAGAGGTGAGGTGGCCAGCAACACCACGAGGCACGGCCACACAGAACCAGGCAGAGCCACCGGCAAGTTTCACCCAAAGAGGAGAAAAGAGCACAAGCCCTTGAGCCACCGGAGCAGCTCCGGCTCCCGGGAGAACATGGAAGGAGATGGGAAGAAGAAGAAAACACGGCCACCATGCCCGGCGAGGAGCGAGAGCACGGCTGAGCTCAAACGTGGCAGCTGGAGCAACGCCGAGGCTCCCACCCTGTCCCCCGGCAGGAGGGACGTGCACTGCAGCAAGCTGGGACCCAAGGCCAGAACAGGCCCCCAGCTGAAGAAGATGGTCCTGGACCCTTACAACCAGAAGAAGGGGGAGCTCCGCCACGCCAACGGGGACATCAAGCGCAGGAAGGCCATTCTGGGCAAGAGCCTCCACCAAGTGTTGGCCAAGGGGCCGGCACCGTCCCCGCGCGGCTCCTGGCACGGCCCCCGCGCGGCCCGCGGGGCCAAGGCGGCCGGCCCGGCCAGCTACCGCAGCGCCGAGTCCCAGAACAACCTGCTCAGCCAACTCTTTGGGCAAAAATTAACCAGCTTTAAAATTCCTTTAAGAAGAGATACTTCAGAATAATTTATGGAAGTGACTTATGGTGATCCTCAGCTGCTTTCATGGGGTTTGCAAGGGAAAAATTATCAAAGCATTAAATTCGTTTGTGTAGCATGATTTCTCTGTCTAGCTTAAATGAACTTGCACTGCAGCCTCTGTGAAATAGTTTGCTTTGTGTCTACTAATCTACTTTAATTCACCTGATTTATCATGCAAATGCTAGAACTTTGATGTTGCTGATGATTTTCATGAACTGAAATTGTAATCGCTTTGGGCAGACTGAATCGTCGAGAGCAATTGCTTTATTGCAGAAGTGCTGAGGTTATAAGGATACTTGCAAATCTCAGACCCTTTTGAGTCTGTGTCTGTGTTATCTTTGTACAAAGTACTTGAAGAGATGAACTTCATTCCGTAGACGTCTTATTCATAAGGTGCAGTACACTGTAGAAAGCAAATTTTTTTTTTTTTTTTTGAAGATTTTGCACAAATAATCCCGTACAATTCATTTAATTGGGAGCTGGCCTAAGAGATGATACAATTAAAAAATTAAATTAAGACCCGAGTGTCCTATATTTTGACAGCCATCCCTAAGAATTTTGTTTCTACATCGTCAAGAGAAGAACGACCCAGCTCTGGGGCGCCGGGGCTGTCGGAGCCCTCCAGAGGATGCTGCCACTCTTTGACCACTGTAGACGATGGGACTGGAGGAGAAGCGTCCCCGCGAGCAAACTGCACCTTGACACTTGTGACAAACTCTGATTTTTTAGGGGGTTTGGGGTTTGTTTTTTTTTTCTTTGTGTGTGTGGGTGTGTGTGTGTTTTCTTTTTGTGTGTGGGGAGGAGTTGTTTTGTGCAACGAGAAAACTGTGCCAATTTACCGCAGCGAAAACCGGTACTGTCCGAGTGCCCTCAACGGTATCACTTCTAAACTCTCTTACTGTACTGACGTAGTGGCTCTATAGGTATCCGCTTGTACTATGCAGTTACTGGTGCTATTCTTCATTTGTAATGTGAATACAGACTTCCTTGATTGAAAAAAGAAAAAAAAAAAGGGGAATTGGTAGGAAGAAGCCGTTACCTGTCAGAAAAAAAAAAACCTAAGCAGGAGAAGAGAATTTAAAAAAAAAAAAAAAAGCCAAGTCGAGAGGAAAAACGTTCAGATTTAGGGAGAAAAATTAACTTTAGGGAAAAAGTACAACTTAGAGGGAAAAAAATCAGCTTTAGGGAAAAATGTCCAACTTGGGGAAAAAATACAACTTTAGGGAAAAAAAACCCATTAGGGGAAAAAAAATACAACTTTAGGGAAAAAAATCCTTTATGCTGGTACTCCATAGTGTCGAAAATGTTACGTCACATTAAACGAGCATGTTCTACAACCAAACTTTTGGATCCAGAAAGAAATCTCAGGTGCAAACGAGGACATGGAAAGATTTTATTGAAATACTCCCAAGTCAAGGAGGTGAAGTAATGCACTGATGTGATATGAACAGTCAGAGTACTTTGCGTCTGTCCTGCAATGATTTTTTGTTTTGTTTTAGAGTTAAAAGGAAAAAAAAAAAAAAAAAAAAGAGGCTTTATTCTGTTAATATGTATCTTTACAGTTCTTTGTATTGTATAAAAAAAACTATTGTAGGTAATTTACCTTGGGTGCAATGTGTTCTGTCAAAAGTTTTTATTTTGATATTTTGTCCAAAGAAGCAGAGAGAGAGCAGGAAACGCCGTTTTATGATGTTGTCCGTGTGCTTTTAAAGTGCCTCTTTAATATTGTTAAATAAAGTATGAGATGAAAATATGGGGTGGTACTGTAAAGTCATCCATGATTAATCTTTTCAAATATATTCCAATATTTTCACAGAAATTCCCTGTCTGCGTGATGTTTGTGGGATGTTTGAGGTGTCCTCTGTAAAGGGGCTGAGGAGGACGTTGGTGCCACTGCTGGCACCTCAGTGGTTTGCAAAGTGTTGGAGCTTCTCAACAGCGAGGATGCTCCTGCAGCTCCTCTTCACCGCTGATCTTGTCCGAGTCCTGCTCGTGGCAGGAGAGTCTTGTCCTCGAGGAGAAAAGCCAGTGGTGATGGTGGTGGCCTGATTTGGTGGTCATCAGTTGGTGACGGTGATGGCACAGTTTGGTCGTCATGAATTGGTGACTGTCATAGCCCAGTCTGGTCATTACCAACTGGCAATGGCAACAGCCTGGTTTGGTGGTCATCAGTTGGTAATGGCGATGGGGTTACCTAGTTTGGTCATGACCAAGTGTTGATGGCCCAGCTTGGTCATCAGTTTGTGGTGAAGGTGGTAACAGTGATGGTGATGGTGTTGGTGAAGGTGATGTGATGGAAACAGCCCAGTGTGGTCATCACCAGTTGGTGACAGTGATGGTGATGGTGATGGTGATGATGATGGTGTCGGTGGTGATGATGGCCCAGTTTGACCAGTCCCATTTTTGATGGTGATGGTGATAATGATAATGGCGGTGATGGTGGTGATGGTAGCAGCCCAGTTTGGTCATCACCCATTTGTGATGGTGATGGTGGTGATAATGGTGTTGGTGATGATGGTGATGGTGGTAATGATGGTGTTGGTGATGATGATGATGGTGACAGCCCAGTTTGCTCATCCTCAGTTTGTGATGGTGATAAGAGTGTTGGGGATAGCAATGATGATGATGATGATGGTGATGGTGATGGTGACAGCCCAGTTTGCTCATCCCAAATTTATGATGGTGATGGTGATGATGATGATGACGATGATGATGTTGACTGCCCAATTTACTCATCCCCAATTTATGATGATGGTGTTGGCAATGATGATGATGGCAATGACGATGATGGCGCTGGTGCTGGTGAATGCCCAGTTTGCTCATCCCAAATTTATGATGGTGATGGTGATGATGATGATGATGATGGTGCTGGTGACGTCCCACTTTGCTCATCCCCAGTTGTGATGGTGATGGTGATGATGATGACCGTTTTGGCGATGATGATGATGATGATGATGATGATGATGATGATGATGATGATGATGGGCTAGTTTGTTCATCCCCATTTTATGATGATGGTGATGATTATGGTGTCGGTGGTGATGATGATGCTGCTTCTGCTGCTGCTGCTGCTGATGGTGCTGGTGATGATGATGATGATGATGGTGACAGCCCAGTTTGCTCATCCTAGATTTATGATGGCAATGTTGATGATGATGGTGCTAGTGAGGGCCCAGTTCTCTCGTCCCCGCTTTGTCCTCGAGCTGACCTCTGCAGGCCCCGCTGAGGTGGGGTAGGAGCCGCCACAAAGGCGGTGTATTCTATCCTTTAATTACTGCCGCAATCACAACACGGAGACGCTGTCAGTGAGAGATAGCTCGGCACCGCCGGCTGGGATCCTCGCCACTCGGGGCTTGTAACTAAAACTGCAGGATTAATTTGATTAATTGATAGAATTATTTTCCAAACTACTCTTTTGTTTATGGAGGCTTAAAATGCTTGCCGCCTGCACCCTCCTGGTGTGTTGCAGAGTGGAGATAAAGTGGCTGAAAATAATTAGTATGGCTTAATTTAGGGAAAAAAATAACCTCAAAAGAATTTTGCAGAAAATTTAAGGCGGCACATTTTACTTTGTTTTGGCAGGAAATATTATGGAGCTGGAAATGGGACTTTTATGTTTTCCCTGTACTATATTTCACCAGGGCAGCAAACCTGCGGGGCGGAGGAGGAGGATTTCATGCCTGGTTGTTACCAGAGCTCTCCCACACCTCCAGATTCATCACCTGGGCACCTGGAAATGAGTCTCCTGGGAGCCAAGGGAATGCTGCGGGGATGGGACCTGTCCCCGGGGCCCTGGGATGGGTGCAGGGGCACCACCCCAAAGCAGCACCCATTTTATGGAAGCCCAGGACACGAGCGATGCTCACCTTGGACTCCGCTCCCTCCGGAATGCCACTCCCCAGGGAGATGTTGGCATCATCCCCACATCTCTGGGGGCTGAATTATTTAATTAATCCTTTCCTCTCTAAATGTGAGTGGTTTTCCCCCCCCATTCTTCCCCCTGCTCTCACCCACATCCCACCGCCTCAGTCCCCCCCGTCTGCCGGCTCCTCTGAGCTCCCTAAAGCCCCCGGGGTTGCTGAGTCCTGCATTATTCGGCAGCGTTTGTCACTTGGAAGATTGCGGGCCCCTGTCACTGTGATTCCAGTGAGGATGCAAAGCCGGGCAGCTTCTCCCGGCTGTGGATTAACTCCCTGCTCAGTGGGGGCCAGCAGCATCCCGGGGGGGCTCCCGTGGGACCCAGCACATCCGGGGGTCCCAGCCCTGCACCCCCCCGGGATGTGGGGCCAGTCTGCACCGTCCTCAGCCCGAATCCACAAATCCACGTCCTCAGGGATGGGCCACAGCCGGCCCCAGGGGCTGCAGGGTGGCTCTGATGGAAGAGATGGCGTTGACAGAGCCCCTCAGGGGATTTCTTGCCTTCCTGCCACCACCCTAAATTTTCCTCAAGCTGTTTGCTCTTCAAACCCACCCCTCCCACCCCGAAATCCAGCCGGCCTTTCTTTTCTCAGCCCCACATCCAAGTTTCTGAGCCCGAGGTGCTCTAAGCCTCTCCATAAAGCCTGGAGGATAACGGGATCCACCATGGTTGTCACACTGCAAGCAGGGGCTGCAGATTTAGAAATTTTTTTTTCTTGCTTTTGAGTCAAATCTGGCCGTTCCTTGCACAGCA
>NW_008239544.1:612343-615798 GCF_000691975.1 Corvus brachyrhynchos
GTGCGTGACAGGGACCACACGCACCAGCGGGATCCTGCATCCCCGATGCTGAATTCATGCAGGAAAACCTGGAGCCCTGGGGGCTCTGAAGGGGTGGAACAGGAGCACAGGAGCCGTGCACCCCCCAGGGATGCCATCCTGCAGCAGTGATGCTCCTGAAGCGCAGTTTCGCTGCCCAGTTCCCAGGAATTGGTTGGATTGCTCCTTTTGGGAGTTAGAGCATCGTCCCTACAGCAGGAGATCAGTAAGAGGGAGGGGGAAATAAGCACTGAGACATCCCAGCCTTGGATTTGGGATGTGGGGGCTGCTCAGCCGCACATTCCCACCTGGTTCAGGAGCATCCAGCATCATTTGTGCCAGGGGAGGTTTAGGTTGGATATTGGGAAAATTTCTTCATGGAAAGGTTTGTCCAGCGCCGGCACAGCTGCCCAGGGCAGTGGTGGAGTGCCCATCTCTGGAGGGATTTAAAAGCCACGTGGATGTGGCACTTGGGGACATGGTTCAGTGTGGCCTTGGCAGTGCTGGGGGAACAGCTGGGCTCGATGATCTTGGAGGCTTTTCAAACCTGAATAGCTCCGTGGCTGTGACTTGTTCTAATCCCAAAACCTTCCGTGCTGCCGCCGCAGCTCCCGGGAGCCCGGAATTCCACAGCAGCGTCTCGGCACGGGACATGCCCGAGCCGTGCCCAAGTCGTGGAGGGACATGCCCAAGCCATGCCCAAGACATGCCCAAACCGTGCCCAAGCCATGCCCAGGCTTTGCTCCTGCCACGTCCAAGCCATGCCATATCCATGCCATATCCATACCATATCCATGTCCTATCCGTGTCATATCCGTGCCCAAGCCATGCCCAAGCCACGGAGGACCCCCAGGCTGTTGGCAGCCACCCGAGGCTGAGCCACGGGCAGGTGACGAGTGGCACCCCGGGCCAGGTTGTCCTGCCAGCAGGTGGCAGGGCCCTTCTGCAGGTGGGGCACCGGGATGCCAGTCGTCCCTCTTGGGACATAAAAAACCCCTAAAATTAGGTATTTTGAGCTGGGAAAAAGCTGTTTTTGGAGCCTTGGCAGACCAAAGTGCTGGCACCGAGGGCACTCAGCCCCCTCGAGGGGCTCAGCACAGCCCCCCAAGATCCCCCCCAGCCATCCCTGAGCCCTGAAATCCGGCTGAGGCAGCGCCTTGGCTCTTCCCATTGACATTCCTGCGCCGGCACCTCCTCTCGCCGCGTCTCTAATAATATCAGGCCAGATTAATTGGCACTAATACAAATGTACACAGCTCCATAAAAAGATGTCACCTCGCTCACAATGGGGGGAACGGCTGCTCCCGCATTATCTCTGCTCTGCAGGCGTGTAATTCACTCCTCGGGAAAACACGCTATTTATTCGGCTCCCCTATAACAATCTCTCTGCAAACACCACGGGAGCGGGAAGGGAGCAGCGAGACACCCAGCCCTGCCGCTGTCACCGCCACCGTGACGCTTGTCCCCGTGCAGGGGCACCCATGGGTCCCCCCGGGGGATGGGGAAGCAGGATGCAGGGTTTGGGGACGTCCCCGCGCCGAGATCCAGCCCTCGGGCGGTGGGTGAGACTGCGAATTGTCAGGCCTAGGGGGGGTCTCAGTGGCTCTGGGATGGTGCCAAAAAGGGAATTAAAGGGTCATTGGCAAGGAATGTGCCAGCGGAAGGACTGCAACCTCTTTCCTTCTCTCCCCAGGGCAGGGTGGCACCGCCGTGTCCAGCACGCACCGGCTCCAGAGAGGCTTTTGGGGCATTTTTTGGGGCGGGATGCGGCCCCCCGTGGGTGTGACAATGTCCCCTCGCCCCCTCGAGATGCTGCCACTGCTTCTTCCAGCACAAAGAGCCGGCGACAGCCCTCATCCCCCTGCCGCCTCCCGGGGAGAGGAAATTTGGGCGCCTCATCGGTGTTCACTCACCCCCAGCCCCTCAAATTCATGCAATTAATGAGGCTGTGTTTAATTAAATGGTTGTCTAATTATCTCGGCGTAAGCAAACACGCCAGACAAACACCACGGGGGCTGCGGTGCCGGTGGAGATGCCATGGATGTGCCAGAGGAACCGGCTGGATCCGCAGTGCCCCCAGCCCCAAAATCCCTGGAGCCGTGCCGGGGGGAGGCTGCAGACCCCCGAAAGCATCGGGGTGGATTTTGGCTGCCCATCAGCAGCCCCTGATGGAGTCAGAGCCCGCAGAGCAGAGGCCACTTCAGGCTCCTTGGGCCGGACCCGGCAAAGCCGGGCTGGGAAGGGAGGGAAAGGCTCTGGAAGCAGAGCTGCTCCCCCGGGGGGGATGGTCTCCAGGAAGGCGGCGATTCGAGGCTATACGAGGTGAAAGGCGCCGCCAGGATGGTTTTGGGGGGGGGGCCGCCGGGGGGGGGGGGGGGCCCCAGCAGAGCCTTGTCCTCAGCAGCATCTCCCTCCTTCCATAGGGTTTTTTTTTTTTCTCCCCTGGATCTCTTCTTAATTCCTAACTTAATTTCTTTTGACATCCTCATTGCCGGTTTGACCTCTTTACTGGAATCATGTGCTGCTTAAAACTCATTATCCCACCATTGAAACAGGAAGTTAATTAAAAACCCTTTAAAAAGAGAAAAAGAAAAGGGGGGGAAAAAGCACGGTCCATGTCCGGGGATAGATGGAGAAGGGATACGGCCAAGCTGTGCCATGTCCCCACAGCCCACCAGCCCCCTCCATTGATCCAAAAACTCCGTAATTCTTTGGGGACCACCAGCCGTCGCTACTGGCAAATCCCCCCGATCCAAGATCAGCCATGGGCAAGGTCCAGTTTGGGAGAAATTGTTATTTTTCCACAGGAAAATATTCCCATGGTGGATCCAAAATATAAGTGGCTCCTGTTTATCCCACATTTAGCCCCAACATTCCTCCATGCTCACAGGTGACTTGGCTGGGATGATGCCAAGGGGCAACCCCAGGCCCCCTACACCATCCCCGGGGTGTCCTGGGGTGGGTGCCCCCCACCCAAAGCCAGGGTCACGGTGACCATAGAAGTCACAAGCGGGAGGTTTTGGGCCATTCAGCTGCAAATGAGAAGGGTTTTAAGGGGTGGGGATCCCAAAGAGAGACCCTGAGGACCCCACAGAAAGGTTTGGGGGGATGCCAAAGAGGCTTTGAGGATCTGCAGAAGGTGAATTTGGACCCAGTGAGGTCACTGAGGTCCCAGAGGGGGGATTGGTGCGACTGTAGGAGCTTCCAGAGAGGGCACAAGGGATCCCAAAGGGGAATTTGGGGAACCCAAAGAAGGATTGAGGACCCCAAAGGGAGCGATTGGGATGCTCAGGATGGGTGGTGGAACCCTAAAAGGAGGGGTCCGGCCTAACGGGGTGGGCTCAGAGACCCAAAACAGAGGGCGAGGCCTCACGGGAGGGAGGGGGGGTGCCCCAGAGCGGGGCTGGGGACACTGGGGAGGCTTTGGGGTCCCCGGG
>NW_008239544.1:616786-618719 GCF_000691975.1 Corvus brachyrhynchos
GACAGCCCCCTGACGCTGCCAGGGGTCCCCTCCCCACATGGGGACCCCCATCCTGCCTGCTGCTGGACCCGCCGTGCCATCGTCCCCATGGTGCCATCGTCCCCATGTGCCATCCTCCCCATCGGCCACGCTGTCCCCGACCCTCCACCCTGCCCAGTGCCCCCCCAAGTCCCGCTTTGCATCCCAGCCCAGGTGGGACATGGCCACGAGGAACCACCTCGGGGTCCCGCGGGACTTTGGCCACATCCCTGCCTCTCCCTGTGGAATGGTGATTCCAGAGGGTCGCGCTGCCCACGATCCAGCCCATCAGCCGGGCTCTTGTTTTGCTCCTGCGAGGATGTACCAGCAAGGCAGAGAAATCCTGCAAAGTGCTGGAAGTTTTCCGGTGCCGGGCTCAGCTTGGCTTTTCTCCTTCCTCTCCGGTGTGTGTGTGTGTTTTTTTCTTTCCCCCTCGAGTCGATGGAAGCTGGTGATAAGAGGGAGATGGGAGGATAGGGAAGGCTGGCCACCATGTGATAATCTACCTTTATCTTTCTCCTGAAATAATTGCAAGGCTGAGTTGCACCTACCTGTTTCCCTGCCTGGGGTGATTGCTCTGGTGATAACGCTCAGCTAGACTTTTACCCGGGGAGAGTTAAAAATAGTCCCAGCTGCCTCCTTTTTTTTTTTTTTTTTTTTTTTTTTTTTTTTTTTTTTTTTGGGATAGTTTTCTCCTTTGGCTTTATCCAACTTCCGCGGCTTTATTTCGGCAAAAAGCCCTGCGAGCCCTGCCTGGGTAACTCCAGCTCGCGTTAAACCGGGAGCGTTCAGACCGGAGCGAGCGGTAGCGCTGGAATGACGCTGCTCTCTGTGGGAGCCTTGCCGCTGGTGGGATGCCTGCTCCCAGCACCCACCAGCGTGGACTTTATGGGGCAAACTGGGGCAGGACGAGGCCGTGGCAACTCGGCCGGGCGGCGGCGGCTCCTCGTATCTCCTTCCTCTGCTGCTTTTCTGCAGAGATGTGAAGAAATGATAAAGTGGGAGGCTGATCTCAGGCCGCTGGCGATGGCCAAAACTGATTAAAAGCTGAGAGCTTGGAAGCCTTCCTGTATGTGTCAACATGAAAACAGTCATTAGAGGCGGCGAGCGCGGCGAGAGCGCCCTGCCGCTGCTCCTCCAGGGAAGGTATGCATGAATCAGGGCTCCGGTAACCAGACTCCTCTCATGTACAGACCGGACCTGTTTCCACAAAGTCTATCCTCCTTATCATCTCGGCTGGAGCATTAAAAACCTCCTCCAGATTGGTATCTGCTGATTTTATTTTCCTGGGTGACGCGATGTTCTCGCTCTGGCTTCGCCTTCTCTTGTGGGGTTGGGGTTTTGTTGTTTTTTTTTGAAGCCTGATGCGAGGCGCAGAACCTTCCTCTTCTTCGTGCCTTTCCGGGATGGAGCCGTGCGGGGATGGAGGGGCCGGGGGTGCCGCTCCCCCCGCGCCCCCCCGGCAGCAGCGGGGGCGCGCGGGCTGCTGCTCCCTCCGAGCCCCCCCGGCAGCAGCGGTGGCACGCGGTGGGGAGGCTTTGAAAGCCGATTGCATCGCGATGGTGGCTTTTGATAGCGGAGAAAACACCCCGAGCATCTCTTCCTTTCATTTTTGGGGGTTCCCGCCCGCAGAGGACAGTATCTTTCCATCCCTGCCTGTACCACCAACCTCCCTGCAGCTGCTGCTGCTTTATGGGGTGGTTTATTTTTTTTCTCTGGTTTTTTTTTTTTTTTTTTTTTGTGGTGGGTTTCTGCTGGTAGATAGATGTGAGGGGCTGATAGGGAGCAGGAGCTGATCTCCAACCCAGATAGCCTGTTATATTTATTAACTTCAAACATGGGAGCGCGGGCGCCCAGCTGATGAGCGAGGCTCTGGCAGCTCCCGGGGCTTTCCCAGCGCCCGGGGCCGCGCGGG
>NW_008239544.1:618781-619357 GCF_000691975.1 Corvus brachyrhynchos
TTTTGTGTTTTAAATATATTTTTTTTTTTTTTTTTTTTTTTTTTTTGTTCCTAAGTGAGCTGGAAGCCAATGTTTTGTCATAGTTGCAGGGGCCTGTTTGTGGGGTTTTTTTTTTTACGGTGTTTTTTTTTCCTTTTCCCTTTTTATTCTGTGCTCAGCTACAGTAGATCTGAGCTCCTGATAAGCGCCGAGCCCCGATCTCCATCCTGATAGAGATTGCCAGGGCTGATAAGGATCACTTATCTCTCCCCACCAGACCGGAGCAGGATTCGCTACAACAACAAACACAGCAAAGAGGGGCAAAAGGGCTCCAACAATTTGTTCCATTGCAAATATGATTAACGCAGGCACTTTAATTATCTGATGGGGGGCAGCTGCATGTGTGTTTTTATTTCTCAAGGTGGTGGGGTGGTTTTGCCCCCCCCTCCACGCGCTCTGTGGAACGAGCTGGGTTGAGAAGCCGAGCTCTCCCCAGCGCCTGTTATCGGCTGCAGATGTTGCATTAGTTTGATGAGAGCTTTGACTTTTTTTGATGATTATTTTCCATTCTGCTCCGCCGAGCGAACGCATGGGCTG
>NW_008239544.1:620438-620797 GCF_000691975.1 Corvus brachyrhynchos
TGGACCAGCCTCAGGTGATGCTGGAGGAAGTTTCCCTCCTCTCCCACAGCCGGTGCTCCAGGTGTGAGCATCCCTGCAGGCCCCAGGTCTGGGAGAAGGGTTGGCACCGTGCTTGGCAGCTGGTGGCCGAGATGACAGCTCGGAGCAGGAAATCCATTCCCCGTGGATAATGAATAACTAGCCCTGGTGGCCAGCGCCACCAGCCCTGTGCCCTGCCAGCCATGGCACACTTCATCCCTCGACGCCAGGGAACCCCGCAAGCCCTTTTGGGACCGTGCTGGGGCTATATCCCAGGATGGCTCTTCCTGGCCATCCCATCTCCGCAGTGGGCAGGGAGGATGAGGGGGATGCTGGGGGAG
>NW_008239544.1:621007-622134 GCF_000691975.1 Corvus brachyrhynchos
CTCCTGAGCCCCTGGGGGATGCCCCCACGCCATCCCCAGCCCGGGCACACCGGGCGGGCACGGAGCCACGGCGATGGACTGTCCCTGGCATCCCGGGGAAGCCACCTCCAGCTGGGATTTGCACCTCGGGATCCGAAGTGGTGAGGTTGGCAAGGTCTTATTTTCCATGGTGAATCACGAGGCCACCTAGCAAGCTGCAGCTTCCCCTTTGGCCAAGTTGTGATGCGGCCAGCTCGGCAATCAGGGCTTGGGAAGAAAGCAATCCTTTCCCCACGGGTGCTGCAGGAATTGTGCAAGGAGGCAGTGCCACGGCACAGGTGATCCCAGGTTCCTGGAGAGGGGCAGCCCTGGGTCCCCTCCCTGCGAAGCCAGCAGGGCCACCCAGCCAGGGCAGCATCCCAAAGGCACCGCTGTGTCCACATCCACTGGGGCAGCATCCCTGGGAATCCCCGCACAGTGCAGCATTCCCAGCCCTGAGGGGACACCTACGGCCCTGGGAAAGGAAGGGACAACGCTGCCCAAACTGGGCACAGTGGGGCCGGGGATGGAGCTGCTGGGCCCTGTGTGGTGTTGGTGGATTTGGGGTCAAACACAGCCGAGCTGGCCAAAGGAAGAGGATGTTTTGAGGATGTTTTCCATGCGTGCCGTCCGTCCTACTGCAAAATAACCGTGATGTGCCTTGGAAAACACTGGATGGGGCTTTGCTGTGGAGGGAAAACCAGCCCAGAGGCACAGCCGGGGCTGAGATCCGATGCTGCCCGGAGAGAGGATGTGAGTAGAGGAACCGAGGAGCGAGGAACCTGGAGCTTTTGGGAATTCAGCGTTTAAGAAGATACATTGGAAAAGGCCTCTGTGCCAGCCCTGCACCGCACTCCACCTCTGCTCCATGCTGAGGGCATGGATTTCTCTTCCTGTGGGGCCAAGAAAACAGCTCCCCCACTTTGGAGAAGGGCAGGAATGGGAGCAGGAGGCCAGTATCTCCTTTTTGTTCTGCGCCACATCCCATGACTGCCTTTGCTGCCTGACTCAGGGCTTTTGGCCGCTCCGGCTTGGCCAGGCTGTGTCCTGCTGCTCCTTTTATCAGGAAAGTTCAAGTGTTTCGGGGCTAATACAGTTCCCTCTTCCGA
>NW_008239544.1:622234-625609 GCF_000691975.1 Corvus brachyrhynchos
CAAAGGCTCCACATTGTTCCTGCAGCAACATGTTTTTTTGGAAGGGCTGAAATGCCGAAAGGAATGCAACTGCTGACCTTGGGCTGCAGTGGGGTTAAGGAGTGTGTGCCTATGAGTCACTGCAGATAAGAGCCTTCCACGGCTTTTTTCCTCCAAAATAATTCTTTATCTCCTCTTTCTCACATCAACATATTTTCTTGACATCTCCCAGTCGATAGCGCGTGGAGGAAATGCGCTCCTCTAATTTGTTCATCTGATGAAATGTGGATCCATTGTTTTCCCTCGGCCTTGGCCGGCCCGGAGCGTGACCCCGGGATCTGGGGATGCGCCTCCGAGTCAGTGCCCAGGGCTTGGGGATGGTCAGTGGGGCCGGCGGCCCGGAACTTTGGGAAGGCTCAGTGGAGTTACGGCCCAGAGATTTTGGGGGTCAGCGTGTGGGGTTTTAGGGATGTTCCATGGGGTCAGTGCTTGGAGCTTTGGGAGTATTTAGGGTTGGCACCTGCGTTTCTGGGGATGCTTGAGGGGATCGGTCCCCAGGGTTTGGGAATGTTTGATGGGGTCAGTGCCCCTTGCTTTAGGGATGGGCTTTGGTCAGTGCCCAGGATTTTGGGAATGTTTGGCACCCTGGACTTTGGGGATGCCCAACAGATTCAGTGCTTGGGGCTTTAAGGATGCACCTTGGGGTCAGTACCCAGGAATTTAGGGATGCTTGAAGGGGTTTGGGGATGCTCATCGAGGTCAGTCCCTGTAGCTTTGGGAATGTGCCTTGGGATGGTACCCAGGGCTTTGGGATGCTCGATGAGATCGGTGCCTGGGGTTTTGGGGATACTTCTCTGGCTCTGTGCCTGGGGCTTTGGGAATGCACCTTGGGGTCAGTCCCCAGAGCTTTGGGGATGCTCCTCCAGGACAGCACCCGGGGTGCACAGAGCTTTGGGAATGTGGGGCCGCAAGCAGCAGGGAGAGCATCCCCAGCCCAGGAGGGCACGGCGGGGAGGAAAAGCCGCTTTTCCCTCCCCTCCCTGCTCCGCCGGGAAGTTTGGCCGCTCGCTCTCTTCTCCGTCTCCCAGCCGAGGCCTCTCATGCTACTCGCAGCTCCTATGATAATGCGGAAAGTTGAACTGGCCCCATTACTGCGCTGCGATGGTTGCCGCGATAAGGGCCCGATAATGGCAGCGATAGCGGCAGCTCGGTAGCCAATGGCTCCGCCGCTCCTCCCATTAACATTCCCCACCACGGCCGGGCTCGGAGCTGCCTATCTGCTCTCCATTTCCACTCCTCCGCTAGATAAGAATGGAAATACTGACTTCATAGCTCACTGATTAAAGTGTCTGGATTTCTTGATAATACACAGATAAATTATGTTTTTCAAAAAGAAGGTAGGGAAGGGAGTGCGAGGGGAGGGAAAAACCTCCAGTCCATTTTTATTATTTTTTTTTCTTCTTCTTCCTTCCCTCTTTCTGGCCATGCCCTGGGAGTTGGGGTTTTTGCTGCTCCAAAATGCCCTTCCCAGCAGGAAGGCAGAGCCCTGTGAGGCGCCCTCAGGAACGGGGTGGGGAGAAAGGATTTTTGGGAGCCACGCGGATGGGGTGTAGGGCACGTCCAGTCGTGTCCCTGTGCTGGGATGGAGATGCTGTTCCTGCATCCAGGGACCTGGATCACAGGGAGCTTGGGCTTTGCCAGCTGATCCTGGCAGTTGCTGGGGCAGGACCTAGGGATGCTCGGGAAGCATCTCCATGTCGGTATCCATCTCGCTGGTTCTGCTGCTCCCTGGTTCTCCCTGCCCTGGATGCTTTGGAGCAGCCTCATCCCTCTGCCCCGTCCACACGTAACTCCCTGACTTCCCTCGCTCATCCCCACTGGAGCAAACAGAGCTTCCAGGCTTTTTGGTTTGGAAAAGGTATCGACCACGAGAATCTGGGTTTGTTTCATCTAAATATAAAACTAAAGAGCAAACAGTATAAAGTTCATTTTTTAATGTGCTGCCCCATTCCAGTCGGGCTGCTCTCTTTATTTTTTTTAGGGGAACTGTGATAAAAAGCAGAGATAAAGCCAGGACTGTTTTGTGTAGGAGTCGGTATCTGCGTTATCTATCTCCCTTTTTCACTCTCCGAGCAGCTCTGTTGTTTTTTACTCTTATCTCGCTCCACCAAAATGCCAAGAACAGGAAAAAAAAAAAAAAATTAGAAAAAAGAAAGAGGCAGCACAGGCACGTTTACACAGAGAGAACTCGGCGTCCACGGGGCTGGGCAGGAGAAGGGCTTGGAGTTGGAGGAAGAGGAGGGTTGGGGTGCTGGGAAGGCAGGGAAGGTTTTTTGGGAGCAGCGCTGTCACAGGGATCTCCGTGTGCCAGCTGCTCTCAGATGGGCCACCCAGCCTGGCTGTACCCTCTGAGGGTCCTTCCCTGCTCCTGGAGCTCCCACAGCTCCTGCTCGTGGCCACAGTGTTCCCTGGAGTGCTCCAGGATGGCACTGGGAGCTGGGATCAGGCACCCTGTGGGACTGGGAGCAGTAGGGACATCCCGGGCAGAGCGTGTTTGCTGATGTCCCCTTATCCCTGTCCTTGTCCCCATCCCTCCGGCCTTGTCATCACCCAGGGCTGTCACAGACTGAAAGGCTTGGGGTGGACACTGGAGACCATCCCTGTTCCCTTTCCATCGCTTTTGGGAGCGGGATGGGCCTGGAGCTGCTTCCCACGGGAAGGGGGATGGCTCCAGCTCGGCATCTCCGGGGTAATTTGTCGCTGGATTAGCCCAGAGCTTGACCTCTGTCCTCGCTGTCACCTGGTATTGATGTGCTCTGAGCATCCCCACCCCCAGCCATTCCTGGCTGGAATGCCTTTATTCCAGGTGGGAGAAGAAGAATCCGAATCGAGGGGTTTTCCCCAGTTCCGCCCTCTGGCAGGGAGCAATGGTGGCACGCTTGGAGCCTGATCCTCATGGCTGGAGTCTCTTCCCTTGTTGTTGGGTATCCAGCTGCTCCCGAAGTGCCTGAATCCTGGATCACCATGGGGACAAACGCCTCAAACTGCTCTTGGGTGGGGATTGGGTGGAGATGCCTCCAGTCCCCCCAGTAAGGACCAGTCCTTGTCTTCCAGTCTCACCAGCTGCCTCAGTTTCCCTGCTGCGCTCTGAGCAGCCTCTCGTGGCTCCGTGTGCTCTCCAGCCGGGAAGGCAGGGCCACGTTCAGCACATCCCTTCTCCCGGAGCAACCCCATCCATCTGCTGCGCCGAGGCCGGGGACGGCTCCATTCCGCTCTCTCCTCTCTCCAAATCTATCAGGGCTTTATCGACCCCATCTGAAACCTAAAGTCACTCCATTGTCATTGTCCCCGGATCTCTTCCCTTGCTGTTTCCCCGCGTCCCCTCCCTCGTGCGCG
>NW_008239544.1:625720-628450 GCF_000691975.1 Corvus brachyrhynchos
CGCTCGCCGCTGATAAAGTTACAGAGTTCAGGCAGTGATGAATGTTCAGTAACTGCACCCGCCGCGATCCCGCCTGGGCTTGGCAGCGCGAGCAGCTCCGGCTGAAACCAATCCCTCCCCTATCAGCAGCGCTGCTTTTTCTCAGGCTCGGCCTCTCCCCAGTTCTGCTCTTCCCCAGGGGGCTCCCCTGGGGCAGCCCCAGCACTGAGGGATGCTCCGGGGGGCTTCATCCCAGGGATGGTGTCTGGATTTCACCCTGGAGTGGTTTGGGTTGGAAAGGAACTTAAAGCTCATCCGGCTCCAGGGCCGGGACCTTCCGCCAGACTGGGCTGTGCTGGCTGGGACAGAGCAGCTCCCCAGCAGCAACTGGAGCATCCCATCCCATCCCAGCCTTCCCAGCACCTCCATTCCCGCTCTGTCCTTCATTCCCCTCCTGGAAAAGTTAGGCCTAAGTATATTACAAGTTCAGTCGTTATTAGAAATCTCATGATTATTGTTAATACCACCCCATGAGCAATGGCAGCATCACTCACCACCTCCATGCCCTCACCACCGTTTACTCCCCTCCTGGAATAAATTAGGCCTAGTAGATTATAAATGTAATAATATTAATTGTTATAAAACCCCTCATGAGCAGTTGGAGCATCTCCCCCACCAGGGGTTACAGCATCACCCAGCACCTCTATCCCCTATTCCTCTGCTGGATAAATTAGGCCTAAATACAAAAATGTAATAAGTTTATAAATGTCATTTATAAATGATTATAGATATCCCCTGTCAGCAATCACAGCATCCCCACCACCTCCTGGATAAACCAGTAATAATTTAACAACAAATTCATAAATCCCCCCCTTCACCTTCCAACTCTCCAACCATGTATTGTTCTTTCTTTGCCCTTTTCCCCCAGGGCACCCCGGGAAGGGTCAGGGTGAGTTTTATCAGGGGGTGATGGAGAAGGGCCTCAAATTGGAGATAAAGCCCCCGGGGGCCGGCCCCAGCCGCTATCGGCTCCGTGCACGGGGCTGATCTTTCGCGGGGAGATACCCATGGGAAGAGCCCGGCCCGGGATGCTGCAGCCGGGCTGATAGGGAACAGGGCTGAGTTGTGCCCCAGAAAGCCCCTTTTTCTCCCAGACAGACTCCAGACTATTGGAATTGAGTGCAGCATCACCTGAGGGAAGGGAAGATGTCCTGTTGGATCACTGACGGGACCTTTGAGGGTCGGCGTCCGCCGAAACCTCGTTTGTCCCGGCTTGGCATTCCCGATCCGCAGGGAACGGGCTCGGGAGCAGCCGAGGTCGTTGGTAAAACAAACATTGGTAGGGCCCAGGGAGGAATTGGGTGAGAAGAGCGGGCGGCTGTCCCATCAGATACCGGCAGCAGCCGGGATTTGCAGCCCGGGTTGTTCTCCGGGTGTTTCTGGCTGCGGGGCGGGCACGGCACAGTCTTGCCACCAGACCCTGGGGAATCCCGGCATGTCCCGGATCCCACCAAACCACCAGCGATGCCCTTCCTAAAGGAGCAGCTGGGACTGTCTCTAGCAGCATCTCTCCCTGAGGAGTACCAGCCCTTTGCTCTGGGCTCCATAATTTGGGGGGAAAGGAGGTGATTTAGGGGCAGCGAGGAAGCTATGCCTGAGTGGAATTCCCACATTTCCAGCATGAGGTGATGGGTGAGCATCCTGGTGATGCTTCATGCATCCCAAAATCTGGTTTGGAGCCTCGCCAACCTGCTTTGAGTTGGTTTCCATCATCATCATTATTATTGTTGTTGTTATTATTACCGTGGGGTTTTAATTGGAAGAGGATGGTGCCAGCACAGGGATGAGGAGGAGATGGAAGGATGCAGAAGGGATCCTTCATTACACTGCCCGCCTGGTCAGCTGGAATATCCCATCCCCCAGGGTGCCCTGGCACAGCTGGGGTGTCCCCTCTGTCCCCCACCCAGTGACACCCAGAGCCAAGGCTGAGCTTTGAGGTGCCTGGAGAGAAGGTTTGGGATGTGAGGCCATCCGGCTCCGGGCTCTGTCCCTCGTTCCCTGCCTCCTGGAGCCTTTCTTGGACTCATCCCCTGCCCAATGGGACTTGGAGGAATTTTTATTTTAGAAATAAGAGTCATGGATTCCCAGAACGGTTTGGGTTGGAAGGACCTTAAAGCTCATCTCCTTCCTCCCCCTCCACAGGCGGGGACACATTCCATTAGCCCAGGTTGCTCCGAGCCCAGTCCAACCTGGCCTTGAACGCTTCCAGAGACGGGAATTGGAAGGAGTTGGATGGGAATTTTTATTTAAATTCGTATTTAAAAATAAACACTTGGACCTGACGGCAGCGCCGAGCGCCAGCCAGCAAAGGCAGGTTGCCACCAGCCCACACGTGTTCCCGATCCAGGACCTGCTTTCCACCACGGGAACTCCTCCTCCTCTTCCTCCTCCTCCTTCTCCTCCTCCTCAAAGTCTGTGGCTGTTGCTATTTTCTATCTGTTATCAAGGCCTCTTATCACTTTGCTCTTGTCTCCGTGCCGGCTCTCCGAGCGCCCAGGGTCTCGCTCTTGGCAGCCTGGAAAAGTCCCGTCCCCCCCCCAACCTCTTTGATATTCCCTATATTCTTTTGCCTTTCATTTAATTTACCAGCTAAGCACAAAGAATCAAGAAAAGCTTTATTGTTCCTGCGCTGGGAGAGCCTTAATTGGAGTGCAGCGATCAAATCATTACCTGGATAACTCCGGGTTTCCA
>NW_008239544.1:628503-634317 GCF_000691975.1 Corvus brachyrhynchos
AAGTTTTTAGAGTCACCGTCGGTTTTTATTTTTTCTTTTTTTTTTGAGGAAAAAAGAAGAAAAAGAAGAAGGGAAAAAAAAAAAGAAATCCTTGCTCGTTATCAATAAAAAAAAAAGAGAGAGAAGGAGGGAGGGAGAAGAGTTAATCGTCGAAGCGGAGTATCTTGGAAGGGAGCGTTTTTTGGCTCTTCCCCTCTCTGTAAAACCAGCCTCAGTAATTCAGTTTTAAAGCATGAAAAAAGGGAGTTGATGAAATTCCACTATCAGCACCGAACCAATATGCAAAATATCTCGCCGAGAATCAAATAGCTATTATGTTTTCATTTCCATTTCAGCGTATTTGCTTAATGAAGAATAGACAGATCAGGCCAGCCGAGGGAGGCTGTGTGCGGTGATAACTGTGCAGGGCTCCCAGCAATCCCAGCAAGTGACGCTCCGCTCCTGCTCCGTGCTCCCTCTCCCTCACTCGTTTTTCTTTTTTTTCCCCCTTTTTTCCCCGTTTTTTAGAGTTGTTTTCCCAGCGGTTCGTTTAACCCGCGCAGCTGGGAGCGCTGGCGGTGCCTCCATGGGCACCCATCCGTGGGGAGTGGGATGCTGCAGCGGGGTCGGGATGCATCCCAGGCCGTGATTCCGGGATGCTGTTGGCCACCCCTCCTCCCCACGGGCACTGGGTGACGCCGTGGTCCCCAAACGCCATGGTTGGGTTTATGTGGAGCATCCCCATCTCCCTCGCGCTTGGGAGTGTTTTGGGGTGGGATGTGGGATGCATCCAGGGACGGTGTGAGATGATTCCAGGGTGCTGTTGGCCGCCAGTCATCCCCTTAGCAGGTTTGACACAGTTGGGTTTGTGTGGAGCATCCTCATCTTCCTCATGGCTGGGCCCCTCAGTGTTTTGGGGTGGGATGTGGGTGGTCCCAGGATGCATCCAGGGATCGCAGTGACGAGATTCCGGGATTGCTGATTCCCCGTCATCCCTGTAGGCATTGGGAGACACCGCAGTACCCAAACCCCAGCTGGATTTACATGGAGCAGCCCCATCTCCTTCCTGGTCAGGGACAGACATTTCAGGGTGGGATGTGGGTCATCTCAGGATGCATCCAGGGACCCCAGTAACGTGGTATTGGGATGCTGTTTGACGCCCGTCACCCCTGTAGGAACTCGGTGACACCCCAGGACTCAAACCCCAGCTGGATTTATATGGGGCATCCCCATCTCCCTCCTGGCTGGAGATGGACATTTCAGGGTGGGATATGGGATGCATCCAGAGACCATGGATGGGATGCTGTTGGCTGCCCATCACCCCTGTAGGCCACGATGCTGTGGTACCAAAGCCATGCCCATCCTGCTTCCCGCTGTTCCCGGGCAGGATGTGGGTGGTCTCGGCACCCTTGGGTGGGTGCCAGGTGCCCTCCTGGTCCCACCCCTCCCTTCCCAGCCCTGTCCACCCCTCCCTGGGCAGGCTGGAGGTGCCAAACCCCGGCGCAGGCGAGCGTTGGGTTAACTTTATCAGAAGCCCAAGAGCCGTGAAGGCGTGAAGGAAGAAATTAGCCTAACAATGTTTCATTTACAGCGGGAGAAACGATTTGTTAGCTGGCGATTGTTTCTGAATATTATCAGAGCCTTTTTAATTGTGCTGGAACTGAAATTAGCAGAATTAGAATAAATTGCCTTCCCTTCTCCGGCAGCCTCTTTATTCACGCTCATTGTTGTGTGCTTTGTATAGATTATGGGCTCTTTGTTCTGCTGCTGTAAATATACATGCCTGGAGTCACGGCGAGCAGCTGAGGTCTGCAGACGGGCTGGCCCCACTCCGATCCCCCCGTGATCCCCCGATCCCAGGCCCGGGTGGGGCCCCGGCAGCCCCCGGCACCGCGGCGTCGTGCGGTGCCAGCCTCGTGTGCCGCCGGTGCTGGGCCTTGCTGTCGTGCTTTGGGGGGGACAGGGACGCTGCATTGCCATGGAAATGGCCGAGAGGGGTGGCAGGGCTGAGGGGTGTCCCCCTGTGCACCCCCGTTGTCCCCTCTGTGTCCCCCCTGCAGCGTCATCCCCCTCTGTCTGCGTCCCCCGTCAGATAAGGGGTGGCTATTTCTGGGGTCCCTTTTGGGGACGGGTGACGCCACAGCCGTGTGCCCCCCTTGCTGCCAGGCTTGTTCCCCGCAGTGCCTCAGGGAGGGGACGCCTCAGGAACACCTGGAGCAAGACACGGCCACCTCTGCAAGGGGACAGGGGACCCCAGGGAGGTGCTGGGCCATGGGACGGCTGGGCAGGGGCTTTCCCTTCCCTTCCTGTGGGGTGTTTCCTCCCAGCATCCTGATTTCCCGGCTGGGAAAACCTCCTGGGGTCTTTTCCCTCGGGTTGTCCCCTTCTAACCAGCCTGTCCGTGTTCCTGCAGGTTCCCTGGCAGCGATGGAGGAAGGTGAGGATGCCCCGGTGGGGGACAAGAGCCCCTCGGAGAGGGACGGGGCCACCTCGGACCGCGAGGGCTCCGCCGAGCGCGACACCTGCAGCCCCCCCGGCAGTGACGGTGAGCCCTGGGACTGTCCCTGCTGTCCCCTCCCCACGGGGACAGTCTCTGCTGGTGGGGCAGGGTGTTAATTAGCTAACGAAGCAGCGTGGCCACCCCTTGGGACTGGTGGGTGAGTGATACCCCCGTGTCCCTGGGGGGTTCCATCCCTCTGGGCAGCCTCTGGCCGGTGGCAGGACGCCCTGGGGACAGCCCAGGCTGCAAAGTCGTGTCCCTTGGGGGATAAAGTGACCCCACTGGGGTGTAGAGTCACAGAGTTTGGGGTACAAAGTGACCCTTTACAGGGATGTAAAGGGACCCTTTGGGATAAAAAGTGACCCCTTTGGGTGCAAAGTGACCCCTTAGGTGCAAAATGACCCTTCCCCCTTCCTTGGGGTGCAAAGTGTCCCATCCCAGGGATGCAGAGTGACCTCTTGGGGTACAAAGTCACATCCTTTGGAATACAAAGTTCCTTTCCCCATTCAAGATCTTGGTCACGTCCCTCCGGGTGCAAAGTTCCTGCTCCCAGGGCACAAAGTCCCATCCCTTGGGGTACCAAGTGACTCCCCCAGGGTGCCCAGCAGCCCCACAGGCCACAGGTGCTGGGGCTGGGTGGGTTGGGGGCACAGGGCCGTTGGTGCCACCATGCTGCCCACGCAGCCGCCAGGCTGCCGCCGTGCCGAGCTGCACTGCGCTGTGCCGCGCCCCAAAGGTGGCTGCGACTCAGGGCCGGGCTGAAACAGTCCCAGATATCCTTTAAGTTCCTTCCTGTGGAGGTGGGGGCAAATCCCAATCAGTTAATGTTTGCAGTGCCCTTTGAGATAACCGCGCCGGGGCAAGGCTGCGCCGCCTCACCGAGCCCAGCCGCGGCTCCCGGCAAACCCCGCTGCCTCCTACTGCTGGCTCTGGGGGAGAAGTGTCCCCCAAAACCAGGGCAGCCAGGCCACGATGCACCAGAGATCTGCACCAGCTGGGGCAGGGGAGGACCCCGATAACCGGGATAGGGAGGGGACCCTGAGAGTTGGGACAGGGACAGACCCCAATAGTCAAGATAGGGAAGGGACCCAAATAGCTGAGACAGTCAGGGACCCCAAAATTTGGGGCAGGGAAGGGACCCTGATGTCCCCAACAGATGAGGTAGGGAGAGATCCCAATAGCCAGGGCAGGGAGGGGACCCCCATATTTGAGGCAGGCCAGGGGATCCCAACGGCCAAGGCAGGGAGTGGACCCTGATAGTTGGAGCAAGAAGAGACCCCGATTTCGGGGAAAGGACCCCGACAGCCGGGGCAGGGAAGGGATCCTACAGCACAGCAGGGAGGGAGCCCGATAATTGGAACAGGGAGGGGACCTGATAACTGGAGCAGGGAAGGGACCCCAGTAGCTGAGTCAGGGCGGTCTCCCAGGCAAACTTTGCTCAGCGGTGGAGGGAAGCGAGGTCTCTTATCTGATGGGGGAGCAGAGCTGGGGGCGAGGAGCCGGAGCCGGGGCGCGGAGCTGCACCTGGCACTGGCCTGCCTCGATAAAGAGGTGATAGCAGAGATAAGGCCAAGCAGCAATAACGGCCACTAAAGCTTTCAGCGCGATGGATAAAAATCGATATGCCAGGCACTTTGATTTATAGCCAAAAATAATAGGACTTTTATACCCGGTGATTGATTTATTTGATGTTAATCATTGCGCTTATCACCTGTATTAATAATCTCCGATGGCGGTGACGTCACCGCTGGGCGGCCGCGGTGGCGCCGATCGATTGGGCTCCGCGCTGCCTGATCCGCCCGGGACGCCAAGGCAAACATGTACTTTGGGCACTAATCTGCCACACTGTCATATGCAGATTGGCCTTATCAGCCCATCTCCAGCAGCAGTTAATGGAGAAAATAATTGTTATCAAGTTGCTATGAATACGCCACAAATAGAGCCGTGAGGGGAGCGGGGCGCAGCCCGCTGGCGTGGGATGGCACGGATGTGCCGCGGGCTTGGGCTGGGCTGGGGAGTCTTTGGGGTGGAGGGGCTTGGCTGGCCTGATGGGGCATTCCCAGGGGGATGTGAATCCCCTCCCTGTGGCCATCCCACGGGTGTCACCGGGCCCCGTGGTCCCAGCCCCCATGGAATGCTGCCCCTGTAATTCTCTGCTCGTGACCTGCTGCCTTCCCCCTCCTGCTGCAGAGTCCAGAGATGCTCTGGAGAGTCCGAAGGAGCCAGACAAGGCGGATCCTGGAGAAAACCCCCAGGAGCCGGACACATGGAACGGGCCAGGTGAGTCCCTGGTGTGTGGCCGGTCGTCCTGCTCCGTCCCAGCGTCCTCACTGGATCTGCTGGAGCGCTCCTCAAGCATTCCCCTCCTCTTGCAAGCACCAGTATGAGGAGGACTGGGAGCGCTGGGAGCCGGGCAGGCTGCACAGCCCAGAACTCCTGCTGGAGGGGAGGTGTGAGGCGATGGCTGTCACTCGCCGCGTCCCCGGGATGCTGTTGGGATGGTAAAAGCGGATTCTGGAGCAGCAGGGATGCCATCCCCACAGCTGGCATCACTCTTGCTGGCACTGGCAGGGTTTGGACCCACCCTGCGTCACACCAGGGCACTTCACCAACATCCTGGCAACCACAAGAGTGACGCTGGGGTGGTTTGGTGATGGTTATCAAAACCCCAAGGAGAGAATTCAGCCTCTATCTCCCCCTGGTATCTCCGTGGGCACCGGGGCACCGGCGAGGCCGGGCTGGCCCTGTGGGCACCCCCAGCCCTATCACCCATTATCTCCAAAGCCACGAGGTTACGGGGCTGTGCCACATGGATTCACAGAGTCACGGAATGTCTGGGGTTGAAAGGGAGCTCTGGAGATCATCCAGGCCAAGGCAGGGGCACCTGGAGCAGGTGGCACAGGAACACGTCTGGGTGGGACTGGAATGTCTCCAGACAGGGAGACCCCACGCCCTCCCTGGGCAGCTGCTCCAGGCCTCTGCCGCCCTCCATGGGAAGCTCTTCCTGATCTTGAGGTGGAACTTCTTGTGGTTTAGTTCATGGCCATCGCTGCTTGGTTGGAGTCGTGGGTTGTTCCACTGGGAACGGCTCCTGGCAGGTGGATGGGGATGGGACCAGGGGAACCTGAGACCTCCAGGGGTGGATGTGCCACATTTCGGGCCCTGATGGTGCTGCCCACACCCTGCTCCTCCCAGGGGAGCTCCCAGCTTTGGGGTAGGGAAGTGGTGACCCCGATCCAGGGCAGCGATCGGCCTTTGGGGATGGATGCCCCGGGCGGGTCCCGCTGTGTCCCCAAGGCCACCAGGCTGCGGGTGCTGGAGGTGCCTGGGAAGCG
>NW_008239544.1:634334-636297 GCF_000691975.1 Corvus brachyrhynchos
TCCCGGCCCTTCCTGCGTGCGGGGCAGGAAGGAGCTGCGAGGCCACCCCCGGCTCCTCCTTATCTGCTCCCCAGCCCTTTGCCCCCGGCGCTCCCGGGATCCCAGTGCAGGGCAGGAGGGGGCTGCCGCTCCAACCCCACGGATCCCCCCGTTCCCTGTGGGGTGACCATCAGCCCCTCATCCCCAGCTCCCGAAAGGAGCCAGGCAGCCTGGCTGAGGCCGTGCCTCCCCTTCCCCCTCGCCTCTCGGAGCGGGTTATTTGCATTCTTTACGTAAAAGAGATTTTATTATCGGCCTCTCGCAGCCCATCTCTATTCTGGTAATTGGAGTGTTGTTAATTTCGGTGTGGCGGGGAGTCGCTGGCGGGCCGGCGATGCCGTGCCGATAGGGTGTTCCTCTCGCACCAACCGCCGCGATAGCCCCGGCTATCAGGAGCTCTGCAGGCTCGGCACTTATCAGGGATGGAGCTGGCGAAAAGGGAAGCTCGGAGCAGCCTGAATTTTCTGCTTTATCTGGCAGGATCCGCCGGGTGTCAGCCATGGCGGCCGCGAGGATGCGCCGCGCCGGGGGGGCCTTTGTTCGCGCCCCGCGGGGCCTCCCCGTCCCCTGGGCGGTTTTGGGGGGTCACTGGGTTACCCCCGCTGTGGGTTGGTGCTCCCAGAGGTGTTCCTGCTGTTCCAGAGGGGATGTGGCCTGCCAGGACCTCGCCCTGGGGCTCCCCAGCCCCACGTGGCAGGAGCGAGAAGGGGGGTTTTGGTTTATCTTTGAAATGACCTTGCTCCCTGGAGGGGGCCGCAGCTCGTCCGGCTGACGGGCAAATTCCCGGGAGCTGGAGGCTGAAATGCTCAACCTGGGAGCCTCTACGGATGTGCCACCCCTTCATCCAGGGTGCTGGGATATCCTGGCTCGGTTCTGCTTCCCAATGGAGCATGGCCATGCTTTGCGCTCACTCCATCCTCTGGCGGGGCTGGAGACAGGATGCCCATCCTTCCCAGATTCCCCCAAACCATCCCAAATTCCCCCACAGCCTCAGGTTTCCATCTTTCCCACTCATTTTGGTTTGCTCTGGAGAAGGGCCAGTAGCAGAGAATTTTGGGAGCACCCACAGCCTCCAACTCCCATCCCAGGGCTGTCCCATCCCTGCCCAGCCAGCCTCAGCAATTCCAGCCAGTTTTCCCAGAAGGATGAGACGAAAAGCTCTGGCAAATTTCACGTGGAGCTGGGGCAGGAATGAAAGCAGAGCAGAGCCCTGCTGGGGGACAGGCTGCTCAACCACACAATGAGCCACCAGAGAATTCCCAGCGGGAGCTGCCGGGAGGCTGCAGCCCCTGGGAATCCCGGGTTCTTCCCTTTCCACCAGGTGGGACGAAGCTTTTTCGCTTTTGTCCCTGTGGGAACACCATGGGCAGGGCCGGGATGGAGGAGCTGTGACCAAACCCTGGGTGGCTTCTGCGTTGTCCCAGCCAGTCGTGTCCCACCAACTTCCCAGGGAATTCTTCACCCCCTTCCCCACATCGGCATCACAATTTGCAGCTCCACCTTGCTGAACCCCAAGCCCTGCTGCTGTCTTGCCTGCTTGGGCTTTATTTAGTAATTAATTCCTCATTATGAAATATTAATTTAATATTAATACTTCCTCTGGGAGGTAACGATGGCTCTGGGTTGATTACAGAGCTCCGGCTCCTCTCCCGATCCCCCCAAACCCATCCTCACCCCCCACCCTCCATATCGGGATGGCACAGTGCAACTCATTTTTTTGGTGCATCTAATTAAAACTCCCAACTCCTTTTTTTTTCCCCCCAGCTCCCCCTTCCCCTGTGCTCCCGCTCCCCTTCGGTTGTGTTTATCTCCAGCTTCAATAATCTCCGGCTGCCCGGAGTTTGTCTGGAAACCTCAAGGTTTATTATCGGGGCGAGCAGGGCACAATGGGGGGGACGGCTCGGCCGGGGGGGGGGGGGGCGGG
>NW_008239544.1:636772-647768 GCF_000691975.1 Corvus brachyrhynchos
GTTTGTCTGGAAACCTCAAGGTTTATTATCGGGGCGAGCAGGGCACAATGGGGGGGACGGCTCGTCCGGGGGGGTGGGGGACATGGCCCCCGCCACGTCTGCCCCATCCCTCCCCCTCCACCCTGGTATGTGTGGGTGGGAAAAATTATTCCAGCTATTCCGTTTTATCGCTGGGAGTGGAGCAGCAGAGAGCGGTGCTCGTGGGAGAATGCTGGGGGATGGGCGCAGTGGGGATTCAGGGAATTGGCACCCCACCGTCCCAAATCAGGGGGTGCTCAGCACCCTGACATCCTCCCCCTGCCCAGCTTGTGTCCAGCAAATCCTCCTGCCAAAGGCAGCGGGATGGGGACGATCCCAGCAGTGCTGGAGGCACCTGTCCTGGATTTGGGACATGGAAGAGCACCTGTCCCTGCTGGGGTCACTGCAGGGTGGAGGGGACAGTTTGGGGACACTGATACAGAGAAGGGATGCTCCGACTGGTTTGGGGACGTTGCTGAGTGGAAGGGTGATCAGAGCAGTTTGGGGACATGGCTGGGATGGAGGGATGCTCAGGATCCTTTTGGGAACATTGGCAGTGTGGAGGGATGCTGGGGATGTTTGGGAACACTGGCAGTGTGGAGGGATGCTCAGGATCCTTTTGGGAACACTAACAGGGTGCAGGGATGCTCAGGATCCTTTTGGGAACACTGGCAGTGTGGAGGGATGCTCAGGCATCTCTGTTCCCATCTCCCTTCCATTTTCCCTTGGGAAGCAGAGCAATGTCTCACACTCTTGTGGTGAGAGCCCTGAGGGTGATGCTGCCAGCCTGGTGATGATTGACAGCTGTCAATCACTCCTCTTGCTGCTCTGCCCTGGCTGGATCTGAGGACCAATGGGGATTTGGGGCTTGGACCCTCCTTCTCCACCTGGGTACCCCCTTCCTGGGGGCTCTCCCATCCCCCTGCAGGCACTTGGGGCTGTGGCACGGACCCCCCTGTGGTCCCCTCCCCTTTTCCGGACGGGATATCTTCCCTCTGCATCGGCTCCGGGGCCCCTGCGTTCCCCTTCCTCCCCCTCTCCGGCTTCCTGCCCCCGCCAGTGCCCTCTTCCCACTGCCTGGGCAGAGCTGGGGGGTCCCAGCAGCCCTGGGAGAGGGGACAGAGCAGGGACAGGGTGTCCCTGGCACAGGGGTCCCGCCACCCTGGCAGCCCTGGGGAAGCCAGGAAGTTTTCCTCCTTCCCATCCTTCCTGAGTGCTTTCTGGTGTTTTTCCCAGTGTTTATTCCTGTCCCCAGCCCTGTGGTCACAGGTCCCGTGTGTTTCCTGGTTCTCCCTTGTGAGGAGGACCCTTGGGAACAGGGGCTGCCTTGGGAGGGGGCATCGGAACCCCTTGGGATGGGCTTCACAAGTGGGGACAGAGCAGGGACAGAGCAGGGACAGGGCATCCCTGGCAGAGAGGCCCTGGCAGCCCCAGGGAAGCCTGGAAGTTTTCCTCCTTCCCATCCTCCCTGAGCCTTTTCTGATCTTATTCCCAGTGTTAAATCCACATCCCTGCAGGCACAGGTGCCAGTTATTTCCTGGGGTGGGGAACCCCTTGTCATGAGGGATGACACCCCTGGGGATGGGGACCCCTTGGGATAGGGACCCTCTGGAGACAGGGACCCCCTCCCAGCACCATCCCAGCGAGGCACAGCAGCACCCCAAACACAAATGTCCCGGGAATGCTTATCAGCCCATCCTGCTGGGGCAGGGCACCCCAGCTTCCGTGGGGCGATCCCGGGTGACACGTGGCACAGCCGGTGCCGCCAGCACCTGCCAGCTGTGCTCCACAGCTGGCGAGTGGGGAGCGCGCCCTTTTGGGGTGCAGCCCCCCCCCGCTGTGTGTCCAGCCCCCCTGTCCAGCCCCCCCGGGGCCGGGTGGTGCCCGCTCCGGGCGTGGGGCAGGGCCCGGCTGCTCCATTATCCGGGGGCAGGGTTCAGCCTGATAAGGAGTCGCTTTTGGACTCGGGCAGCAAACAATCAATAAGTGGCAAGCGATGGGCAGGAGAGATAAAGGCGGAAATCCCCCCTCGGGTCCCGCCCCGCCAGGGCGTCCCCAGCACCCCAAACCGGGGGCAGAGCCCGGCTCTGCCACAGCCATCCCCTCTCCATCCACAGAGCAAGCCCAGGCTGAGCCCAAGCAGGCGCAGCCCAGCAAGGTTCGATTTAAACCCTCCTCGCTCCTTTGTCGTCCCCAAGGCTGCCCTGATTACTCGAGCACCCGGGACGGCAAAGCCGGGATAATCTCCTTAGCCCCTTTGGAGAGATTTCCCTTTGTGAGCGAGGTGAAGAGTGGAGATGCTGCGTGTTCACAGCTTAAGACTCTTCCCAATCGGCTCCCTCCATCTTATCGGAGCGGTGCCATCACATCATTGCAGTAGTTGAGTTGTCAGGATTTATTCCTTCCGCTGCGCTCTCACCGCGTCTAAAAACAGCAGCTGAGGCCGGGACGGGGCCGCCGGGGGGAACTGGGGGGAACCAGGGGGAACCGGGGCTTCTCCAGCTCGGATTTCCCCGGGCAGGAGTGGCAGAGCCATGGGAGGTTGGGTACCCACTGACGGATCCATCCATCCCACTGCCAGGCCAGCTCCTGCAGCCGCCCACGTTTGCTCCTGGATGTTCTGGAGGTGCAGCCACATCCAGGCACCCACATTTGCTTTCCCTGCAGGAGGGAAGGGCAGAGGGGCCCCAGACAAACCCACCCATCCCAGCCCATCCCATTCCAAGCTGCTCCCACATCTCTTTGCCTCAACTGCATCCAAATGAACTGTTCGGTCCCTTGGCAGGGATCTGGGATCAGAGGTCCATCTGTCCATCCATCCATCCGTCCATCCATCCATCCATCCCTCCATCCATCCATCTGTCCCTCCCCATCTCCCAGTCTCTCCATCACCAGGGCCGGGGCCGGATCTGGCGCGTGGCCCCCCAGGCTGGCACAGGGCACTGAATTTAATCGGAACAAGGCGGCTGATCCCGGGATGTGATCCCGTGACACGCCGATTGCAGTATTTATCCTGATAGTATCCAGGCAGCTGCAAACACTGCAGGGACCTCTGTGCCCGGATGCCCACTGAGGGGCAGAGCCGTTGGTTTGGATGTGGTTCAAATCCTCTGGATGCAGCTGAGGCAAAGGGATGCAGGAACAGCTTGGAACGGGATGGGCTGGCACGGTCTGGGGGCCCCCTGCCCTTCCCTCCTGCTCGCCTCCCACAAGGAAAGCCAATGGAGGTGCCTGGATGCAGCAGGGCCGTTCATTTCCCTGGCTGTGGGAATGCTGTGGTCACCGTGTCCGTGGGCTCGGGCCGTTCATCTCCGTCACACCCCGTGCCGCAGGAAGACGCAGCCCCATGGCATCCCCACAGGCTTCCTCCCTCCGCTGTGCCCACCCTGGACCCTCGGGATGGGTGGGAATGCAGGTGCTGGCCATCGATCGCCCGGTGGCCATGGGGTGGTGACAGGATTAATCTTTGCTCCTGGCACAGCTCAGCCGGTTCCTTTGGAATCTCTCGATGGGGAGATAAACCAGGAGCAGCCCCGTGGTCCCGGGGTCTGTGTCACACCAGGCAGGTGCACCTGGGCGCTCCAGGGGCTTTTCCCCCTTCCTTCCTTCCTTCCTCCCTTCCTCCCTTCCTTCCTTCCTGCTGCTTTTCTCTGCGCCCCAAAGAGAACAGGCCAGTCCCTGCCCAGCTTGGTTAATGAGCTGGGAGATAAGCCCTGCTCCCATGATAACGAGGGACCGATGGCCAGGTGAGATACCTGGGGGGTGTTCACCTGCCAGGGCATCCCACAGGGAGCTGCAGCCCATGGACTTTGCTCCAGGACACCCCAGGGGCTGGCAGCAGCTCTTCCCAAGCCTGCAGGCAGTGGGATGTGCCTGGATCTCACAGTGGGATCGCTCCCTGCCGCCTGGCGGTCCCCGCGTGGGGACACAGCTTGCCGGCCTTGGGCTTTGTCCCCAGCGTGGAACACACAGCATCTCCCAGCCCTCCCCATCATTTTCCCTCTTCCCACTCAGCTGTGCCACGTGTTTAGCTGGAAAAATCATCTTTTCCCTCCGTTTTTCCCTTGCTGTGTTAACGTGGGCGCAGCGCCGGGGCTGCGGCAGCATCCCTGACTGGCACAGGGACCCCCATCCCGCTGGAGGAGCTCTCAGCGCCGCTGAGTCGGGGCTCAGCCCCCTTGGTGGGGTTCCAGCGCCCCGTTTTTGGGTGGGTGGAGGCCACGGCCGCGGGGCGCTGGCGGGAACGGGCCCGGCTCCGGCAGCACTATTTTTGTCCCCCTGTCTGGAACGGTTTTCTCTTTATCAGCGCCTGCGTGTTTTCTCTGCTGGGGATTGATACACACAAGATGAAGTGCTCTGACATGGGAAGTGTCAGGCGAACGCTCTTATCTCGGAGACATGGTCTCCTGACCCAAACGCCGCTGATTACCAGTGAGACGGGCAAGGGGGGGCACCCAGGGGGGGCACCCGGAGAGGGGGACAAGGCCGTTGGGCTCCGGTCCCCAAAAGCAGCCGGGATATTCGGGGTGGCAAAGCCAGAGTGGAGCCAGCGCTGCTGGGGCTCTCCTGGGGGTTTAGGGGTGGAGGGGAAGGTGGGCAGCTCAGGGATGCTGAGGCTGGAGGGGGTCCAGCACCCTGGCACCACTTTGGGAATCTGATGGGAGGGCACTGGAAATGTGGGAGAATGGGAGGGTCCGACTGCCCTGCTCAGCCCCGAGGCCGCTCTGGTGGTCACTCTGCTCCCCGCCTGCCCCCAGGTCCTTCACAGGAAGGCCCAGCTGGACAAGGAGCTGCTGCTGCTCTTCTTCAGGGTCAGTGTGTGCCAGGGAATAAATCCCAGCAGCTCCTCCAAGGCCTCATCCCTCCTCCTCCTCTTCCCTGGGCTGAGGTGGAGCTGATGAGGAAATGGGCAGGGGGATGCAGGGCAGGAGGATGCCAGGAATGTGGGGGATGTAGGGTGGGAGGATGCCAAGGATGCAGGGCAGGCACGGCCCGTGCCACGCTCCCTCCCAAAACCCCTTTGCAGGGATGAAATCCCAGCTAGAAACAGAGCCAGGATCTCCATGGCCAGGTGGCTTTGGGAGCATTCCCAGGCTGTGGGAATGGGAAGGCAGGGCAGGGGAGCTGTGGCAGAGCCCGTCACCAGCAGTGCAAGGGGCTGTGGCACAGGGATGGAGGGTGGCACGTGCCCGAGCACAGGGACCAGCCTGGTGACCCCAAACACCTCGGGGACCCTGGACACCTTCCCGGACCTCCCAGTGGGCAGCAGGTTTTGCCGAGGTGGCACGGGCTGCTGCCCTGGGATGTGCTCCGGGCAGTCCCCAGTGGCCCGGGGTGGCCGGAGGGGACCCGCGGGTGGCAGTGGCACCTGGGCGATCGCAGGTGACACCACCCAGCGCTCCCAGTCGCTCACCTCAGCTCACCCCAGCGCCGGGAGGATCCAGATGTCAGCCCTGCTAATAAACACATCAGATTTCAATCTCCGCAGCCATGGGATCGCTTTATCCTCCCCGCGCTCCCGGCTCCAAAGGCAATTTTGCCTTCAGCCAGAGCAGCCTCCTCCCTGCCCACGGCCCCCGGACCGGCTGCATCCCCTCGGCGCTTCAGGGGACTCCTTGTCCTGGAGCAGGGCGGGGGGTGATCCCGCGGGGCTCGGAGCATTCCCGGCCGCAGACAGGCTGCCTTTGGCTCGCTGTCCCCGGGGAGCAGCTCGTTTTTGGGGGGCGGCAGCCGGCGAGGGGCAGGCAGCGCATCCATCTGGGTATTGGTTACCTGCCATCTTATCTGCGCTCCCAAAGACAAAGGCACAGTTAAAACATTTTCGAGCAGCCTTCATAGCGTATTAACATGTTATCTAACCCATTAAACCAGAGCCTTATCAGATAATCAAAGCCATTAAGCCCTGAAGCTGCTTCGACTTTGGGTGCGGGGATGGGAAACGCTCCTTCCGCTCCGCCGTGCCGGGCCCGGACCCCCCGGGCCGTGCCGGGACCCCCCGGGAAGGGGATGGATCCCCCCACAGGACACCCACCAGCAGCTCCCGGCTCCAGCTGGGTGCCCACATCCCCTGGGGTTTGGGGTGCTGCAGGCCAGGGGGGTTTGGGGTGCATCCCGCTGATGCTGTGCCTGTCTGTCTGCAGATGAGCTGGATCTGGAGGTGCAGGAGGGGCAGAGGCGGCTGCGGACCCGCAGGAGCCTCCCCGAGGGCTTCTCCTGGGGCCCCTTCCAGGGCAGCATCCACAGCGAGCCGGCATCGCCGGGGCACGGCGACACGGTAAGGGCACCCCGAGGGCACGGTGGAGGGGGAAACAAATCCTCTTTGGGCAGGATTTTCCCTGCTTGAGCTCCTCACCCCCTGGGAATCTCCTGGTTTGGGTGCCCAGGAGGTTTCCCTGCCACTCGAGAGCATTCCCACAGGCAGGGGACAGGATGTTGCCACCCCGTCTGTCCCCTCTGCACGGGCGGCTTGGTGGCACCTGTCGCCTCACACGGGAGATGGGATCTGGCTTTCCTGCCTCAGAGTTGCTCCCTGGGGACTCTGGTCGTGCCTGGGGAGGACCAGCAGCCGTGGGGAAGGGGCAGGAGAGGAGCACTGAGGGGACACCAGGGGCTGGTGGCTGTTGGTGGCCGTTGGTGCCCATGAGTGTGACTGTGGGCGTTTTTGGGCTCTGGATCCTCCATCCCAGCCACATCCTTCCCTCCACATCCCCCCCGAGCCGCACACAGGCACCTCCAGCCCAGGATCCTCAAGGCCTGGCTCCATCCCCACCTCTTCCTCCTCCTCCTCCTCCTCCTCTCTCCTTTGCTCTTTTTTTTTTTCTTCCTTTTCTTTTTTTTCTTTTTTTTAAGCTCAGGCCCGTTTATCTTTGCTGAATTAAATCCTTGATTAACCCTTATCTGCCCAGTTTGGCTCCCTATCTCCCGGTTGGCGCCGTGTGTCCAGACACCCGGTACAGGATGATTGATTTCCCGAAGATATGCGCGGCTTTTTTCTGATACTTCATTTATTGTCTAAATATTTTTGCTCCCATTTCAGCAGCTCCCTTATCGAGCCCGGCTGATGATTCCCAGCCCTGCTCTCCTCTGCCACTCTCCTCCCTCCCTATCTCTGCTCAGGGAAGGGAGGAAGGAATCGCAGCCCCATCCCTGATAGGGGCTGTCGCCCTCAGGTCCCTCCGTCTTTGTTGCTGGCGGCGGTGGGGGGATGTGCAGGGGGTCTCCCCCAAATCCTGCCCGGCTCTGCTCTTCATCTCCATGTGGGAGATGATCCCAGCCTGGGGTTTTAGTGGGAGCTGGGAGCACTGGGTGGCTTTGATATTCTGTGGCTGGAGCACCGTGTGTGCCCATCGCCTGCTGGTGGAGAAGGAGAAAGAAGAGGAGGAGGGAAAAGATGAGGAGGAGGAGGATGTCTGCCCGCCCCCAGCTGATCCCCAAAAGATCCTTGCTCAGGAAGGTGTGGAAACCCTCAGGCAGACAGCTCGGGGTGCCAAGGGAACGTGAAGCCCCTCTGGGACTGACCCCCAGGTCCCTCGGTGCCCCGTGTCCCCCCCAGGCCGGGCTGCGGCGAGGGCAGGGGCCGTGCCGATGCGCCATCCCGGCGGATGCGGAGCAGATAGGGTTTCCGATGGTTATCAGCCGGTGCGGAGCGGAGACAGCGACCTCTTTGTTCCAGGGAGAACAAGGAAGGGCTTCACGCCGGGGCTGGGGCCGTCACGGGGAGCCGGCGTGGGCACCCTGGGGTGCTGGCAGCACCTTGGGGTGCCGCGGGGTCCTGGGCAGCGCAGGGACCTCCCTCCATCGGGGGTACCCACCAGTCTCCCCATGCCTGGAGCGAAATTCCAAAGGGACCCTCCTGTCCTCGAGGGTGCCTCGCCCACGTGGCACCAGCGGTGCCCATCCCTGTGCCCCATGCTGGGGGTCCCAAAGCCCCCAGCCCCATTTCGGGTGTCTGCAGGGGCGGGTGGGTTCCCCCACACTGTGAGAGGTGCACACCCCTGTGCCAGTGTGTCACACCCCTGTGCCAGTGTGTCACAGCCCTGTGCCAGTGTCACACCTGTGTGCCAGTGTGTCACACCCCTGTGCCAGTGTCACACCCCTGTGCCAGTGCCTCACACGTGTGTTGGGGGCTTTATCACGCTGCCAGCACTCGGCTCCTGGCAGTGATAAGGCCCCAACCGGCTGCGACTGTCAGGCTGAGTTGGAGGGGTTGGCACGCCTGTGCCAGTGTGTCACAGCCCTGTGCCAGTGTCACACCTGTGTGCCAGTGTGTCACACCCCTGTGCCAGTGTCACACCCCTGTGCCAGTGCCTCACACGTGTGTTGGGGGCTTTATCACGCTGCCAGCACTCGGCTCCTGGCAGTGATAAGGCCCCAACCGGCTGCGACTGTCAGGCTGAGTTGGAGGGGTTGGAAATATTGGGATGGATAATTAGATTTCATATCGTTACTGCAGCAGCCATCGGAGGATCAGGGAGATTAATTTCCCCCCCCTTGTGCTCATTAATATTCATTAGAATGCGGGGAGCTGGGCATGGGCTGAGCAGGGAGGGCTGTGACCCCCCTGGCAGCCCCTCAGTGTGACCCCAGAGGGTTTTGGGGAGCGCTGTGACCCCCCTGGCAGCCCCTCAGTGTGACCCCAGCAGGTTTTGGGGAGCACTGTGACCCCCCTGGCAGCCCCTCGGTGTGACCCCGGTGCTGACCCCCTGTCCCTGCCCCGCAGAGCCCCCCCGTGACGCTGGTGCTGGGGGACGAGAGCTGCTGGCTGTCCCGCCTGCCCCTCGTGCCCGGAGAGCCCGATGCCAACGCCATCATCTACAGGAAGGGTTGGTACTGGGGGCAGTGGGGGTGGGAGGGGAGGGGGCCCCCTCTGTGTCCCCCTGTCCCAGTGTCTGCTCCCCCTGTCCCACCGCTGGCTGTCCCTGGGCACGTCCCTGTCCCAGCGTCCCTGGGGAGGGGAGGGTCCCAGCAGGGATGGGAGCAAGGATGGGCAGAGGGATGGGCACAGGGAAGGGCATAGGGATGGGCACAGGGAAGGGCACAGGGATGGACGCAGGGATGGACGCAGGGATGGGCACAGGGATGGTTGTAAAGATGGGCACAAGGATTGGCACAGGGATGAGTGCAGAGATGAGTGTAAAGATGGATGGATGGATGCAGGGATGGGCACAGGAATGGGTGTAAGGATGGACGTGGAAACGGGCACAGGGATGGGTGCAGGGATGATGCAGAGATGAGCGTAGCGGTGGATACAGGGATGGATGTAGGGATTGATGCAGGGATGGACACAGGGATACGTGCAGAGACAGGCACGAGCCGGAGCGGCGGGTCCGGGCAGGCTCCACGGGGCTCAGCACGGGCAGACACCGCCATCTCCAGGCCACGGCCGGGAGGAAGCAGCGGCCGCTGCCGGGACCGCGGGGACAAGGCGGGACAGAGGGGACAGGCCAGGCAGGAGGCAGGACGGGATGCAGCGATCCCCGCTCACCGCTGTCCCCCCATCCCAGACGAAGCCCTGTGGTGCCGGACAACGCGAGCGCTGCGGGAGGACGAGCCCCTGAGCGCCTTCGTGATGGCAGAGCCACCAGCTGTCCCCAACCACGGGGTGAAAGCGGAGCCCGGCGAGTCCCCGTACCCGGCGGCGCTGCACTCGGACATCCAGCTGCTGCCCCCGCAGGCCGGCATGCCAGGGCTCCCCAGCCTGTCACACAAGCGATGTCCCTGTCCCGATGTCCCTGTCCCTTGCTCTCCACAGAGGACGTGTTCCCGTGCAAGGACTGCGGGATCTGGTACCGGAGCGAGCGCAACCTCCAGGCCCACCTGATGTACTACTGTGCCAGCCGGCAGAGCGCCGGCGCCGGCTCCCCCGCCCTGGATGAGAAGCCCAAGGAGACATATCCCAACGAGAGGGTCTGCCCCTTCCCACAGTGCAAGAAGAGCTGTCCCAGTGCCAGCTCCCTGGAGATCCACATGCGGAGCCACAGCGGTATGGCACAGCACAGCACAGCACCCCTCCTCTGGAGGGACAGGGAGGCTGGGGGGTGGCAGCATGGTGACCATTTAGAGGAGGTTCACCCCAGCTGAGCTACTGGAGGGGTAGGGAGGATATGGGGCTGGAGCACAGTGACCAGTGGGATGAAGTTCTCCCCAGTTGGGCCACTGGTTTGGCACAGCTCACTGGTAGGTCTTCATCTCAGACCCGCAGAGACAGAGGGATCTGGCCCTATGGGGTGGCCCTGTGGGTGTCCCCACAGTCCCTGTCCCCCTCCCCTCAGCACTGAGTGTCCATCTGTCCGGCAGGAGAGCGGCCATTCGTCTGCCTGATCTGCCTGTCCGCCTTCACCACCAAAGCCAACTGCGAGCGGCACCTGAAGGTGCACACGGACACCCTGAACGGTGAGTGTCCCATGGGGACAGCCCCGTCCCCTCCGGCACAGCCCAGGGATGGGCACTGTCCTTCCCACCCTGCCCGCTCAGCCCCGTGCCCTGTCCCCTCAGGTGTCTGCCACAGCTGTGGCTTCATCTCCACCACGAGGGACATCCTGTACAGCCACCTGGTCACCAACCACATGATCTGCCAGCCGGGCTCCAAGGGCGAGGTGTTCTCACCAGGATCAGCCCTTCCTGCTGCCAAACCCCTCGCTCCTGGTGAGTCCTGGGGCTGTGGCCATGGGGGACACGGGATGGCATTGTCACCAAGGGCTTGTCCCCAGCTGGGCCTGGTGGTGGGAAGGGAGGTGGGGACAGGACAGTGTCCCCGTGCCAGGACATTGAGAATGGGGAACAGAGCAGGATCCCTGTGCCAGAGGCGTTGGGAACAGGGGGCACAGCAAGCATCCCTCTGCCAGGATGTGTGGAACAAGGAACGGGGCGAGCATTCCTGTGCCGGGGCTGTCGGTGACACTGTCGCCTCTGTCCCCCTGCAGGGCTGAGCCAGCCGAACAACGCGTCCCTGCGGAAGTGCAGCCTGAGCGCGTTCCTG
>NW_008239544.1:650816-653729 GCF_000691975.1 Corvus brachyrhynchos
ACAGCGGCACGCGGGGCAGGGCCGTGCCCACGCTGTCCCTGGGGCCCCTGGGTGGCACTGCGTCAGCACGGGGAGGTCACACATCTGTGCCATGGGGCAAAGGCGCTGCTCCCAGATGGGGCTCAGCTGGTGCTGATCCTCATTAGTTATCAGGCTAATTAAGTCCCTACAGCCCCAGCTGGGGCTCAGGTCTCTGCCACATGATCAGTTCCTGTGCTGCAGCTCCAGGCCCTGCAGTAAGTAGGTGCCCAGGTGAGTGTGGCTCAGCTCAGGTGTCCCCCACAGTGTGACACAGGGTGGGGGGAATGGCTCTAAGGATCGCCAGAGCGTGGCCTCTCACCTCCCCACAGCTCAGCCCAGTAGTCCCAGTCCAGCACAGGTGGGTAGTGGGTTGTTGCCCTCCCTCGCACCCTCTCGGGCAGGGGTTGTGCTTCAGGATCTTTCTGGGCTCCCCCTGCACACTCGGGGACAGCCCCCCAAGGGCCAGGTGGCTGGAGCCCAGTGCCCCCAGCTCGGTTTGTTTCCCAGCTGATATCCCTGGAGCTGGTGGGCCCTTGGGATCCCCGTGGACAGAGCCAGGCCAGCACCAGCACTGGGGGATGTGCAAGGCTGGAGTGGGCACAGTGAGCCCCTGCCCAGGGCTGCCACGGGGGCTGGGGAGCCCAGGGACCAGAACACCTCCTCCAGGGCATGAGGGCTGTCCTTCTGTGCCAGCCCTGCACAGTCAGGGACACAAGGAGCAGGGAAATCTTTCATCCTGTTAAAAGGAGCAAGGACAGGCGTGGCGCCAGCTGCCACAGGCCAGGGGCTTTGGGATTTGCCCCATCACCATGTTGTGGGTGGCTGCAGTGCCAGGGGGTGGGAGACAGGCTCTGGTGCCAGGGAGGAGGAGGGTGATGAAGGCAGCAGTTCCCCTGGGGAAGCACTTGCGACAGGTCCCCTCCTCTCACCTCTTACACCACCACCTCAGCGTGCCAAGCAGTGCAAGGGCTGCGTGTCCTGGGTGTCCCCCCCACAAAGATGACACAAGACGCAGCTGAATGCAGGAGAACTTGACTTAAATAAATATATTTACAGAGCAGCAGCTATTCCAGAGCAGATCTGGCCACACTCAGCCAGCGGAGTGCAAGGAGAGGTTGTGCCACCACGGCAGCCTCTGCCCAGGCATTGACCTAGTGGGGTGCTGGGACCCCTGAGGGCTGGGGGGACAGAGGAGGGGACAGGCCAGGCCAGGCTGCCCTCACTGCAGCATCTTCTTGTAGGGTAGGGCAGGGAGGCTGCGGGGCAGGAGGTTCTGAAGGGGGACAGGGCTCTTCTCCTCTTCCTTCTGCTCCTCCTCGGTGGCGTCCAGCAGCTGCTGCATGTAGCACGAGGTGCCCAGCAGGACGTGGCCCGTGGCCTGCATGGTGAACAGTGTCCAGCGCAGGGCTTCCCTGGGCAGGGAGAAAGGGGTCAGCATGCCACGGAGGGGCTGGGCAGTGTCCCTGCTCCCGGAGTGTCCCCAGCCCCCCGTGCTCACTTCACCAGGCGCCGGGCCCCGTAGCAGCGCAGGTCATAGGACATGCTGTAGGTGCCATACAGGGTGGCTTTGACGTTGAGGCAGCCCAGGTCCTTCGGGTTGGTCTTGTACAGGTCGAAGGTGACGCAGGCGACGTCGATCCTGCGCGGGGGCTTGCGGGACAGGCTCACCTGGTAGCCACGTGTCTAAGAAAGAGCGGGACCACGGTCACCCGGTGCACCCCACCCTCCCAGTCCCACCTCCAGTGTGGGCCAGACAGGACAAAACCAGCCTCCTGCCCCTCTCAGGGATCCCCTCACCTTGGGGGCAGTCCAGGTCTGCTCCTTGCTCAGGGCCATCAGTGCCGTGCCCTCCTCCAGCGTCCGGAAGAACGACTCCGTCTCCACCGCGGTGCCGTCCTCATCCAGCACCAGCACGATGGGCGCCGGCAGGGCCAGGGCGCTCTGAGCCTGCAACAGGGCTGGGGGTGAGCAGGGCTGGGGACGGTCCCTGGACGGACAGCCAGAGCCCGGACAGACAGACAGACAGACAGACCTGGCGCAGCAGCTCGGCGAGGCTCGGGGCCATGACGCCCTTGCGCAGGCTGCGGTCCCAGTTGCACACGCGGTAGGGCCGGGGCGGTGGGGCCGGGCCCGCCAGCAGCTGCTGGGTCATGGAGGCACTGGCTGAGACACATCTGGGAAGGGATACAGGGATCGGGGTGTCCTGAGAACCAGCACCACCCCCCGGCAGTGCCAGCACCCCGGGAAGCAGGGAGGGCTCTGATGCGATGTCCCCATCCTGGGGACAGGGGCTCCACGGCACTTACTTGGAGACGGGGACAGCCAGGCGCTGGCTCAGGGATTTGGCGTAATCCATCTTCCAAGGAGCACGGAGCACCCTGTGGGGAGGAAGGACAGTGGTCCCGTCAGCTCCTGTCCACTCAAGACCTGTTCCCACCAGTACCTTGCACTCCGCTCCAGGGGATCTTCCACTCCTTTCAGCTCCTGTCTGCTCCAGATCTCTCCACTGGCAATTCCAGTGACAGAATTGAGCCTGAGCTCTGAGATCTCTCCACTGGCAATTCCAGTGACAGAACTGAGCCTGAGCTCTGTCACCGCTGCCTTTACAGGGGCTGGTCCTGCCCTTTGGCAGGGGCCAGGCCAGCGGTGGCCGCCCGGGCAGAGTCCCCTGCCAGCAGGGCTCTTTCGTAAAGGGACACGTGGGAGCCTGAGTCAGCGCTGGAGCAAAGGTGAGACACCATCCCCGGGGCTGTGCCTGTGCTCTGGGCCCTCAGAGAGGGCAGCCAGGGCTTTGGGAGTCAGAGACACCCATGGGAGCACCCCCAACCCTGCTGATCCAGGGATATCTCCAGCCAGGCACTAGCTGAGGGGCTCCAGGGGTATCTCCAGCCA
>NW_008239544.1:655314-672067 GCF_000691975.1 Corvus brachyrhynchos
GGCTCTGACTGTGCCCTCTCCCCAGGCAGTGGGAACAGGGACAGCAACAGCAGCCGCGGCCCGGGGGGCACAGCAGGAGGAGCCCAGCCTGGCAGGAGATCCTCTGAGGTGAGGGGGACACGAGCTGGGGACCCCAGCGCAGCACGAGCTGCACGTGCGGGGGGGTCCTGACGTGGGTTTGGGGTTTGTCACCTGTAGGGTCAGTTCTGAGGTAGATTTGGGGTCCACCACCTGCAGGGTCAGTTCTCAGGTGAGTTTGGGGTCCACCACCTGCAGGGTCAGTTCTCAGGTGAGTTTGGGGTCCATCACCTGTAGGGTCAGTTCTGAGATAGATTTGGGGTCCATCACCTGTGGGGTCAGTTCTGAGATAGATTTGGGGTCCATCACGTGCGGGGTCAGTTCTGAGGTGGGTTTTTGATCCACCACCTGCAGGGTCAGTTCTGAGTTGGGTTTTTGATCCACCACCTGCAGGGTCAGTTCTGAGTTGGGTTTTTGATCCACCACCTGCAGGGTCAGTTCTGAGTTGGGTTTTTGGTCCATCACCTGCAGGGTCAGTTCTCAGGTGAGTCTCCTCAGAGCTGTAGCAAGAACAGCACCTCCAGGGTGTGAATTCTTTCTTTCTGAGGTTTACCTGGATTCAGGAAAAGCATCCCAGTTTATCAGGACAGCTCTTTGCCAAACTGCTGATCCAAAATCATTCTTTTGGGTGGGATTATCCCCAAATCCTGCAGGTTCAGGTATAACCCTGCTGGTTGTCTCTTCCTGAGGCCCTGAGAGCTCACACTCAGTATTTGCTGGGGGACAGCTGCAGGAGGAGCAGTAGGAAAATCAGCTGTGCTGGGAAAACAAACTCCAGCTGCTTTTCCCTTCAGGTTTCCAGTACAAAGCCATGGGGAACATTCTCCACGGGAGCTCTTCATCCCAAGCTCCTGGAAATGCCTCTCACCAACAAACTGATCCCACAAGGCAGCTGAGTTTGGGGCATTAAAGGGTTCCCTGAGAGCTGCTGAATTTCCAGGGCATCCTCCACCTCGGAGCTCCCTCTGGATGGCAGAGAAATGAGGATTTTGGTTAATTAACCCTGTTAACCACTGGAATTCCAATCAGGGCAGGGCTGCACACAAGTTCATCCTTTCAGTGTTCCTTGTTCCCCCTTTCCTGGATCCTGAGGTATTTTATTTCCTTCTCCTGCTGTCTCTGCTCTTCCCTGTTTTTCCGCGTGTTGGTTCCTGCCCTTTGTTTCTGCTTGGCGTCTGTTTTTGCAGTTCTTTGTTCCCTAAATCTTTCTGTGCTGCCTTTCTCTCCTCACCTGTCCTGTCAGCACTATTCCCATTCTCTCTCCTCAGCTCCCTCATTGTTCCTGGCTGCACTTAGACCCTGCTCCAGAACTTTTCTGCTCTGCTTTAACCCCTGGATTGCATGGAGCTGATTCACAGGGACATTTTCACGTTGCATGGAGCTGTTTGCCCTTTAGGAAGTGGATTTTTTCCTTTTATCCCAAAGATTTCAGCCTGAAGGAAGGAACTTCCTCTCTCTTCTTTCCTTCCCACCTGTCCTGTGACCTCCCCCAGGGCTGTGAGTGGGACAAAAGTTGGGAATGCGCTTGGTTCTTGATATCCATGAAAATTTGTAGGATTTTAAGGCTCTGCCAAGCTCCACGTTTTTATAGGTACTCAGTTCCTGGCTGGAATTCCTTCCTTCTTCATTTTGCACCTTTTGGTGCTGTTTAATTAACAAAAGAGGGGAAGTTGGGCCTGATTTTGCAAAAGGAGCTGCTGGGTAAGAAGAATTCCTGCTCTGACTCCTCTGGCCTTGGACAAATCAACTGACAAAAGTGTGAGGTTCAGGATATTATTTAAAATGTGTCCTGGGATTCCCTGGCAAGGTGGAAGTGGAGTTTTAAAAACAGCTTAAGTAGCAAAGGGCTTTTCTCTCCCTGCCTTCAGGCTGTGCCAAGGCTGCTTGATCTTGGTGCTTTAAGTTAAAAAAATCTTGGATGTCGTTAAGCTTTGATAAGAATGTGTTATAAAGGAAGTGAAGCAGCTGAATTTAAATTTCTGTAGCATCTCCACAATTTTCTCCCCCTCTTTTTAGGGGGGGAAATGTGTAATTTTAAGTGTTTCCAGCAAGGCTGGGAGGCTTCACTGGGAATAAATTGGCTCCTTCCTGGTGCATCCAGTGCAGGTGAGGATGGCCAGATAGGAGGAGCATCTCTGCCATGGAACACTGATAAATTAAGGAGCAGTTCATGCTTCATTCCCTAATTTGAAATATTCCAGAGCTGGGAAACTTCCGAGTCACTGATGTGAACTGAAAGCTCTTCTTTCCTAACTCAAAAACACGATTAAACCCCAGCTGGGCTGCTGAGGAGTTTTCCCCACTTTCTGTGTTCGTGGGATGCCTGATCCTGCTGGATGCAGCACTGGCAGGGACAGAATCCAGAGGGAACAACTGGAGGGAAAGGCTGGCTCCACCTGTGGGGCCAGCAGTGCCATCTGCTCCCCCCAGGGAGCAGCTCTGCTGCCACATCCTCAGCTCCTTCCCCAACAGCGTGTGACCTGCTTTGAAGAGGCTTTCAGCTCACTGAGGCGTGCCCAAGTCATTCCAAAACCAGGGAAAAAGACACTTCGTTTTTTGCCTGAAAATGCCCCTTATTTAGTGCATTTACTCCTAAACCTCCCCGTGGAAGGGCTGTCCCAGCTCGTTTAGCCTGGAACCAGCAGAGGTTTGTGAGCCTGCATGGAATTCCCAGTGCCCTGTGCTGCTCCAGGCTGCCTCAGCCATGCAGGAAAGGAACATTTGACACACTTTGAGCAAACAGAGGCAGTTTTGGAACAGAAATAGTTGTGCAGCTGGGACCAAAGGCAGCTTTGCCTGAATTTTCAAGATTTTTTTCAAAGAGAAAAGGCTGCTCAGTGAGAAGCATTAATACATCCCTGCTTCTTGCCTGAGCTGCAAGTCAAACAAGCTTATCTGGGGCTTAGGAGTTAATTTTTTGCTTTTATAACTGGTTGTGAATCAGGAAGAAACTGGCTTAGTTTTAAGGCACAAAAAAAGGCCAAGTTTAAGGTGAGGGAGGGATGAAACCTGGGGGTTTCTGCTCTGCCACTTAGGTCGCTGTTGCTTGATTTTATATACTTCCATGTAGTCACTTTTCTCAGGTTTTTGTGATATTTGCCTTTATGTTTCACTAAAGGGCAGCAGAAGGCAATTTTTAAAAGCCCCAAATGTATAAAACCCCAAAACAACCCCTAAAAAAACACCTCAAAAAGATCCAAAACCTTTCAGGATTTGGGATAAATTGTGATTTGCAGATTTAAAAAGCCTCCTCAGAAAAACCTCTCACAATTCCAGAGGTTTGGGATAAATTGTGATTTGCAGATTAAAAACCATCTAAAAAAAAAAACAAACCCAAACCCTTGCAGAATTCGACAGATTTGGAATAAATTGATTTTCAGTTTTTTTTAAGACAACACTTACAACTGGAATTGAACTTGCTGTCCTGTTTTATCATTAGGCAGTTTTCCTTTTAATTTCCACCTCCCAGGTTTCTTTTCCTGCTGCTGATTTTACCTTTGGCCATCTGGGCTTTGTTTTGGGGCATTTCCACACAGGGTAAAATTGCTGCCAAAATCTGCCTTTGTTGGTTTTGGGGAATCTCGGAGCAACAGCCCAATCCCTGAATCCAAGCAAATACACCCCAAAAACCCCTCTCTGCCTGGATTCTGTGAACTCTTCTCACTTGGGGCATCATTTATTGCATTTCTTATCATTTCTGCTGATGGAAATTAATAGGAAATTATTACAACTGCTGGATGCTCTGGATTTTTATAAGAGCTTTAATAGCTGCTGTGGAGGTCAGTGTTTTATATTCTTCCCCATCAGAACATATTTGTTTCCTCCCATCCCTCTAAAGGTCTCTGTGTCAAACACAAAAAGCCATTTGCTTCACTTAAATACCTTTTTTTCTTTTTTTTGGTGCTGCTTATTTGCAAGGAATCAAGAAACAAATTTCCTGAGTCCACGTGCCCCTGGCAGCTTTTCTATTTGTGGTGGCCTCTCTGGGCTGACCTCTGCGTTCACACAAAGTCACTTCTCAGGCACTTGGGCAATTAAAATCCCCGCTCTGAGCTGGCTCTCAAAGCCAATAACAATTGGTGCAGGAATTTATGAGCTCAGCACCAGGCTTGATGTGCTCAATAAGGAGATAATTTGCTTCAGATCCATCCTGGGATCGCAGCCGTTGTCACCAGGAGGCAACTTCTGCCTTTTCATTTTGGGTTTGACTTTGTCAGGGGAATCAGAACTTTGCTGGTGAGCAGGAACCAACTTCAGACGTGCAGAGGAGCAGGAGGAGCTGGGAGGGAGCTCGAAATGTGGGTTTTCTGCTGCTCTGGGCCCTGGTGATGTTGAGATCATCTCGTGTTTATCAATTAGCTGATATCAGCAGGGCTCTGAGGCCTTGGGGAGAGCACAGTCAGTCCTCAAACACAGCTTAAGGTGCTTCTGGGAGTGGTTTGAATTTATTTTCTGGTTTTAACTCCTCTGCAGACCTCCCACAGTATAAGCAGCAGCATTTTCTGAAGGGGGACTTTGATCTTCAGAGTTTGCAGCAAATCTTGTTCATTACCAAAAGATTTTGGGGGTTCAGGTGCTGGGGAGGCTCAGTTTGCTTTGGTTGGGGGAGGCTTTGGTGTGTCTGTGGTGGCTCTTTGATGGGAAATCACCTTCCCTGTGCAAAACCAGTGGGAGAAACAGGGAAAAGTGTCAGGAAAAGGTGAAGGAGCAGCTTCATAAAAGTTTAATAAACTCTGATTTCCTGATGGATCGCTGGGTGTGGTTAAAGCAGCAACCAGAGTCTGACATTTGTAGCATTTCTGCTCCAAGGATTTTAAAAATAACAGGTGAAACTCTGACTGTTTATGTTTTTGTGGCAGCACTAAATGAACCTGCAGGGAGCAGCTGGAATAAAACATGGGACCCATTAAAATGAAGATGAGTTGTAATTCCACAGCTCTTCTTTAGGGTTTTTAGAGCTTTTGCGTGGATGTGAAGCAGTCACCTGCCTAGGAAGGGCCAGCTCGGCCAGTTCCAGTCAGGCAGGTCTGTAATTTATGGGGTTTTTGTTTCTGGAGTAAAATAAATAAATGTATGGCTTAGGTTTCTTTCCCTGCTTTGCACCCTGCCCTTTTCTGTTGTATTTATTGGATTTATTCTCAGCAGACTTGGGATTTTTAACATCTCCCAAGCACATATTTAGACATCTTCTAGAAAAGTCTCAGTGCAGGCAGCTGGATCTGCTGCTTTGAAGGAATTTGGGGTCTTTACTGAGGGTTCTGCCCTGCTCAGGTGAGACCCCACCTGCAGAGCTGCCCCCGCCCCAGAAGGACCTGGAGCTGTGGAGAGTCCAGAGGAGGCACCAGGATGAGCAGAGGGATGGAGCAGCTCTGCTGGCAGGACAGGCTGGGAGAGCTGGGATTGTTCAGCCTGGAGAGGAGAAGCTTTGGGGTGACCTCAGTGTGGCCTTGCAGGGCCTGAAGGAGCTGCAGGAAAGATGGAGAAGGGATTGGACAAGGGCCTGGAGTGACAGGACAAGGGGGAATGGCCTTAGGCTGAAGGAATGCAGGGTTAGATGGGACATTGGGAAGTAATTCCTGGCTGTGAGGGTGGGCAGGCCCTGGCACAGGGTGCCCAGAGCAGCTGTGGCTGCCCCTGGATCCCTGGCAGTGTCCAAGGCCAGGTTGGGCAGGGCTTGGAGCAGCCTGGGACAGTGGAAGGTGTCCCTGCCATGGCAGGGGATGATTTTTAACCCCAACCATTCTGGGATTCTGTGAAATTCCACCTCAAGCTCTGTCATTGCCTGTGAAGGGTGGCACACGCCAGTCTGGGACAATACTGAAACCTGTTCTTTGTGCAGTTCAGACTCTGTGTTTCCCTCTTGAAGGATCTCTGAGGAGCCATATTCCTGAGCTCATGGAATCCCAGATGGATTGGGTTGGAGGGGACCTTAAAGCTCCTCTCATTCCGAACCTCTGCCATGGGCACCGATGCCACGCATTGGATTGGGTTCCTCAGGGCCCTATCCAGCCTTGGCTTCCCAGGAATTCAAACAGCCTTTCTTTAGGAGGCCTTTGCACAGGAGAACAAGTCCTTCAGGGTGAGCATTCCCTGATTTCCCAGTTTGCTGCCATAACCAGAGCTCTTCTCTCCCTGCAGACTCTCGGGTACTGATGGACGTTTCCGACAGCCCGGAGCGAAACCCCTGCTCTCCTGAGGAAGAGGACCAGCAGCTTTCCGATGAGGAGGTCCTGAAGGAGAGCGGCTCAGACCGGGAACTCGATGGAGAGGGTGGCCAGGGGAGCCTCCTGGGCGAGGAGGAGGATGCAGTCAGGGCCCTGAGCCGGGGGGAAGAGGAGAACCACTCGGATGAGGAGGATCAGCTGAGCGAGGCCAAGTCCCAGGAATCCGACACCAACGAGCAGAGCGTGGAGCTGAAGAGCCCCCAGCCCCGCAAGGGAGAGGAGGAAGACAGGACAAATGACCTGGAAGTGTCCTCTGTCACCAGGGAGCTGGATGAGCACGAGCTGGACTATGATGAGGAGGTTCCCGAGGAACCCAGTGCTGCTGCTGCAGAGGAGGACGGGGAGAAAGCTGCTGGGGAGGATGACGAGGAAGAGGAGAAAGGAGATGATGCCCCTGAAGATGAGAAGAAATCCAGCAGCAAAAGTGATGATGAGAAGGACGGGCAGGATCCCCTCAAGGAGAAGAAGAAAGAAGAGGATGATGGAGAAATCGACGATGGAGAAATCGATGTAAGTAGGAGGGGGGCAGAGCCCTGTGGGGGTTCAGAGCTGCTTGCCTCTCCCATTGCAGTTCCTTCCTCCTCCTCCTCCTCCTCCTCCTGATGGGATTTGCCGTGTCCCCAGTGTGCCAGGAACACCCTTTTCCCTGGAGGTAAGGCCGCAGCATGGGGCAGGCCCTGATCTCAGGGCTTGGGGCCCCTGGTGCCACACGCCGAACCAAAGCTTTGTCCCAGAGCCATCCCAAATGAGCTTTGTTCCCTCTCAATATGGGAAGGCTCCAGTGCTCCACTGCTCCCGGAGGACTTGGGAGTGATGCTGACAGCAAATCCCATGGATTGGGTGTCCAGGAGCTGCTCAGATTGAGGGGCTGGTGCTGGAGGGTGGTTGTGGTGCTCAGCAGGTGGGGAACCCTGATCCTCAGCTGTTTGTGGGGCTCCAGCAGCATCTGGATGCGTGGAAGGGGAACGGAAGGCGCTGGGATTTCTGGAAAATGCCCAAGGCATGGTTTGAGGGTGGGGTCAGGGATGTGCAGAGTTTCACAGCCAAGATACTCAGAAAAATCAAAAGTGGGCTTTAGTTGCAGTGGGGATTAGGGAAAATATCATCTTTATCCCTGTTTGTGTGCAGCAGGGAGCTCTGCAGAGCAGCAGCTGTTTCGTGCAGCTTGATGGCAATTTCCCTCCTTTTTCATGGAGAAAACAGGGCAAAGTAATTCCAGGAAAAGCCCTCCCGTGGGCTCCTGGTCTGGAATTGCATCCCAGCAGTGGGAGTGTAAAGCACTGCCAAGAGAAATTGCTGGTGCAGAGCACCTGGGCTGGCTCCCCATTCCGCAGTCCCACCTGCCCGGCTGGGCTGCGTGCTGGGAATATCCTGGGAATATCCTGGGAATGTGCAGGGAAGCACTGGAGTGTGGGTGGGGTCGCTGGTGGGGCTCCTCAGCTGAGGAGGGGAGGTGCTGTGTCCTTCCAGGCCCCGTTTCTGTGGATCTGACCTGGCCACAGGACCCTGGGAAGCTGCTGGAGCCTCCCTGGACAGACCCTCCTCGCTTTTTATTAAAGAATCGTATTTTGTGTGGTTTTTACTCTTCATAGTTCATTGACAAGTTTAATTGCTTTAAAAAATGACGCCGTTTTTCTTCCTTGTCCCCATCCTGGCAGGTGATTGTGTTCAACACGTGTTTTCCAAAGGTTTTGTGTATTCCTGAATCAGTGAGAAGGAATTCCAGCACGTTATGGGGTGCAAAAAAATTCCTGGAGCCCCGACTCCGTGCCTGCTCCTTGATTAAAATATGAATGCTCTCCTTTGGAGCCTGAGGCATTCTTGGGAGCTCTCCTTACAAAGCAGGAGATGAATCTGTACTCTGGTTTTCATACATTAACTCATAACAGCATTCCCAGCTGCCTGATTCCAAGGAGACCTCACAGAAATAAATACTTCCCCCTTTGTTCCAGACTTCACACAGTTCTTTTGAAAGCAGCAGAGTGGAGCTGGTTCTTCCATTCAGGCAGCACTGAAAGCCAGCCCCAGCTTTGGGGAAAACTTCAATCTCTGCATTTTCTTCTGCTTTCAGGAGGGGAATATTAATGCAAATTTTAATTGGAATATAAGTGTAGGCTTTTAAATCCCTTGCTGTTGAGGGGAGCTCTCGCTGTCTGGCTCAGGAATGCAGCAGGAGAGGCTCTTAACCCTCCTCTCTGTTGCTCCTTTGTTTGTCTACAGCCCAGTGATGGCTTTTTCCTTCTTTCCAGCTGCTAAATGGATCAAAGGAGAGAATTTTCCTCATCTTTTCCACCCAGAAAGCCGCTGCTGCCAGGCAGAGGGGAGGCCCATCCAGATGCTCCCTCTTCACGTGTTTCATGTGCTGGAAATAGGGAAATGGAGGCAGAGAGAGGGAAAACCAGGATGGTTTTTAGGATACAATCCTGGTTTCCTGGCCACATTCCTGTGACAACTCCCTGGTCGTTTGTACCTTTGCCTTCTGCATCCCCAGCTCCTTTCAGCTCCTTTTGGCTTTCCAGGTGCAGCCTAACAAAGCCAGGGAAGGTTGGGGTTTTTTTCCCTGGAAAACAAAAGCAAACGCTGGTGCTTGAAAGTTCCAATAACTTTTCTTCTGGAGGTGTTTCCTGGCTGTTCTTTCTTAATCTTGGAGCAGCCTCCAGCTCCCAGAATTTATTCCTGGGGCTGCAGTCCCTGGGGAGGATGCAGAGTTTTGTTGGAGCTGGTTCCCAGCTCCTGTGTGGAGCTGAGGAGTAGAAGGGAAGGAGTTGCTGGAGAAGATGTGCTGGACTTACCCTGAAAAGTTCATTTGTGAGATTGTCCCTGGAGAGGAACTTTGGACGAGGGTATGGAGTGATAGAACGAGGTGGAACTGGCAGGATTATGTGGGATATTGGGAAGAAATTCCTCCCTGTGAGGATGGGGAGGCCCCTGGATCCCTGGCAGTGTCCAAGGCCAGGCTGGACGGGGCTTGGAGCAGCCTGGGACAGTGGAAGGTGCTTTCACAGCCACCTGGAATCTCCCATCTCCCTGTTGGTAGCAGCACCTTGTGGAGGTGCCCTGGGGTGTTCCTTGTGACCTGCCCTTGTTGGTCTCCCATGGTTTTGCCCCAGCGTGGTTCTCAGTGACTGACTTGGAGCAGATTGGGAAGTGTCAGGTCCTGCAGGGAATGCCCCATGTGAAATGTCAGCTCTGTCTGTCTGTTCCAGGATGATGACTTGGAGGAAGGGGAAGTTAAAGACCCCAACGACAGGAAAGTGAGGCCACGGCCCACCTGCCGCTTCTTCATGAAAGGTAACCACACTCTGGGGTGTGGGAGGAGCCAAAGGTGCTGCAATTGGCCTTGCTTGGGGATTTTTTTTTTCCCCCCATTAAGCTGCTGTTACATGATAAACTCTGCCCCAGGCGTCCTCAGCGTCACCTTCCTGTTTCTTGGTGGCCAAAGCTGAATTTTCATGGAGCCACTACACAAAAAGGGCTTTGCCCTCAGCGTGGTGAGCCTGGAGGAGGCAGATAGTGGGAAACTTGCAGGGGTTTTTGGAATAAAACAGAGCAACTGTGGCTGCTCCTGGATCCCTGGAAGTGCCCAAGGCCGGGTTGGATGGGGTTTGGAGCACCCTGGGATGGTGGAAGGTGTCAGGGTTGGAACTGGATGAGCTTTAAGGCCCTTCCAGCCCAAACCATTCCATGATCGTGCTCCCCGCCTCACCACTGGTTATTTGGGATGCACCATGGTGCTTGCTGTGCTCTCAGGTTTCCTGTGAAAGGCAAAGCTCCTAATTGGAAATGTTTGTCATTAACTAATGAGGACCTCACAGGCTTATTCTGCCTTTAATTAACACTGTGTGTCCATCCCTCCCTTCTCCCCACTGGAATAAGGTTCTGGTCCATTGATCCATCTGTGTCTGGATGTGTTTGTCCCCTCTGGCAGGTGGAGGGTGACGAGTGTCTCTCCATGTGTGTGAAACAGCTAAATCCCAGCCAGGCTGGAGAGGAGAAAAGTCAAACACCTCAAACAACAAAATCCTTGATGGATTTTCAATGCTTGATGGGGTTTCTCGTGGCTGTGGGGCTGAAGTGCTGCTTGCTGATGGGAAACAGGGATCTAACAGCTGTGTGTTCCCACAGGACACTGCACCTGGGGCATGAACTGTCGCTTTATCCACCCTGGAGTGAACGACAAAGGAAATTACTCCTTGATCTCCAAACCCGAGCCCTTCTCCCCCAACGGTGCCCCTCCCATCGGCCCTCACCCGCTGATGCCAGCCAACCCCTGGGTATGGAATCTTTTCTGTGCATTTCTGGCTTCTGCAGCACCCTCCCCATCCCTGGAAGTGTTCCAAGTGGGGTTGGACAGGACTTGAAGAACCTGGTCTAGTGGAAAGTGTCCCTCCCAGTGGAACAAGATGAGCTTCAAGGTTCCTTCCAACCCAAACCATTCCACCATTCTGTGATCTTTCTCCTTTTTTTTTTGTTCCGAGCTAATGCCTCAGCAAAATTCAATCCACGACTGGCTGTGATTTTTAGATGGTGCTCTTGGAGTTGCCAGCAGAGGGGGGTAATTTTCCATGGTTTCCCGGCTTCCATCGTGCTGAGGCATCTCTGGAGATTCTCTGAGGTAGCTTTACAAAGCATGGCTTTGCTGTTTAAAACTAACTCAAGTGTCTTCTCCTTCTCACCTTTCCAACAGGGAGGGCCAGTGGTTGATGAAATCTTACCTCCACCTCCTCCAGACCCTCCAACAGAAAGTGCCTGGGAGAGGGGACTCCGGCACGCTAAGGAGGTAAATTCCTTCCTCAGGGAGCTGCGGGCTGGCTCCAAAATCCACTGGAAAAGCTCCTTTTGGAGCATGTGGGCCTTGCTCTCTCCCTTCCCCTTTTGCCTTTTAACCTATTAATTATGTTTTGTTGTACATCACAGTTGTTAGACAGCCAAGAGGAGCTCAAATCCAGCTCTGGGGGGTTTTGTATTTTAGAAATAGTGGGAATTTGTGGCCCTCAAGTCCAGCCCTCCACAAAGCAAAGCTTTAAGCTGATCCAATTTCCCTCACTTCAGAACCAGTTTCTCCAGTTCATGCAATCACTTCAGGGGGGAAGCTTCTGTTCCCTGCTGTTCTGAGCTGCTAGAATAGGGAATTAATCAGGGAAAGTCCAGCATCCTGCTCCTTCTGAGGTGCTTGAGCTGCCGGCATTCTCCCGAGGGCAGGATTTTTAACATTGCAGTTTCTCCCCACGCCGGGAACGTTCTCTCCTCACGCTGTTTTTGTGTTCTGACAGGTATTGAAAAAGGCAACTATGAGGAAAGAGCAGGAGCCTGACTTTGAGGAGAAAAGATTCACTGTGACCATTGGCGAGGACGAGCGGGAGTTCGACAAGGAGAACGAGTTTTTCCGCGACTGGAATTACCGCATCACCAGAGACGTCCGGGACCCAGCGTAAGAGGCACTCTTGGGTTTGCTCCAGGGATTCCTGGGTGGGAATGCAGTGCAGTGAGGCTGGCTGGGGTTCACCTGTCCCTCCAGACTGAGAGAACATCACCTCCAAACATGGCAACAGCTTCCATTAAGCGGGAAGTTAAAAACTTGAGCCACCTCCGCTCGCTCCAGTTCAACCCCATCTCCTTTAACCCTTCCTGCCTCCAGCAAACCTTGGAATTCTGCTCCCCTCACGGGCCCTCTCCAGCTCTGCATTGCCTCCCTCACACCAGTGCATTCTTCCAGCTTTTTTTCCCTCTTTTTTTCCCTACCCCAACCGTGAGAATTTAAAGCCATTCAAGCTGAGGCTGCAAAGTTGGAGCGTGCTCAGCCCCGGCCGGGGGTTCCTTTGCGCTGCTGCAGCAACTGGTTTCAGCAAACACCTTAACTGGTCCCAGTTAAACTGGGCAGTGGGCAGAAGCAAAGCTGGTACCTGGCCACAACAAGCACCCTGAATTTAAGTGTTCGGGTGATTGGGGTTTTAAGGTAAAATTTGAAGTGTTGGAGACCTCAAACCCAGCTCTGGGGAATTGTTTGGTAGTTCTCAAGGCAAGAGAAGGAATGGGAAGAGAATTTTTGGGGAAGAGGCTTGTGTTCTGCAGGGATGCAGGTGGATTTGTGTCTCCGTGCTTGTGCATCCTCTGTTCTTCCTACATGGACAGATTATGGAACTATTTCCACTCCCAGAGGGTTTGCAAGGCTTAGTTCTGTTTATTTTAGAGTGGATGAATTACAAAAAACCTCTGGAAAGGAGCAGATGAAGCTTTTGTTCAATATCCTTTGATTGCTCTGGAGTGCAATTCCTTTCCCTAATTTAAAAAACCCCTGTCCTCAGTTCTGCAGCCTGAAAGAAAAGCATTTTCTACAATATTAATATTTTCCAGAGTTTAATTAGCTCTGGATCTTGGCCTTGTGTTCCTCTGAGAGGCACCTGGGGTTTATCCCCAATGTTCTGGGGACTGTTCATACATTACCTTTATTTTATGACTGTCTATAAAATCCACCAGCAGCGTTTTGGGCCTGTCTGATGTAAGAATTGTTAAGAACAGGCCTGGTTTTCATACAGTCCAGAAAAAAATGTGTTGCACATTGCCCATGTTAAACAGAAGTCATCCAACAAGTGGAATTCCTGAAAATTCAAGGATGTGTGAGCAGACTGTGCCATTAAAATATCTTCATTGTGTGTGAAGGGAAAAGTTATGAATCTGCTGCTGTAAACTCTAGAAAATGCTGATTTTCCTGCCCCACACACAATTTATTGCCCAGTTGGACACCTTGCAGCCAAGTGAGCCCTGGAAGTGCAGCTGGGATGTGGAAAATGCTTTCAGCACTGTCTTGTGACCTATGGAGTTGTCTCAGTAGTTCATGAATCCCTTTTTCTTTTTTTGAATAACTATAGGGAGGTGGACATCAAAGAAAACATTAACTATGGGTAAGCAGGTCTTTGATTCCAGTACTGTTGCAACTGTATAAAAATATTCCTTTTCCTTTTTTTCCATTGCACTTCCTCAAACTTCCGAGGCCACAGACCGACCAGTGTCCCCCCAGCAGTTGGCTCAGTGGATATATTGGATTACTTTTGGGGTGATACCAATGATTTCCTAATGATTTAAGCACTGAATTATCTAAACACACAGCAGTGTTCCTTTTTGAAATAAAAAACCCCTGCCAATATTACAGGAAGGGGAAATTTGGGCTTGAGGCTGTATGGAAAAGCAGAATTTCCTTTCTGGTGTGGCTTGAGATGGTTTTTTCTGTCTCTTTGAACACCTGATGTCACTGAATCCAGGCTGGGTTTGGGTTGGCATCAGGACTTTGGTGCTGTTTGAAGCATCCCTAATCAAGGTCCCTGGTTCTCTTCCCCTTGGCTTATTGCTTCAGTCCAAAATAAAAACCTTAAATTCTTTAAAAGCACAGAAAGAAGTACAGGTACCACTTGACTCATGGGGCAGCACCTATACCTTAGCCTGGTTTAGGTTATTTGGCACTTTTAAAATGCAAAAAATGGCTCTTTATTTCTTTTTTTTTTTTTTTTTAATCAGAGTCTCACTATGGATAATCTGGAATTTGGGAGCACTTGCTTTATAGTCTTAGCTCTGCCACCAACTCCTCTGTGGCCCTGGAAGTTTCTTATTCCCTGTACCCACCTCCCCATCTTCACAGTGGATCTGATATTTGCCCTCCAGCTGGTTGGATGTTGTTGAGTTGGGGAATTAAAATCATCAAACAATGTAAATAGAAATCAGGAAATGGAGGAAAACCGATTTAAGGAGGGTGGGGTTTCAGTCCTTTTCCTCCCCAAAAATCCTTAGTTTTGCAGCTGTGTGTGTGCCACGTGCTCACCAGTCCGTGGGTGGGCCAGCACCTGCTTCCCACTGCAGGATACCAGCTGGAGAAGTGGTGCCTCCATTCCATGGACACTCCAGGTGCAGAGGCAGGGTGTTGCTGACCTGCCCCTGAAGCTCCACTTCTCCCAGTGGAAAGCTCAGCACCAGCTCCTGTCCTGTCCTGGTGGCACTGGGATGCACCCATCAGCACTCCAGGGGCTGGGAATTGGGAGATCTCCATCCCTTCCTCTCCTGAAGGTGCTTGGGATGAGCTGTGGGTGCGTGGACAGAAATCCCAGCTCTCAACCCATGAGGTGAAACACATCCTGCTCCCTTTGCAGGCCTTGGAAGGGGCTCTCAGGAGCAGTTCCTGGCTTTGCACCAGGCTGAGTTTTTGGTGCCTCTCTTTCTGGTGTTTATCGAGAAAGGTCTGTGCTTTTCTCTGATAAGCCTCAAAAGAGAATAAGAGATATAAGAGAGACTAAGAGATAAGCCTTAAAAAAGACTCTTTGGCTGGGCTGTGTAGAAGAGCAACCTCTCTGTACAGCCCTGCTGCATTGCCCGTGATTTTTGTATCGCGGTGACTGAGCTGACCTAGAACACGTAGATTTTGTGGTGCCCAGGTGCCATTTCCCTCTCTAACATTCCCTGTTTTTCGTTGTAGGCTTGATCCCTATGCAGATCCCTATTATGACTATGAAATAGAGCGGAAACTGGCGTGGTGGGCAGTATGAGAATTTCAGGGTTCAGTACACAGACCCCGATCCCTACCGTAACTACAGAGTAAGTAAGGAAATTCCCCCTTCCCCGCTTTTCCTTCCCAACTTTCTTCCAGGTTCTTCTGGGCCTTGGCACAGTTCCAGTGCAGTGCTTGAAACAGGACTTTTCAAATAGTTAATCTTGGCTTAGTGACAGCACAGAGCACACCGGAGGTGAAGGGATGGGAGGAGGATCTGTTCCAGCATCGTGAGGGCAAAAGCAGCGCTCCAGGCTTGGGAATGAGGTTGAGAAGCTGCCTGATGGAAAAGGACCTGGAGGGCTGCTTGACAGTGGCTGAGAAGGCCACTGGCACCTGGCTGGTACCAGCTGCAGTGTGGCCACAGCCCCAGGACAGGGATTGTGCCCTGTGCTGGGCGCTGCTGAGGCCACACCTGGAGTTCTGGTCAGATTTGGGCCCCTCCAAGACAGACACTGAGGGGCTGGAGCGTGTCCAGGGAAGGGAACGGAGCTGGGGAAGGGTCTGGAGCACGAGGAGAGGCTGAGGGAGCTGGGAAAGGGGCTCAGCCTGGAGCAAAGGGGGCTCAGGGGGGACCTTGTGGCTCTGCACAAGTCCCTGACAGGAGGGGGCAGCCGGGGGGGTCGGGCTCTGCTCCCAGGGAACAGGGACAGGAGGAGAGGGAACGGCCTCAGGCTGGGCCAGGGGAGGTTTAGATTGGATATTAGGGAAATTATTTCATGGAAAGGCTGTAAAGCACTGGAACTGCCTAACCCCAGGGCAGTGGTGGAGTCCCCATCCCTGGAAGTGCTCAAAAAACCTGCAGGTGTGGCACTTGGTGACGTGGTCAGTGGTGACCACGGTGGTGCTGCTGAGCTGAGGGGTTGCAGTTGATGATCTAAAGGCCTTTTCCAACCTCAGCAATTCCATGTCTGAGATGGGAAGGTGGTTCCTCCTCATGCTCCTTGGCTGCTCCTCAGTGTAGCAGTTGAGCAGCGCTTGCAGCCACATCTGCTGCCATTCTTGGACATCTTGGAGAGGGAGGGAGTTTCCATAGAACAACCTGGAAAGGTTTCCTTGTTAATTCTTGGGAAGGAGAGGAGTAGATTTGGGCAGGTGTGCTCTGTGTACCAGCAGAGGCTCCACCCTGACTGTCCAGTGCTGGTGGAGCTGCACGTTGGGATTGAGGCACAGCAAAGCAGCAGCCGGCTGCTAAAATCCCAGGAGCTGGGTGGTGAGATGGATCTGGATGAAAACAAGGCTCTGAACCTTTTCTCTGCTCTTCCTTTTCCCCTCATGCAAACTTTGTGCCTCGGGAGCAGTGACCAAACCAACCAGCCCTGCTCAGCAGGGAGCTTTTCAGTGCTTTCCATCAAATCCTTTCAAAAATCGCTTTTCCTTTGCTCCAAATCCTTGTTTTCTGCAGAAGCAGTGCCCAGACAGGAGCCTGAGCCCCACATGACCAATGATTTTCCTGGTGCTCGTTTGCAAAGTTAATTAGCTGGTTATAGAAACGATTAGCAATGAGAGGAGCGACTTGTAAACATCAATACATTTCTTTAATAAGCTTAATAAACCAAATTAATCTGAGCATTGCCTTTGAAAACAACAGTTGTGTGGGCTCCGATGCTGTGTTTGCATCCAGGTTCTGCTCAGCAGGATGCAGAGTATTGACCTCTAGGTTATTGATCTCTAGGTTATTGATCTCTAGATTATTGATCTCTAGATTGATTTGCAGGTTATTGATTTGCAGGTTATTGATCTCAATCCTTTGATGAGGGAGGGCAGATGTAATTCCTGGCAGTCCCACGCTTGCCACCCGCTTCGCTGGGAGCCGTTCCCACAGCATCACGATGGTTTCTCTGTTCTTTTTTCAAGGAAAGAGAGCGAGAACGGGAAAGGGAAAGCGAGAACAGACCACGGGAGCGGGGAGTGGCGG
>NW_008239544.1:672078-678887 GCF_000691975.1 Corvus brachyrhynchos
GCGCCGGGCGGGAGGGCGAGCGGGAGCGGGAACGGGAGCGCGACAAGGAGCGGCAGCGGCGGAAAGAAGAGTGGGAACGGGAGCGGGAACGAGTGAAGAGGGATGAGAAGGACAGGCAGCACAGGGACCGGGACAGGGAGCGGGACCGGGACAGGGACAGGGAGCGCGACAAGGACAAGGACAAGCCAAAGCCCCGGTCCCCGCTGCTCCCGAGGTAAGTGTTTGCTGGGATTCGGATTCGGCGTTGTTGCAGCTGGCGGGAGTGAAGATGCTGGTGTGTGTAACTGCTGAGTAAAGTAGTAGTTGATGAGCCTTGTGGCCGCTAAGTGGAGCTAAAGCATCGGTGACAATGAGCGTGCGTAACGCGACCCTCAAAGCAGGAGTGTCCTTTGGCGTGGGGGTGTTCGGCTCAGCCCTCTTCCCTTCAGGCTGGAGAGGTTTTGGGAGGATGAGGGGCTCCTGCAGGTTGGTTCCTGGGAGCGCTCTGGTGACTCCCTTTGAGGCCTTGACAAATCTCTGTCACAAGAGCCAGGGCTGCTTGGGGAGTTTGTGGCTAGCAAAAGTATCTGAAGATACTCCAAAAGGAAAAGGCAAAGGAATTGTCCTGGGAATGAGTCTCTGCTCAGTGGAAGTGCAGCGTGGGGTCAGGTCTGTTGCCTCTGACCGCCTGTTGTTGGTGAAAATCCCGGTCGTGACCTGTGTGAAAGAGAAAATGGAACCCAAACCAGACTGAAAGTCCAGGGACGTGATCCCTGTTTTGTTCCTCTGTCAATGATTTACGTACCCTGCCCTCCCAGCCTCCTCTGTCTTTGTGAAGCTCTGGATAAATATCCCAGTGGAATGGAAGTTGTAATGTCCCGGCCTCGTTTGGTTCAGAATCACGGAAAAGTGTCACGTTTTTTGTTGAGGGACATCTTGGAGCAAGCTGGTCTAGTGGAAGGTCCTTGCCCATGGCAGGGGGGTGGAATGAGATGAACTTTAATGTCCTTCCCAACCCAACCCAACCCATTCCATGATTCTGTGATCTCCAGGAAAACTGCTGAACAGTTGCTTGGGAAGAGTGGCAGATGGAGACTCCCACAGCGTGTGGAGGACCATGGGGACACACAGGCACGTGTGGGGCAAGGAGAGGTGCAGGGAAGCTATTTCCCAAGATTTATTGGAGCTTTTCCTGGTGTCTTTGTTCCTCTGCACTGGAGGAAGGTGTGAAACACGATGGGCATGAGGAAGAGTGGGATTAATGAAGAGCAGGGCTCAGAATGCCAGGAATGAGGCTCCACATGGAATCAGGTAGCTTCAGGTGGCAGCAGGGCTTAGTTTGATCTGCATTACCGAAAGGAAAGCTGATTTTTGACCCTCTTTCCCAAGAGGAAGTGACAGTTTCAGAACGGTCTGGAGGAGCAGCAGCAGCTCCAGAGCAGTTATAGGAATACCATAATTACCTGTTCCGTTTAATTACAATCTTCACTTAACAGCCACGATTTGTGCACCTTAATTACCACATTGCCTGGTGGTTTGTGCTCTCCTTGGCTTGGTGATGGGACAGATCTTGTCCAGACCCGTGTGATGGAGATGATGTCAATGAAAGTGATGTCACCTGCTTGGCAGCTCGAGGTCATGAGTCACTGATGGTCACTGTGACCCAAGGCTGAGCCTGCTGCCTGCTCCTTCCCTTGGCACTCCTGGAGTCCTGGGGCAGGGCTCTGTAGGGAGAGTTTGGGCTGCCAGTGCTGCCCAAAGGGTGCTGGGTAGGAGCGGTGGCCGTGCTCACCAGTCTTGGATCCATCTCATTCCATGAAACCATATGAGAGCCCGGAGATGGGATTTGACAGCATTCAGGGGATGCACATTCCCTGCTTCCCTCTGGCACAAGGCAGCTGGGGATGCCTCTTGTGTCTCCAAAACTCCTTGAGACGAGTCTTGGTCATTCAAAAATACTTTCTGATGCACCTCTTTGCTGTTTTTGTTTTAAGTGTGCTGTGGAGGGGGGTTTTCAAAGGGAATGGAGTGACAGGACAAGAGGGAATGGCCTTAAGCTCAAGGGAATGCAGGGTTAGATGGGATATTGGGAAGGAATTCCTCCCTGTGAGGGTGGGGAGGCCCTGGCACAGGTTGCCCACGTTGGAAGGGACCCTAAAGCCCATCCCATCCCATTCCACCCCCTGCTATAGGACTTCCCATGGTTGACATCCCTGTCAACATGACCCTTTCCCACAGCACTGTGGGTGTCTGGGTGTCTGTGGGGAAAACAAGCCTGCAGGAGCAGGTTTTGAAAAAGCTTTTTGACACGTGAAGGCGTAATTCCAGCTTCTCCCTCGGAGAGCACGTCCCTCATCCGTCACCTGGCGTTTCCCCAGGAGTCCCCGTCACGCTCGTGCTGTGGCCTGGCTCTGGGCTGTGTCCCACGTCACTTGGTGACCAGCTCCCACCTTCCTCATGGCAGTGCAGTGGCTCGAGCCATGTCACCTTTTCTCCGCCTGGCTCCGTGCCAGGCTCCAGAGGAGCAGGTTTGGCATCCTGGCACTGAGCGGCTCCCGAGTTGGTTTAACGTGTCACACAGCGGGGATTGCTCCGCGCTTCCTGGGAAAGCAGGATGCACAGCAGGGCCACAGCACTCACCTGTGGGTCTATTTATAGACTCCGGGCTTTCCCTAATTGCTGGATCCCAGCTTTTGGCAGGTCCGGCCTCTCCGGGCGGCGCTGGGGGCCGGCTCACGCCACAGCTGCCCGTTAACATTCCTGCCGCCTCCAGGGCCCACGTGGCCCTGCTCACTAATGAGCTTGGAAAACTGCTCCACAGAGCCTGCAAAACTCCTCCACAGAGGTTGTGCAAGCAGCACCGAGCTTTGCCAAAGGCACAGCTGAGGACGGCGATCCCAGGTCGATGCCGGTCGCTCCGTCAGCGTAGGGGCTCCCGCAGGAGCTGGAGGAAGGAACAAACCAGGAGCTGCAGCATCAAGGGATGAGAGAACCCAAACAGCAAATAGCCAGGAATAGGGAACAAATCCCTTTCCATTCTGCTGAAAGCAGGAAGGTTTCACCTGGTCTCTAAACAGCAGAGGAGTTCAAGGCTGAAAACGCAGAGGAGTTCCCAGCATTACTGGGTGATGCAGATGAGGAGGATGAGAATTTAACAAGGATTTAAACCCTGATGCTCTCAGGGACAAGGGTTTCTCTGTGAGCCTTTGGAGAGAAGAGGCTGCAGCATTTGGGCTCCAGTGGGATTGTCACATGTGGATTTGGCCTATTTTTCAGGAATTCAAAAAATTCCCATCCAGTACTTGAAGGGAGCTGACAAGAAAGAGAGAGGGACTTCTAACAGGACAAGGGGAGATGGGTTCAAACTGACAGGGAGGAGGTTTAGATTGGATTGTGGGAAGAAATTCCTCCCCAGGAGGATGGTGAGGCCCTGGCACAGGGTGCCCAGAGAAGCTGTGGCTGCCCCTGGATCCCTGGAACTGTTCAAGGCCAGGTTGGAGCAACCTGGGCTAGTGGAAGGTGTCCCTGCCCGTGGCAGGGGTTGGAATGAGATGAGCTTCAAGATCCATTCCAACCCAAACCATTCCATGGTTCTGTGAACATGGAAATGCTGCTTTATGCTTTGGGTTGGGTTTTTTTCCCAAGCTTAAGATGAGCACTCCAAGAAGTTTAAAATCTGAGATTGCACTGCTGGTAAAAGTGTTCCTCCCCCTCCTCCTCCTCCCTCCTCAGGCGTCAAACACTCAAACAAGCCAGGACACTTTATGATCAATTAGAGGGATAACTTGGCTGTCTGTCCTCCTGCTCCCATCTCCAGAACGAGTTCTGATGCCCCAGGCTGGGCCTGATTTTTGCTGAGTGCAAAATTCCTTCTTTTTCTCTCTGTCTTGCTGCTGGAGCTCCCTGTTGTGCAAAGCCTTTGAGGGATAAAGAAGTGACATGAAATATGTCCTCTGAAGAAACTTTGAGCAGTGCAAGATGTTCTGACCCTTAGCTGGGAGCAAGGGCTCTGCACGCTGGAATAATTTGCTTTAATCCTTTCTGCTGTTGCCACAGGCCTTGATCCCACTGGCAGCTGAGGGAATCTGGTTGTTCCAGGAGCTCATGAAGCAACCCAGCGTCATGGGGCCTGTTGGTGGCTGTATTCCCAAAGCACTGAGGGAAATTCAGGAGTTCATTCCTGAGGGGCAGCGCTGGTACTGATGTCCCTGTGACCAGGGACAGCACCCAGGGAGCAGCTGGAGCTGGGCCAGGGCAGGGTTAGGTTGGATATCAGGGAAAGGCTCTTCCCCCAGAGGGTGCTGGGCACTGCCCAGGCTCCCCAGGGAATGGGCACGGCCCCGAGGCTGCCAGAGCTCCAGGAGCGTTTGGACAGCGCTGCCAGGGATGCCCAGGGTGGGGTTGTTGGGGTGTCTGTGCAGGGCCACACAAGGACTGGATGATCCCTGTGGGTCCCTTCCAACTCAGGATATTCCATGATTCTGAGTTGGACCCACCAGAGAGAGAAGGAACCTCAATTTTGCTGCCCCCTCAGCTGGGGTGGCGCTGGGTATTGTTGACCAAGCAAGGAGGAAGAAGGTCCATGAGATGGGCATTGGTTTCTTTCCCACCTGGATTTTGTCTCCAGGGAATGCTGGAGGTTTCTGGTGAGGAGCAGCATGGCAAAATGAACCTTGGAGTGAGATGTTGTCATCTCCAGTTCTTGGAATTTGTCCTGATGTCTGAGCTAAACCTCTTCCCACACAGACCAGACGAGCTTCAAGCTGTGCCTGGGGAGGCTCAGGTTGGACATCAGGAGGAATTTTTTCATGGAAAAAGTGATTAGGCATTGGAATGGGATGCTCGGGGAGGTGGTGGAGTCCCCATCCCTGGAGGTGTCCCAAGGAAGGACTGGACATGGCACAAGGTGGGGATCAGTCACAGGTTGGACTCGATGATCTTGGAGCTCTTTTCCGACCTCAGTGATTCTGGGATTCTCATGATACAGACCCCCAAGTTCCATGGAACAGCAGTGGCAGGTAGGATGAGGAGAAGGAGGGGGCTGTTGTCCTCAGAGGTGTTCCCAGGAGGTGCCAGGAAGGAGCAGCGTCCTGAGGACCATGCTGTCATTATCGCACACACCACACTTTCTTTGGAAGGAAGTTCCCTCCATCAGGACTAAAACCTATAAATGGAGAGCACTTAGGCAGCCATTAAAAACCAAAATAACCCCGTGAGTGGGCACTCAGGCAGCTGACAGCAAAGTCAGAAAGGGCAAATCACAAATCCTCGTAAAACCTTTCCAACAGGGAGCGTTGAGCTTCTTCCCAGCTGCTCCCGAGGCCTCACCTGGAGTGTGAGGTGCTGCAGATCCCAGGACAAAAGGTTACGTGATCCCATGGCCGTGCTCACCCTTGGGTTGTTTTCTCAGGCCAGTTCAAGTTGACTTTGTTAATCTCTGAGCACGTTAATGAGCAGGAAAACCCAGGTCTGGAATCAGCGGGTGCAGGTTATCCAGGGCCTGCGAGTCAGAAAGCGTTGGAATGAGCTCGATTTGATAAAGGAGTGGCAAAAATAGGGAATGCAAATGGAGTGATTCACGGTGGTGTGTGTGCCACAAAGCAACTGAATTGGGTTTTTTGGAAGAATCTCTAATTTTAGGTGTTCCTGGGTTGTTGTTTCTCTCCTGAGAGCTTCTGGTGGTCTCCCAGTGCTGCCAGCTGGATTTGTTCCCTACTTTTTGGGTGTAGAGGCTCTGAATGAAAGCAGCTGTCAGTCAGTTTTTGGGGGGCTTAGTGATGGCATCTCACCCTGCTGCACAAAGATGGGGTGGGAGGATGGTGGGTTTGGGTTCCTCTTGGTTTTCCCTGTGGAAATCTCAGTTATTTCCTAGAAGAAATCCTTCGTTTGTTCCCGTTTGTCCTGCCACAGGAGGAAGAGCAGGCAGGGCAGACAACCATGTGCTCTTCCTGGTTTTGGAGTTGGGCATTGGTAGAATGCCCTGATTTAGTCCTGTATCCATGAAAATTTAGTGAAGGTGGGAAAAGGAGCCTCCATCCAGGAGCATGGGTTTGCTCTCCAGCTGTCCGCACCTCCCTGGGAGGCTTCTCGGAGTGCAGGGAATTAAGGGAAGCCAGTGTTGGGTTTCCCAGGCTGAGATGGGTTTTATCTGCTCCAGCTGGAGCTGCACCTCTGCTCCTGCACACTCCAAGTGTCCCAGGACTGCTCAGAGGAGCAATTCCCTTCCTTTGACATACAGAGCTTACCCCGTGCTGCTCCAAGGTTCTTTGGAATCCCAATCCAGTGCCCTGCGTGGAAGCTCTGCTGCGATAAACACGATAACAACTTGTTTACATCCCCGTTTTTCGTGGTGCAGCTGCCAGCCAGAGCGATGGAACCTGCTTAGACAGCTTTGCTTTCATTTCTACTCCCAGCTCTTTTGGGAAGTTGGTGATAAGAACAGCTCTGCTCTGGAGCCAGACTGGGAGAGCTGGGAGCGTTTAGCTTGGGGAAGGGAGGGCTCCAGGGAGACCTTGGAGCCCCTTCAAGTGCCTAAAGGAGCTCCAGGAGAGCTGGAAAGGGACTTGGGGACAAGGGATGGAGGGACAGGACACAGGGAATGGCTTCCCACTGCCAGATTAGATGGGATATTGGGAAAGAATGCTTCCCTTTGAGGATGGAGGTTGCCCAGAGCAGCTGTGGCTGCCCCTGGAAGTGTCCAAGGTTGGGTTGGATGGGGCTTGGAGCAGCCTGGGACAGTGGAAGGTGTCCCATGGCAGGGACTGGATGAGCTTTAATGTCCCTTCCTCCAGACCATTCCGTGATTCCATGATAATGAAATATGTGAATAA
>NW_008239544.1:678919-688573 GCF_000691975.1 Corvus brachyrhynchos
CGCAAAAAACATTCCTGCTGAGTGCAGTTTCTGCTGGTCCTTACGAGTTTCGTAACCCCAGATCGAGATGAAGGGCACTGAGTGACTCAGGTGTGGATCTCAAGGAATGTGATTTTCTTTGGCATTTCAGAGATGGAATTACTGGGAGATCCCCCAGCCTGGATTTTAGGGAAACAAGGCAATTCCAGGGCAGGATCACTGGCACATTCCAGGCAGGATCGCTGCCTCCTGCTCATGGAGAGGAGGCTCTCCAGGCCTCAAATGCTCAGCCCTTAGGGGAGATGCTGTCTCAGATAGCTTTATCTCCCTGCTGGGATGATTTCATCCTGGAGGTTCAGATTGTATCTCCACTCTTTCATTTCCAAGCCTCTCCCCATCAGGCTTTGAAGAAATCCTTCCTTTTTTTTTTTTTTTCCCTTTTTTTTTTTCCAAGCTGACTGATAACTCAGCTTCAGATGGAAACAGCTTGAGAAAAGCATTTTCCCTGCTGATGTTTCACCAAGATCAGTGGGCAGCAGCTCCAAGGGCCAGCATTCCCTGTCCTGGACGCACACAGATGCCTTTCCAGAGCTGTTGTCCCTCTCCATTACTCCAAGACAGGAAAAATCCCTGCGTGCTTGCACTCTGCTGGAATTTATTTTGCAGCAATTCCAGGTCCCTTCATAACTGCCTTGGCACATGGCTCCAGTCATTCCTCGAGTCCACTTCCTCTGGAAAATTCCACTGCCGCTGCAGGAAAAGCGGCGCCGGCGCTGCTGACGCAATCGCAGCTTTCCTGCGAGAAACGCAAAGGCTGTTCAGTCATCCCTGGGCTTTCCTCCTGGAGAAAACGGAGCTGGAAGAGCAGCCCCGGAGCCAGGCTGGCGTCACTGCTGCCTGGGGCTGATAAGGTTTGGTTCCCTGTGGGAGCCGTGTCCCACGGGAAGGGGGAAGGACACGGGAAGCGCTTTCCCCGGGAAGCTCATTTTGCCCTCCAAGATTAGAAATGCTTTGGCAGCATTTGCATAATACATGAGGAGAACTGGAGTTGGGCAGCTCCTTTTTTTCCCCCTCTCTCCAAAGTTTTGTTGGACTCGGTGACGTGCTTCAGCCGGGGTTTTTTTGGGAGCCGGGTTTATTTGGGAGCTGGGCGCATGCGTGGGCTGACCCACGCCGGGGTGCTGCCAGCTGGAGCTGCCTCTGCTCCTCCTCTCCCTGCCAAAGCCTCACTTTTCCTCTTGATTGCTGTCGTTAGATTCCAGCCAGATGGGCATCAGCACGTTCCTTCTGGAGGGAGACAGCTTTTAGTTGTTTTAAGGGTAAAATTGCCTTTGGAAGCTGCTGCCCGAGTGATCCTTGAGGATCAGGCTGGAAATTCAGGTGCTTCTGGTCACTCTCGTCTTGTCTCTTCTTCCCTCTAATTTATTTTTTTTTTAAACCTTGTGGAATAGACTTAGGAGTTAATTCTGAAATACTTCAAATGTTTCCTAAAAACAGGAATGTGGTGAAAAAGATTGGGATGAACACGAGAGTTCTCTGGCAGTCTCTGTGCTGAAGTGTGCGAGGTTTGCCAGCAGCCTGGGCAGCTGAGGATGAGCTCCTGAGCTGATCCCATGGCTCACCAGCCCTGGAATTCTTCCTTCCTTCCCTCCTTTTCACCGTGGCTCAGCCCCTCCCGAAGGCAGGTTGCACTCACTGAGCCAGCAGCAAGCAGTTCTTATTTTTTAATTTATGGAAGTAAGGAGCTGGGAGCTCCACCAGGCACCAGATCCAGCACTAAATGACCTGGCTGGAAGAGTGAAAGCCAGAAGTCCTCCCCTCCTCATCTCCCAGCTGAGGGATTTGTCCAGGCTGGGATTGGGATGTTCCTCTAGGGAGCTGCTGAGGATCTTGGCAGCTCCTCCAGCTCACTTTCCATTCTGCCTCCTGAATTCCACTGGAGAAGACGAGTCCAGCAGCATCAGATCCCAGGTTTAGGTTGAACGAGTTTCTTTGGTGATGCCACGAATTGGAAGCTCTGAGGAAAGGCTTTGAAAATGTCCTGACAGGAGCAGCATCTTCCTCATCTGCAGCATTTACTGCTGAGTCAAAAAGCCAAGCACACCCCAGAACGAGGCTTTCTGTTGTGGTTTTCCTGGGGAAAAACCTTTCCTCCAGAAAGTGACTTCATCCAGAGGGAATTGCATCAAACCAGGTAATAGGTGCAAGTAAATGAGATTTGCTTTCAGAGTCATCCCTGCTCCCAGCTGGCGCCCAAGCTCTGCAGTCCAGCTGGAGTTGTTCCAGCTCCCAGGATGTGCTGCTGGACGTGAATCTGAGTTGGTTTTAAGGGAGAATAAATCCTGTAGGAGACTTTTCTTTCTGAAAACTGGTTCAGGAGGGAGCTGAGCCTGGAGAGGCGCGAGGGCATTCGTTAGTTCATGGATTCATGGAATATCCTGAGCTGGAAGGGACACAGGGGGATCATCAGCCCAATATTTGGCCCTGCCCAGGACACCCCAAAATCCCACCCTGAGCATTGTTCTGGAGCTCTGGCGGCCTCGGGGCCGTGCCCATTCCCTGGGGAGCCTGGGCAGTGCCAGCACCCTCTGGGGGAAGGACCTTTCCCTGCTGTCCCACCTGAGCCACAGTTGTTGGCTTCCACATTTGTCGTCTCAGACACTGCAGGAGAAGCATCTTCAGAGGTTTTATCCTGGATAAAGCTGCCTCTCAGCCCACCTGTGCCAGCAGAATATTCCCCCTGCCTCTCCCAGAGCATGCAGACTGTGATCCCATGGGAAGGGACGTTGGAGCAGGATATTTGGGCATTATCCATGAGCACCCTGACATGGTTTTCTCTCCTCCTTTCCTTGCTCTTTATCCTGCTGCTTCATGCAAGGTGTGGAGGCTTTTCCCAGTCTTCCCTTTCTTCCTTCTCTGCACTTGGTTGATTTGAGGATATTCCAGAGGTTAAATTGGCAATTCCAAATGGATTTGTAAACATCAGCTGGTAGGAGCCCTTGAGCCCAGCTTGGACTGTTTAATGTTGTCAGGGTATAAAGAATAGGTCCAGTGTGTCTCAGCCCCCTGTTCCGAGTCGTGGTGTTCCTCCATGATGAAATACTCCTGGAATTGTGGCTGTGACTTGGAAAACTTGACCAATCCACTGCAGATAGCCTGTGCTGAGTTAAACAGTGTGTGTTGGAGCAGTGCTGGGAAAGGGGCAGGATGGAATGGAGCTGCTGGGGGATAAAGCTGAGCCATAACCCTGCCCGGGACCCCTTCCCGGGCACTCAGAGCTTCTGTGTTGGATGGAAGCACCCAATTCTCCTCTCCTGGAGCTGGGGTGAGATTTGTCGGAGGGGTGAACGTGAAAGGAGGGGTTTTCCTCTGAATATTCCAAGGGAGTTGTGGGACAAAGAGTAAAATTGCTTTCACATCAGTAGAGATAAGGAAAGAGTCAGATGCTGGATTTTTAGGTCAGCACATCCCAGTCCTGGATTCAGGAAGAGGAAACTCTGCCAACAAGGAGGGGATGAGGCTTCTCAGTGAGGTGTGAAGCCTTCAAAGGGCAGGACAGGCTCCTAACCAAGAGCTTTCATTATCCTGGGGTTTGTTGAAGTGTCCCTGGAATTATTAGAAAACTTGGAGGTGGCTTTTTTATCTCAAAAAGGCAGAGGAAGTTGTGTGGGGAGTGGTTGCTTCAGTGGTGTGAGTAATGGGGTGGTACTGGCTGAACGCAGCAGGGAAGGGGCCTTTCCTTCCCCAGGTTCCCAGGAAACTCATTAGTTTGAGGAAAGGAATAACTGCATCATTGTCCTGCTAATTTGGTGAGTGCAAGAGACTTCAGAAAGCTTTAATCCCTCCCAAACTCTGCCTGAAACCCCGGGGAGAAGGTCAGAAGCAGGTAATCGAGGAGTTGAGTGCAGGTTGGAGTGAGGGCAAGGAAGAATTCCAAGTTAAATCACCCGGAGATAAGAGAGGTAATAAAGTCTCGGCCTCAAGAAACTCATCCTGGACTAGTTAAGGAGGTGTGTGGTGCAGCTGCTGAAAAGTTGGCCCTGAATTATTTTCAGAGGGTTGGAGAGGAGAAGGGAAAGGTGGGGAACGAAAAAAGGGGAAATGAAAGTAGGACCGTTACCAGGGAAGGGAGGAGATGGAGAGTGGGGCCTGGCTGGGCACCTCTGCGTGGATACCAGCAACAGCAGCACGTTTGGGGGTGTTTATAAACACCCAGAGGGTGACCCAGCGATGAACCAGCCTGCTTTGTGCCCAGGTGAGGAGGGAGCTGTCCCCTTTGGGAGGGTGAAAGGAAGGCACTTTGTCTTGGCCTGTGACAGCCCCACAGGATGTCCTGGGAGTGGAATCCAGGCTCAGTGGGGACCCCTCTCCACTGCACCAGGCTGGGCTTGCTCCAGCTCTGAGCTGGGCACAGGTGTAGGGAGCACCAGGTTTCCCATTCCCTTCCCTCTTGCTTGTGTGCAGTCCTTGGAGGCCAGGAGCTGGGCCTGGAATCAGCCAGGAGCTCACAGAATTGTGGCTTTGTTGGTTTACAGAGCAGCACTGGTTCAGCACTGCTTCACAAACTGAGAGTTCTTCTAACACTTCCTCCCCCCAAAGTGGTGCTGGAATCCCACATGGGAGGTTAAGAGGGATTAATCTAAGGGATGAATTCTGGGATTTTTCCATGGCCCTGTGGATCTATTCCTACATTTTATTACAATATATTTATCGTTTCCAGTATTTTTTCCTTGTCCCTTGTGTATCATCCTTTATAACCCCCCCCAAAATCCCAGCTGCTGACCTCTTCCTTGCTTTCCAGCCGCCAGCCCGAGCCACCAAAGAAGGACAAGGATGCCACGGCGCTGGGCAGTGCCCCATCCAAGCGGGCAGACGAGTGGAAGGACCCCTGGCGCCGATCCAAGTCTCCCAAAAAGAAACTGGGCGTGTCCGTGTCCCCCAGCCGGGCACGGAGGCGCCGGAAAACCTCGGCCTCATCGGCGTCCGCTTCTGGCTCCTCGAGGTGAGGGGAAGGGGAGAGCCTGGCACATCCTGGAAGCGTGTCCTGGAATGGGATGGGGCTCCTTCGTGGCCAGGGATGGTGTTGAGGTGTTGGGACAGGTTGTGCAGAGAGGTTGTGGATTCTCCATCCCAGGCTGGAGCAAGCTGGGACACTGGAAGGGTGTCCCTGCTCTGTGGGACTGGATGATCCTTGAGGTCCCTTCCAACCCAAACCATTCCATGGTTTTATTTTTGGGGAAGCAAAGACTTTGCTGCTCAGGAACACCTATGGACACGCAGTGAGATGGAAGCCAAAGGGGGCAGGGAACTGTGGGAGCTGTGCTGTGACCTGTTGGAGATTAGGAAAAGGAAATCCTTGGAAAAGCCACTTTTCCAGTGAATTAGAGCTGGATGCAGGCTGGGTGATAGCAACTCACCTAGATGAAAACTGACCTTAATGGGAGCAGAAAGAACTGGGAGCTGTAAGAATTGGATCCTGGTCACCCTGGGATGGATGGAGGGAGGAGTTGAGCTCAGTCCAGTAAGAGCAGGTTGATGCTACTGGGAGAACTGGGATTGTGGAGGTTCGACAGAGCCTTGGAGGGCTGGAATGGGGCTTGGAAACCAACGGTGGAAAATAAGATAAAAAGCACCTTTCAGAAAGAAACTCCCTGAATCTGGGAGCCTCGAGGCACAGACTGGATCAATTTCCTTTAAATGCTTGAACTTGAAGCTCCTGAAGGAGGGGGGGAAGTATCCAGGAGGAATGAGGAACATGTTCAATTGGAGATAGGCATCTAAAAGCCAGAGCCCTCCTGAAGCAGATTTTCCTGCTGGGATCACTGCACCCAGTCAGGTGATCTGTCAGGGTTTTGTCCAGTGAAAAGGCATGGAATATGTGGAAGCAGTTGCCAAAATGGATGGAAAATCAGTAATTAAAGAGAGAGAGGCTTATTGAAGGGTGCAAAGAGAGTAGCAACAACAGGATCCTCCCTAGAAGAAAAAGGGGATCTGAGGAGAGGCTGCAAATCCTGACAGCTCCCTGAGGAGAAGGCACGTGGGGTTTGGAGCAGAACTTGGGAAGAACATCTTTGGAAACAAGACCTTGGGAGCTTTTCAAGAAGCTCTGAATTTTAATATTTCTCTTGCAGGTCCTCTTCTCGTTCATCCACCTACTCTGGGTCCGGCTCCTCCCGCTCGCGCTCCAGATCCTCCTCCTACAGCTCCTACTCCAGTCGCTCCTCCAGGCACAGCTCTTTCTCAGGCAGCAGGTCCAGGTAGTGGCTCCTGGGACTGGGAACCAATGGTGGAATGGTTTCCAAATGCTTCCTGACAGCTCCTTTTTGCTCCATTGAAATAAAGCACTCCAAGCACTTCCCTGAGTGAGGGAGGCTGTGGTTGTTGGATGAAGGAGATCCGTCAGCCACCCCCTCCTCTCCCCGGTGCTCCCACCCACGAGTGCAGGGCTGTTGTGGCTGGGCTCTTTGCTGTGCCTGTGATAGATGAACATTCCCATCATTTGCATTTTCTGGCTGGAAGGAGTTCAGCAGCATCTCCTTTCCATGGCGCTGGAATTTCGATTTCAGGAGGCAAATCCCATTTCTTTATTAAAGCAGTTGTGTCTTGTGATAGTCCTGACATTTCAAAGTAGCACTCCAGTGTCCCATGCTGATTATTATTTATTCCTCTGCAGCTTCCTTGCCCCTGCAGACAGTTTCCCGAGTCTGGAAAGTTGGGAGACAGTGGGAGAACTAGCTCCTTAGATAGGCACCTCTTCAGAGCTGAAGCCATGCAGGTACCCAGAGCAGATCCCACAGGTGATGGAAAAACACACGCTGTCACTTTGGGAGACTGCTTTCTCCTAGGAAAAGCTCAGCTGGGAGCTGATTCCATCTGGGAAGCAGAATGAGCTTCCCCCATGCAGCCCATGCCAGGCTCTGCTCCGTGAGGGCAGTGCCAGCGTGGGTGACACCCTTGGCTGCCTCTCGCTGGGGTGAGCAATGCCCTCTGCCCAGCTGTTCCCCAGAAGAGCTGTCATGCAGGAGTCAGGCTGCTGAGGCACTGGGCTGCAACAGAGGCACTTCCAGTCTTGGCACTGGGGTGAATCACCCCAACCCCAGCACGTGTTGTGCCTGCCAGGGGCTCAGGAAACTGCTCCTGCCCTTGATGGTTGCCTTTGGCATGCACCATTAGTGCTTCTCCTCGTGTTCCAGGAATTACAGATCAGTATTAGGTTTAGGTGTATTTTTTGTGTCCTTCCCCCAAGTTTTTTGGGGTTTTGCTGCTGGTGAAAGGATGAGCTGCTCTGGGAGTTAACGGGACATAAAGTGATGAACGTGCAAGTCAAAATCCTACTTGTTTTCCTGTGTATGCTCCCTAAGGACTGAATTCAGAGAGGATGGAGACAGCCTCAGGTGTTGCTGTGGGATAACTGGAGTGCCTCTTTTCCAGCTGATCCTATTTTTTCCTTTTGTTTTCTACTCTTCCCGCTGGTCTGATGGCAGAAGTTAAGTCTTGTTGCACAGAGTCCAAACGTAACAGCAGGATAAGCTCGGGACAGGTTCCTGGGGAGGAGGGAATGGTGGCTGAACTCCCTGAGAGCCAAGAAAAGCTCCTGCAATCCCAGAGCCTGAGCTCAGTGATGTCTCCTTCCTTTCCAGGTCAAGGTCCTTCTCATCTTCTCCCTCTCCTTCTCCAACACCATCTCCTCACAAGCCACTGGCGAAGGCTAAAGGGGAATTGTTGCCACCTCCTGGGAAAGGGTAAGGATCCATCTTCCTCTGGATACCTCTGAACAGAGTCCAGATGAGCCCTTCTGACCTTCAGGGGCCTTAAGCTGAAGGAATGCAGGGTTAGATGGGATATTGGGAAGGAATTCTTGGCTGTGAGCAGGGAGAGGCCCTGGCACAGGGTGCCCAGAGCAGCTGTGGCTGCCCCTGGATCCCTGGTTGGATGGGGCTTGGAGCAGCCTGGGATAGTGGAAGGTGTCCCATGGCAGGGAGTGGAACAGGATCTTTATGGTCCCTTCCCATCCAAACCATTCATGGATTCTAATCCTGGTTGAGAATTTAAGAAAGAAATGAAAGATGCAGAATACATCCATTATTGAAGAGTTTTTAGCTTGGCAAATTTCATTAAATAATGACACTTTTACTTACTAAATCCAAGTTAAACTCTGCAAATATCCTTAAATATTACTGTATCCAAGTGTCTAAACACATCTGATATACTGCTGAAACATTCAGTGTGTGCAGATATATTTGTATAATCTGAATATACGTAATAGGAGCTATAAGAAAGTTCCAGTTCCTTCCTCTGCTGTGGCTTTGGTTCATCCACAGCCTTAGAATAAAGAAATGGTTCAGCCTCATCAACTTTTCACACTGGAGACGGATGAAAACAGGACTGGAGCTCTCTGCAGCTGGGTTTGGCTCATTCTGACAGCCCTGCTGCTCTTCTGAATTCCTGAAATTGCTATTTCACAAACCCCACGGTGGCAAATTACGGGGACGTTGGAGGGTGACACAACACCGTAGTGATGTCACCTCTTTTAAGCTGACCTGCAAATAAATGACACCATGGGAATCCCCCTGAATTCTCCAGAATTTAGGACAGTCCCCTTTGCCACACTTCTTGTCCCTTGTTATGCTGCCTTTTGGGGTTTTTTCCCCTCCACTCGGGGCTCGGCCCTCTGAGGCCTCTGCAGCGATGTCTGTGCTCCCTCCCGGTGCTGGTCTGGTGGTGCCACAGCAGCCTGCCCCAGCACAGGGATTATTGGCACTGGATGACATGCCATGGGCTTAATCCTGTGTTCTGCAGGGGATAACTGCAGATACTGAGCACAGAAGGAGGAGGAATTAACAGTGCGTGTGTGCAGACAGCACCTCCTCCCCAGTTAATAGGTGCGAAATCAGTGCTGGGATGTTCCAGGGCCTGAAGGGAGCTGGAGAGGGGCTGTGGACAAGGGCCTGGAGGGGACAGGACACAGGGAATGGCTTCCCACTGCCAGAGGGCAGGGATGGATGGGATATCGGGGAGAAATCCTTCCCTGTGAGGGTGGTGAGGCCCTGGCACAGGGTGCCCAGAGCAGCTGTGGCTGCCCCTGGATCCCTGGCAGTGCCCAAGGCCAGGCTGGACACTGGGGCTGGGAGCAGCCTGGGACAGTGGGAGGTGTCCCTGCCCATGGCAGGGGGTGGAATATGCTCTTCAAGGTGTTTCCAACCCAAACCATTCCAGGATCATGAGTTGAGCAATGTCCAGCTGTCAGAGCAGGGGTGGAGTGCTCTGAGCCCTGAACTGGGCAGCACTGAGGAGCCAGAGCCATTCCCATCTCATGCAGTGAGTGTTGGATCACACAGTGGGGTTCCCACAGAGTTTTCCACAGGGAACACAAGCCAAGGGACAGATCCAAGGGATACTTGCACCCACAGGTTGTTTTGCACCCTCCTGATCTGGGTTCTGGAGTTAAAAAGGGAATTTTTGCATTAACTGTGTGCATTTCATTCTGAGGCCTGACTGGCAGATTTTAAGCAGCTGTAAGTGTTTGGGATAAAAAATGATGGAATTAAATGGATAAGAAACAACATTTCCACCCAGTCTGCTTCAGGAGTTAATTTACAAGTCAAATATCTCCACAATTGGCTGTTGTGTAGTAATTTGTCTCTGAAAAGATGAATTGATTGAGAATATGGGGAA
>NW_008239544.1:688630-702308 GCF_000691975.1 Corvus brachyrhynchos
CCAAGTGTTTGTAGCTACAGGAATCACATCAGGGCCAGGCTGGACGAGGCTTGGAGCAACCTGGGATAGTGGCAAGTGTCCCTACCCATGGTATGGAGTGGAGTGGGATGAGCTTTAAGGTCCCTTCCAGCTCAAACCATTCCAGGATCCCATAATCTCTAGAATATTAAACAACAGCAAACCTGGGCACATCATTTCTGAGGATGTCCGTGGTCTGTGCCCACCCCCTGGGATCACACCCCTGAAAATTGTCCTTTTTCCAGGGAGAAATCTGTGAAGAAACTCACTGCCCTCCCAGTCCCTCAGCCGCTCACGAAAGTCACGGCAGCAGCCCCGGAGCCAGCCAAGCCAGGGGATAATCGGGAAGCCAGGAGGAAGGAACGTCAGACAAGGACTCCACCCAGGAGGTGAGAGAGCTGGGGGGTGGAGTGAGGCTTGATCTCCTGCAAGATCCAGCAAATCCTGCATTTCTTTCTCCTGGAAGATCCAGCAAATCCCAGAGTCCCGAGTGCCCGCGTTAAAGGAGAAATCCATCTCCTGGGGCAGGGAGAAAAGGGGAAGAGAGCTGGGGGAAATGTTCCTGGCTTACCATGAGTGGCTCGTGCCTCTGGAGGCTGGGGGAAGGATGGAATAGGTGGAATATGGGAAATGTGTTAAAATCAGAGTGGGAGTGGGGAAAAAAAAGACATTTTTGAGAGCTGCTGGTTGTGGAGGTGGCACAGTGAGGAAAAAGGAATGTGTGGGATCTGTTTGGTCCCACACAGATCTGATGTGGTGGAGGGTCAGCAGCTGACCCACACTGGCCACAGCGATACTGCCCACCACAGAACATCATTCCCAGGACATAAACTGGGAGAAGTGGTGGAAGGGGCCGATCACCCTTCAGGGAGGGCCGGGCATCAGTCAGGGGGTGCTGAGCAAATCTCTGCTTTCTCGTGGGCTTTTCCCCCCTCCCTCTCTCTCTTTCCCATTCCAATTCCCTTTCTGTGAGGGGTGTTTGCTGTCCTGCAGGAGGACCATCAGTGGCAGCATCAGTGGCAGTGCCAGCAGCTACAGCGGGTCCAGCTCCCGATCCAGGTCCTTGTCCCGGTCTCTCTCCAGATCTCATTCCAGATCATCCTCTGCCTCAGTCTCCCACTCTCCCTCTGGGTCCAGGAAATCCAGGTACAGCCCTGACCCTTCGTGACCTTTGTTTAACAGCAGAGACTGTGGCTGTTGTTCACTGGTTTGGTTTCTTGCACGGAAAACTCTCTGTAGCTGCAGCAGCAGCAGCTGTGGGTGCCTGGGAGGTGGGACAAGACTGGATCCCAACTCCTGAATTGTGGTGGGAATGCAGTGTTGAAGAGGGCATGGAGAGATAGAGCAAGATATAATGGCCTTAAACTGAAGGAGGGGATATTTAGATGGGATGTTTGGGAAAAATGCTGCCCTGTGAGGGTGCCCAGAGCAGCTGTGGCTGCCCCTGGATCCCAGTCCAAGGCCAGGCTGGACACTGGGGCTTGGAGCAGCCTGGGGCAGTGGAAGGTGTCAGGGTTGGAACTGGGTGACCTTTAAGGTCTCCTCCAACCTAAACCATTCCATGTTTCTCTGATATATTTCCCTTGTGGTTTATTCAAGGAAATAATCCTGTCATGTGTGTCCAAGCACCCATTTAACCCAAGTGGTGACCAGAACAGCTCCTTCTGGCCAGGGTGATCCCACATCCTAATTAATTGACAAATGAACAGTTTCAGGCTATGGAGCTTGGCTCTCCTGAGCCTCTCCTACCTCTGGTTACTGTGTGTCCTTAGGGGACATGCTTGGCCTGTCAGGAGAGGTAGGTCAGAAAATCCCTAAAAGGCTCAGCTAATGATATTTTTCCTTTGCTGCCAGAGTTGCAGGGCCAGTTCCTTTGTGTTTAGCCCCAAGTGAATAGTTCCCAGCCTGTTGGTCTGTGGGATGTGTAAAGAGCAAACTCCTTCCAGCAAAGAGAAACAAACCACTCTCAAGTCATTCCTTCAGGTTTCTTTCGTCTCTTCACCCAGAGGATTCCCCAAATCCTCACAGGCAGAGCCTTGAAACACAGCACTTCCCTGGCACACGGATGTCACAGTAGTCCTGTGGTGTAAAAGCAGGGGATGGAGCAGGATTTGGCTCAGAGCAGCTGCAAATTCCCATCGGTGAACTCTGTGGAGCTCCGAGGTTCAGCGTCCGTGTTACTTTATGGAAATCCCGGCTTGTTTACTCCGTGCTTGTCACATTCATCAGCTCAGCCAGGGGTGATGCAAGAGCTTCAGAGAGCACCAGGCCATGGATGGGAAGTGTGAGCACCCTGGGGCTGCTGTGCTGCTCCTGTGGGAAGGGGGAAATGTGGGAAATGCACCGTGTGCCCACACCAGGTGTGCTGGGCCATCCTGGTAGCCTGGAGAAGGAGTTTCTGGCTCATCCTGGCCCCACTGGAGCAATCCATGAGAGCTCTCAGAACTCAGCTCCATCGTGGTGCCAGGGGGTAGAGGCTGCAGAGGGTTGGTCTGTGCTGAAGCTGCCACAGCTCCTTCAGTCATCCCAATCCAGCTTCCAGCCAGGGAGCCTGGGCCTTGCTGGCAGAGCAGGTCGGGGTGTGGAACAGGCTGGAGAGGCTCCTGAATATTCATGGAATGGGATGGTTTGGCTTGGAAGGGAGCTTAAAGCTCATCCAGTCCAACTCTCTGCCACCTTCCACTAGACCAGGTTGCTCCAGCCCTGTCCAGCCTGGCTTGAACACTTCCCAGGGTAGGCATTGGTAGGAAATACCCATCTTGGAGGCATCTCCCTGTCGTTGCCAGTCGTGACAGTCGATGTGTGCCAACAGCAGAAACCTTGCCAGGGAACCTTTGCCCTGAGCTGTAACACTGACCTGGATGTGCCAGTGCACTCCCTGCTTTCACTCCTTGTTTTCCTGGGCAAACAGTGACCTGTTTACACATTGCCCTAATCCTGGCTATAAATAAACATTACTTTCTAGGCCTGCATCCCACAGCTTTGGGATTTTTCCTACCAGCAGCACCCCAGGACGCACAGCCTTTGTGTGTCTTCCTGATCATTGCCTGTTGATCTTCCCAACACCCAGCCATGCCTGGCAATGAAAAAAGGCCTCATTGCCTTCCTGCCTGTTGGTTGGTCGCAGGTCCCTGAGCGTGAGCAGCGTCTCCTCCGTGTCCAGTGCCTCGTCCAGCAGCAGCTCCGTGCGCAGCGCCGACTCCGAGGACATGTACGCGGACCTGGCCAGCCCCGTGTCCTCGGCCAGCTCCCGCTCCCCCACCCCGGCCCAGCAGAAGAAAGGTACAGCTACCTGCTTTGGTGGGGTTTTATTCCTCTAGGGAGTCTTTGGAAAAGAAGGGAAGAGCAGAGATCCTTCCCTGGGAATACTGCGGGCTCCGGGAAGATCACTGAGCAGAGGCAACACAGGAGCCCAGAGGTGCGGTGAGGCTGTGGAGCAAATTTACGTCCACATCCTTTCATCCCTGTGCCTCTGGTTGTCTCATCCCTTTTCCTGCCTGGCAGTTCTGCCTCTCCCTCACCCCATTCTCCTTCACCCTTGGAAGGTGACGTAAATCTGGACAACTCCAGTATCACGTTGCTCTTCCTCTGCTCGTTCCAGACCGTAGCAGAGTTGGTGGCAAAAGCCTTTTGTTCCTTGTCTTTTGTGTTCCTCTCTGTGGAAATTCTGGTTTCCTGAGTCCCTTAACCTCGGAGCCACGTGCTGAGTTACTGCTGTGGGATTTTCCCATCCCTGGAGCAGCGTCCTCTTGCCCAAAGGGCAAGCAGGCAACAGGAATCATTCCCAAGTCACCACTTGTGCTCTGTGCTCCCTACAGGAAAGTCAAAAAAAGAAGACAGTGCTAAAGAGGAGAAGAGGAAACGGGATGTGCCCGCTCAGCTCCTGAAATCAGCCAAGCCCACCCCAGGAAGCAAATCCCAGCAGGTGCCCCAGGGCCAGCAGCCCTCGGCCCCCCAGGCGCAGCAGGGCGGCTTCAGCGGGCACAAGGAGATCAAACTGACGCTCCTGAACAAGGTGAGGTTCCCTGGTGGCTGGCATTCCCTGGTGGCTGGCATTCCCTGGTGGCTGGCATTCCCTGCTCCCAGGGGCCTGAGCAGCAGGGGATGCATCCCAGCGGGAGGGGAACTCCGGGCTCAGTGCTGTTGGGATGAGCTCAGCCGGGAAGGTCTGGGGCTGGCTTGGAGGGTGGCACAGAGAACCAGTCTGGCAGCACACACCCTGTGGTGGCTTCACTTTGGGACTGTGTTGGCGGCTTCCCTGGGGCACATTCCTGAAGGCTCTTCCCCGCTTGCTCGAAGGTCCCGCGTGTGCCGGGGCCTTTCCCACTGGGAGATGCTCCGGGCACACTTCCTGTGCCACGCCAGAGCGGGCTGGGAACAGCCAGGCACCGAGCCCAGAGGGGCAAGTGGCGAGAGCCTCAGTTTGCCAGGGTGCCCACCTGGCTCTTCCCCTTGCCACTGATCCTGCTGCCCCGGTTTGGAGCCCTCGGCGCAGATCCCAATCCGCAGCATGTGGGGGAGTTGGGCCTCGTGGGGTTTGGTGCCGGGGCAGGGTGTTGGCCCCATCACGTGGGCAGGTTCCTGTTTTTGATATTTTGCTCTGCCAGCCCAAATTCCCCAGCGCAGTCTGAGGCTGCAGATTTTTCTACTTCCCTGTGCTCTGACGTGAGGAGGCTTTATCAGAGGCAGGAAGCTGCTCCGGAGGGAGGAGTGTGCAGTGATACATGACAGCCTGCAAAAAGGCACGGCTCCACATGCCTGCTTCACATCTGCTATCCTTGGTGCTGCTGGACAAAAAAACATCCCAAAAAGCTGCTGTTGTCCCGTTCCTGTGCTGAAATTAGTGCAGCGTTAGCCCCAGTGCAGGGGAGTGTTGCTGTTGGCTTCCGGTGGTTGGGAGCTACGTGGATTCGGGAATGGCTGGGATTGGTGTGTGCAGAGTTCATTGGGAAAGGGGTTAGCAGGAGCCAGGCAGCACATCCCAGGGGATGGCTGTGCCTGTTTCCCTCTCCAGAGGGAAGTGGCTGCTCAGCTCTGTTGTTTTAATTCCATTGCAGGCAGCTGACAAAGGAAGCAGGAAGAGATACGAGCCAGCAGACAAAGAGAGGCCGACCTCTCCTCCAGCCAAACGGGCCAACCTGTCACCTGACAGAGGTGAGGCATCAGCCAGCCCAGGCTCCTGCTTTCCAGCAGCTGGAAAGATCCATTGCAGTCCTTCCAAAACCTCACAGTGGGATTGCCGCCAGATAAAGGGGGTATATTGACCATCCTGCTGCAAAAATGCAAGCAGAGGTGTGCCCACATTGTGCCTAGTGAGGCTCCCCTGTGTCCCTGGAAGTCTTCTCCAAAAAAAATAACCCCTTGGCTTTGACTCATCCACCCCATGGCCTCCTGCTCGCTGCTGCTGGCCTGGGATGTGGCTGTGGAAATCAGGTTTAGGTTGGATATTAGGAAAGATTTTTTTCCCAGAAAGGATTAGAACAGACTGTCAGGGCAGTGGGGGAGTCCCCATCCCTGGCAGTGTTCAAAAAGGTGGGGATGTGGCACTTGGGGTGCCCATGGTGGTGCTGGGCTAAGGCTTGGATTGGATGATGTGAAGTTCTCTTCCAGACCTCACCCATTCCGTGATTCCAAGTCACAGGAGTTCCCTTTGGTGCATCCCGGAGTTTTGCCAGCCCCGAACCCCGGCGCTGGTGACGGTGCTTCGAAAGGGAGCGCGGGCTGCAGGGATGCAATCCCTGCCTGCATCACCATCCCGGGAAATGAGCTGATTGCCCCACCTCGGGCAACCCGCTCTGCCCTGGATGTTTAGAAAGACCTGGGCTTTCCAAGTGCTCTCCTGGGCCTCAATCCTCCCCAGCAGCAGGAACAGCTGGGAAAACCAAGCTGGCAGCCACAGAGAGGGACCTCAGTGCCACCCTCCAGCCTTTGCTGTGGCTGCCAAGGGGCAGAGGGGGTGGGGGACAGCTGGCAGCCAGAGGTGGCGGCTGGTGACGTCGGAGCTGCCACGTGATGTTGTTTTCCCTGGTGGCTCAGCTGTAGGTGGATCCTGTTGACTCTGGGTGCCAGCCAGCAGCAGCTCTGTGCTAATAACCTGCAACGTTCACCTCCTGCAAGGGCAGCCTGCGAGGGACTGCCTGAGGTTGAAGTTCACTGGGGTCTGGTTCACACACGAGCGACAGGGCCAGGCCAGCACAGCTTCTAGGGAGGCATCGATGTCATCCTCTGCTTTTCGTTGTCTCTGTGTTACCAGTTTTTAAGCTGTAGCAAATCATGGAAGCTCAGATTGGTTTGGGCTGGAAGGGAGCAAAGACCAGGGACACCTTCCAAGGCCCATCCAGCCTGGCTTTGAACACTCCAGGGATGGGGAGTCGAAGCCATGGAACTCCAAATCCGGTGGCAAACATGCCCTTGGCTGAGTTGGGACTGAGCCCCTCGGCATCCCAGCACCAAACTGGTCAGTGGTGGTGGCCTGAGTGTGTCAGCTGTTCTGTAACCTGGGCCTGTGGGCTGGGGCTGTCCCAGTGTGCATCCTGAGGAGCAGAGGGCTGCCCTGGCACACACAGGGGCTGCTGCCACCAGGGGCTGGGCACCTTTGCTTCCCGCAGTGCTGCTCCAGCTGAGGTCAGTGCAGGGCAGCAGGTCCACAGGCTGCCCTCCAGGTAGAATTCCCTGTCTGTTCCTGGGATAACCCAGCTGCTCCCCAGCATCCCTGAGTGCCCAGGGCAGCTCTGCTGGGGCAGGTCCTGGCAGTTGAGCTGTGCTGAACAAACACGGGGGTGCCGCTGGCTCTGAAAGCAGCAGAGCTGCCCTCGCCTGTCCCTCCTGGAGCCAGCACAGCCTGTGAGCCACCAGGGCAGAGCCAGCAGCTCTGCAGGCACCAAATGCCATGGAAGAGCCTTATTCCAGCAGCTGGAAGGTGAGGAGGGGCAGTGGAAGGTGGTGTGTCCAGGTGACCGTGGGGCACAGCCCTGACTGGCTTCTCTGCTCCCCCTGAGGTGTGGGGGGCACAACAGTGAGGTTCTTCCAGCTGCTGCTGAACTTGGCTTTTTTTGGGGCATCATCTGGTCAATCACTGCAGGCAGGGGGTGACCTGTGCCTTGGTGGCAAGCAGGAAAATGAAGGAATGTCCTTTTCCTCTCCCGCCAGGCTCTCGCGATAGGAAGGCGACCGGAAGACTCTCGTCCCCCAAACAGGAGCGGCAGCGGGGTCAGAACCCGAAACCTTCCCCCGCACAGGCAGACAGGTGAGTGCTGCTGCTTCTCCCGGGCCACACAGCTCTCCAGGGGCTCCAGCCCTGCTCCTCCAGGGGCTCCAGCCCCGCTCCCAGCGCCTCCCAGGCTCTCCCAGGCCGGCAGTTCCAGTTGCCGTGGAGCACACATGAAGGACACGGAGCTGCCTGGGCGGGTGCCAGCGGTGCCAGGGCTTCGTGCAGAGCCTCCAGCTGGGCCATTGCTGCTGGGAGAAGAGCAGGAGCACCAGCAGCCAAGTGGGTCAGGAGTGAGCTCAGCCCGTGCCCCTGCAGCTCATTAGCGTGCTGTTAACGAGCAACAGAGTACAACCCCTTTCCCCTGCCCAGCTCCTCCTGGACAGGAGTGCCCGATTCCCCTTTTCCCAGCCTGGCACACCCCCAGCTGCTCCCCTTGCTGCTGTGCTGTGTTCAGGGTGTCCCCTGCACGGGGCAGGGCAGGGACAGCCCTGCCTTTGCACCTTCCCGTGCAGCTGACCAGTGACCAGCTCAGCCCAGCTGTGCCCGCTGCAGCACTGGGAATGTCCCAGTGCAGGGCTGGCTGTGTGGCTCCGGGGGCTGGAGGGTTGTGGAACATGTGGGACACACCTGGAGCTCCCTCAGTCCTCCCTGCCCTCAGCAGATGCTGCTGCTTTGCCTTTTTCCACCTCTCCGACGATCTCTGGGGGCAAACATCACAGGGAAGGGGCTGAAGGATTTGGGACTGGGGGGACGCTCCAGGGCTCCTCTCCCCTCTGTGTCTCACAGGGAGCTGCTCCCTGCAGCCACGAGCTGGCGCCGAGTTTAATCCTGGGAATCTGGGAATCCCTGTGGAATAGCTGGTTTTTTACTCTTTCAGCCAGTTTTCAACCCAAGGCCTCCTTTCTCCAACCTCTTTCTCCCACCTGCTCCTGGAACGATGTGCTACATGTGGCACTTCCTGATACTCTGCTTAACTCAGGAATTCGGGAGAAATTCCTCCCTGTGAGGGTGGGCAGGCCCTGGCACAGGGTGCCCAGAGCAGCTGTGGCTGCCCCTGGATCCCTGGAAGTGCCCAAGGCCAGGCTGGACACTGGGGCTTGGAGCAGCCTGGGACAGTGGAAGGTGTCCCTGCCCATGGAAAGAGATGATTTTTAAAGTCCTTTCCAACACAAATTCCATGATTCCAGTATGGTTTAGTGTGGACAGTGGGGCTCAGTTGCACCTTGGATTCCCGTGCAGCCGATGCCTTTGGGCTGTTCCCAGCTCATCTCACTCCCATCTCCCTCTCTCCCTGCAGGAAACGCCAGCTGTCCCCTCAGTCCAAGAGCTCCAGCAAAGTCACGAGTGTCCCGGGCAAGGGCTCGGAGCCGGGCCCCGCGGCCGCCAAGGGCAGCAAATCCAGCACCCTGTCCCGGCGGGAGGAGCTCCTGAAGCAGCTCAAGGCGGTGGAAGACGCCATCGCCCGCAAACGGGCCAAAATCCCGGGAAAAGTATAGTGGGCCGTGCCCCGTAGTGACTGTTGATGTTTTTATAAATAGTGGAAAAAGCGGCTGCTTTGGGATTTTGCAGTTCCTGTCTTCATTTTGGCCGCGGTTCTTTTTAAAAAACCCACACAAAACAAAAAAATTAAGGAAGTTTTGTCCAGCCGGGAAGGCCCGCGACGAATGGCTCCGGGAGGGCGCCGGAGCCGTGTAAATTCTGCACAGAGGACTCCAGCCCTGTGGGGTGCTCCCACTTCTCCTGTGTCCCCTCTCCTCTTTGCTAGCCTCGAGTTGTATTCTCCTAGTTAGCCCTGCTGTGTGTTGAGTGTCTTCAGCAATGCAGTTCTAGTCCCGTGTGCCGAGAGAGCCGAAAACTGCTGTGAACTGCTGGCAACGCCCCTCCTCCCCCAGGAAAAAAATATATATATTCCTGCCTCAGTCCCCTCGGGAATGACCTGTCGTTTCTTTGGAGCAGGGGATCGGTTCAGTTGATTTCCCAGGAGCCCTGCAGGTGTTGTGGGCATGTCCGTCTGCCAGGAGGGTCCTTCTTCCTTTGATTTTTCCTTTTATTTTTTTGTTGGGTTTTTTTCTTTTTTTTTTCTTTTTTTTCTTTTTACTCTCTCACAGTTCTTTCCCAATTTCTTCCTGAACCTCCCAAATCTCAGGTACCAAATGCGACTTCCCACGAAATAAAATATTTTGATAACCAGTTTTTCCTTTTCCTGCTCCTCTCTGCATCTCCCTTGCCTTGGGGGCAGGGAGGGGTCTGTACTCCCCTCCCTTTGGGGGTTTTTGGGACTGAGCAGCTCTGTGGATATGGAAAAGCTGCTCTGTTTCCTGGGGGAGCACCCAGTGTGTGAAATCAGTATCCCACTGGTGTGTGACTGGGGGGGCTCTGCAGCCTCTGCCCTGACTGGTGTCATCGAGGGGTCCCTCTGATAAATCCCCCTAATTTAGGGAACGACGTTTGGGGGCCCTGAATGTCCCAATGGATCTCCCAGGCTCCTTGTTCCCAGTGTCCTACTGCTGTGAAGTGTTAGTGGGGGGTATCTGGGGCTGCCCCTGACAAACCCCTCTCGTTTCAGGAATAATTTTTGGGGTCCCTGGGATTTCCCATCCTCCAGCCCTGCTCCTTGTTCCCAGTATGAACCCAGCATCCCCCTGCTGCTGTTGGAGGCCGCGGGGCCGTTCTGGAGCGAGGAGTCCCAGCAGGGGGTGATGACAGTCCCTCAGCTCTTCCCAGGTTGCCCAATTTGGGATTTCTGCCCGGGAATGTTGTGGTGATCTCACGGTGCGGGTGACGCAACAGGGCACGGCCTGGGGGATGCCCGTCCCGTGTCACCAGGGCAGCCCTGGACGCCCCTTCCCACCTCCCTCCTAAAATTCTGGAGGTGTGAGGCGCCCGTATTCCCGGCTGGCACACGTGGAGCGGAGAAGGAAGTGCCGGCCCGCGGGGAGGAGGAAGGAACCTGGAGCTGGAGTTTCCAGGTGTGTGCACATCACCTGCCCGGCCCTATAAAACGGAGGCGGCGGCGCTGATGGTAACGTGGGGTCTGGGGGGGCCTGGGGGATGTTGGGGGGTGAGAGGGGAAAATGTGGGGCTGGGAGAGGTGCTGGGAGGGGGCGTGTGTGTGTTCGCGTGTGCCGTGTCCTGTGCAGGGCTTTATGTGAGGGTCGCACACCATGTGCAGGGCTCTGTGTGTGTTCATCAGGTGCGTGTGTGGTTTTATCTCTGTGCGTGTCACACACCGTCTGCGGGGTTCTCTGTGTGCGTGAGTTTTGTGTGTGTGTTACACGCCATGTGCGGGGCTCTGCGTGTGTTTTATGTGTGTGAGAGTGTTCATTATATGTGGTTTATGTCCTGTGCACGGCTCTGTGTGTGTTCTCTGTCATGTGCAGGGCTCTGTGTGTGTGTGAGAGAGTTTTTATGATGTGTGTGTGTTACACGTCATGTGCAGGGCTCTGTGTGTGTTTTCTGTCATGTGCAGGGCTCTGTGTGTGTTTATCACATCTGTGTGTGTGTCTGTGTGTTCATTATCTGTGCTCCCTGTCATGTGCAGGGCTCTGTGTGTGTGTGAGAGAGTTTTTATGATGTGTGTGTGTTACACGTCATGTGCAGGGCTCTGTGTGTGTTTTCTGTCATGTGCAGGGCTCTGTGTGTGTTTATCACATCTGTGTGTGTGTCTGTGTGTTCATTATCTGTGTTTCCTGTCATGTGCAGGGTGCTCTGTGTGAGTGTTTATTACGTGTGTGTGTGTGTGTGTTGCACGCCGTGTGCAGGGTTCTGTGTCTCTGTGGGTGTGTTTTTATGTCTCTGTGGTTTTATCTGTATTTATATCTGGGGGGATGTTAATGAGTGTGTGTGTGTGTGTGTGTGTATTTATGTGTGTCTGTGTGTGCACACCTGTGCCCAGGTGTGGGGGTGTGCAAAGCCTTCCCAGCTCAGGGGTGGGCACACCTGTGCCAGTGCTCTGTGTATGTGTATGTATTTCTATGTATTTATACGTGTTTATACGTGTTTATATGTGTTTATATGTGTTTGTATGTGTCTGTATGTGTTTGTATGTCTCTGATGGGTGGGATCACAGCCCGCATTCCATGAGCAGCCCTGTGCACACACGGAGGGGTCCCGGTGTGTGTTTGGCAGCCGTGGGCACAGGAGTTGTTGGGTGCTGTCCCTGTCCCCACCTGTGTGTGCACTATCAACACACACAGATTTTATTTATTACTGCAGGGACATGATTTAATATTCATATTCAATTCGATGTTATTTTTATTTGTTATGTTCATTTTCTAGTTCATTTTATATGGATATTTATAGTCTCTATTTCTTTACATTATCCTTTTCTTTATATTATCTCTTCTTTTATATTTATTTACTTATTTATAGTTAATTTTACATCCTTAAATATTAAAAATATGCTTATATTTTTATATTTTATAGATCTATTTATATTTATTTCTAATTTATTTTATTTTATTTATTTATCCTTATTTCCACTCCATTTACTCATTGTATTTACCTTTATTTCTATTTTAGTTCTATATTTATTTATTTGTTATTTATATTTTCTTTATTCAGGTTCTTTCTTTCTATTATTTCTTTCTATTATTTGTTTCTATTTCCGGGGGTCGTTTATCCTTTACCTTATATTTCACAGGTGTTTTCTGTGCCAGTGTGGGTGTGCATGCACAGGCAGTGTCTGCACAGGATTACCTGCAGATGTGTGTGTGTGCACAGACATTTGCTACTCCTGTGGGGTGGTATCAAACATATAAATATATAAATAGATGAATAAATATAAAACTATATACACGTCTATGCATACAGACACATATATATATAAAATATATATTTATGTGTGTATGTGTACTGTGCTATATATGCATGGAGATATATACACATATAGAATATAGAATATAGAATATAGAATATAGAATATAGAATATAGAATATAGAATATAGAATATAGAATATAGAATATAGAATATAGAATATAGAATATAGAATATAGAATATAGAATATAGAATATAGAATATAGAATATAGAATATAGAATATAGAATATAGAATATAGAATATAGAATATAGAATATAGAATATAGAATATAGAATATAGAATATAGAATATAGAATATATTATATAGAATATGTTATATATAATATACAATATACAATATATAATATATAATACATATCACACTATGTATATTAATTATATAATATATTGTGTTTATATATTGTATGAGATACATACTATCATGTATATTATATAATATTATCCATTATATACAATATATAATATATAACATATATATAAGGACATATATGTGTGCTGCTGGATATATATAATATATAGCATATACTATATACTATATACTACATATCACATTATGTATATTAAATTACCTACATTCTATATTGTGTTTGTATATGGTATGAGATACATACTATCGTGTATATTATATAGTAGATATCATTATCTATAACACCTATTTTTGTGTTTTACACAGCTCTCCGTGCTCTGTGCACGTGTCTGTGCGTGTGCACAGCTCTGGGGGGGTGTGATGCTCTCGGTGGGTGTGCAGAGATGCCCAGAGCGCTGCGGGCACCGCGAGCCTCTGTGGGGGGGTGTGCTCCGGCTGTAGGGGTGGGGGTCTATAGGTGTGTGCTGGCCCTCTGTCTGTAGAGAAATGCATCTTCTCTAGCGTGTGTGTGTGTGTGTGTACAGCTCCGTGTGTGTGCAGCTCCGTGTGTGTGTGTGCGCCTGTGTGTGTGTGTACAGCCCCCTCTATGTGTGTGTGTGTGTGTGTGTCCGTGTGTGTGTGTGTGCGTGTGTGTGTGTGTACAGCCCCCTCTATGTGTGTGTGTGTGTGTGTGTCCGTGTGTGTGTGTGTGCGTGTGTGTGTGTGTACAGCCCCCTCTATGTGTGTGTGTGTGTGTGTGTCCGTGTGTGTGTGTGTGCGTGTGTGTGTGTGTACAGCCCCCTCTATGTGTGTGTGTGTGTGTGTGTCCGTGTGTGTGTGTGTGCGTGTGTGTGTGTGTACAGCCCCCTCTATGTGTGTGTGTGTGTGTGTGTCCGTGTGTGTGTGTGTGCGTGTGTGTGTGTGTACAGCCCCCTCTATGTGTGTGTGTGTGTGTGTGTCCGTGTGTGTGTGTGTGCGTGTGTGTGTGTGTACAGCCCCCTCTATGTGTGTGTGTGTGTGTGTGTCCGTGTGTGTGTGTGTGCGTGTGTGTGTGTGTACAGCCCCCTCTATGTGTGTGTGTGTGTGTGTGTACAGCTCCGTGTGTGTGTGTGCAGCTCCTTGTGTGTGTACAGCTCCGTGTGTGTGCAGCTCCGTGTGTGTGTGTGCGCCTGTGTGTGTGTGTACAGCCCCCTCTATGTGTGTGTGTGTGTGTGTGTGTGTACAGCCCCCTCTGTGTGTGTGTGTGTGTGTGTACAGCTGCGTGTGTGTGTGTGGCGCCCCT
>NW_008239544.1:702953-704494 GCF_000691975.1 Corvus brachyrhynchos
TATATATTATACATATATTCTGTCTGTATATTTGTATACATATATAAATATTCTCTCTGTGTGTATATATATATATATGAAAATATATATGTAAAAATATGTGTGTGTATTCTCTGTATATATGTATACATATATATACATACATATATATATAAAATATATATAATACACGTATATAATATATATAATATATATTCTCTCTATATATGTACAAATATATATACATATATATAAAATATATAAAATACATATATATACACGCATATATATAAAAATATAAAATACATATATATAGATTATATATATTATATATATATTCTCTCTGTATATATGCATACATATATATACATATATATAAAATACATAATACATATATATACACATACAGATATATAAAATATATATAATACATATATATTATATATATTATATATATATAATATATTCTTTCTGTATATATGTATACATATATATATTCTCTCTGTATATATATAAATATATATGTGTGTGTGTGTGTGTATTCTCTCTGTATATATGTATACATATATATTCTCTCTGTATATATACAAATATATATATGTGTGTGTGTGTGTATTCTCTCTGTATGTATGTATACATATATATATAAATATATATATGTGTGTGTGTGTGTTTATACGTATATATATATGCATGTGTGAGTGTGGAGGACATTGTGTGCGTCCGTGCATGTATGTACATGTGTGTGCTATTTTTCTAGGGGTGGGACACACCTAGAAATATAGAGATATAGATATATATTTCTAGGGGTGGGACACACCTAGAAATATATAGATATAGATATATACGGAGAGAGAGAGAGAGATAGATATAGAGATATATTGGTATAGACTTACAGATATATATATATAAAGATAGAGATAGTGATGACAGAAAGATAGAGGTAATATATTTTGCTAGATGTAGATACAGATATACATAGAGAGAGAGATAAAGGTAAAAACAGATATATACCTATCTAGATATAGAGATACATAGAGATTCAGAGATGATATATAGATATCTACTTACAGATAAAAAGATAGACTATATCTAGACATACAGATATAGATTGTACATACAGAGACATATAGAAATAGATATATAGAGATATATAGGTGATAGATGATAGATAGATATAGATAGATGATAGATAGATATAGATGATAGATGATAGAGATAGATAGATAGATAGATAGATAGATAGATAGATGGATGATAGATAGATGGGTGATATATAGATCTATAGACACACACATGCCCACGCCCCAGGTGCCGTGGGGGTGCACACTGACATTTTGGGGAGGGCTGTGCTGGGTCCCTTCCCGTCAAACCCCCCTGGCCGGGTGCGACTGTCCCCGTGGGTGTCCCTGGGGCTGTGTGCCTGTCCCCGCGGCTCTCGCTGACGCTCTCTGCTGTCCCCACAGGGCTGGCTGGGTGCCCTGGCCGTGCTGGCGGTGCTGGGGCAGTGCCGGGCGCTGCGGCGGCCCGCGGGTGCCTCTGCCCACTCGCCCGTGCGCTGC
>NW_008239544.1:705183-706910 GCF_000691975.1 Corvus brachyrhynchos
GACCCCCGGCACGGCTGCGACTCCGGGGGCCAGCATCGCCCCACGGTGCTCGAGGCCCCCCCGGCCAGACCCTGTGAGTGCTGCCCTGGCGCTTGCTGGTTATTTATTCCCCCCAAAAAAGCTATTTATTGTCTCCTCTCTAGTGCTATTTAATGCTGCAAATAAAAGCCAACAACCCCTGGCACAGTCCTTGCTCTGTTCCCAGCCAGGGCACTGGGATGTTGGGAATTGGGGCGCAGGGATAGAGGCACACGCATGGGCGATGCCCAGCTGTGGGACACCCCTCAGCCCCTGCACAGTGGGCAGAGCACCAGTGAACCCAGTGCAGCAGGGCAGGGTGAACTGGGAGGTGATGGGGAGGGCGGCAGGGCACAGGGGTGCCCCACACCCCCAGCCCCAGGGGGGACCCAGCCCTGGCATCCCAACACCCGCACCCTGCCCATGGCTCTGCCCCCAGGCACCACATCCCACGGACCTGGTGCCACCCGCCAGGGCCCCCCCGCCTGTGCTGGCAGCACCTGGGGGTGCCCTGGGACACCTGCACCCCCCAAGGAATGTGTGGGGAGGGGGCGGAGGGGGACCTGGAACAGCTGCTGATCCCAGTGGGATCAAGAATCTGGCACCTGCATCACACCAGGATGGCACTGGGGAGGGAAATGCTCCCCACATTCCCTGCTGGGGGTTATCCCAGGTTTTGGGGGCTCCTTTGGGACTCGCTGCGCAGCTCCAGTGCGGGGCCCTCCAAGTTCCACCCCACTGCTGGGTCCGTGAGGATTTTGGGAGGGGACCCTGCAATGGCTGCACTCCGCACATCCCCATCCCGGGTTTGCCCATAATCGCACCGTTTGTCCTCAAAACACGCCCCCAGTGCTGTCCCAGCTGCCCCAGGAGGCTCCCCCCTGGAGCAGGAGGCAGGGGCAGCCGGTGCCTTTCCTACTTTTTATTGCAGCTGCGGAAGTGACAAAAACCAGGGAGAGCTGGAGCAGAGCTGCCTGATCCCCCCGGGGCGCTGGGGATCCCCTGAGGGCTGTGCTCCACAGGGATTTGGGGATCCCTGGGGAACTGGGGGCTGCTTGGAGAGTTGGGACTCTCAGGGAGCAGAGCATACCCAGGGATTTGGAGTTTCCCAGGAGCTGAGGAGCCCCTGGAAACAGGAGACTCACAAGGAGCTGAGCATCCCCAAGGATTTGGGGATCTTCAGGAGATGGGAAGCCATTGGGGGCTGCAGACCCCACAGGAAGCTGAACATCCCTGGGGATTTGGGGAGGTCCACGAGCAGGGGAGTTCCTAGGAGCTGAAGACCCCATAGGGACTTGAGCATCCCCATGGATTTGGGAATCTCCAGAAGCTGGGAAGCCCCAAGGGCTGGAAACCCCACAGGGAGCACCACATTGCTGGGAATTTGGGAGCTGCGCATCTATGGGGATTTGGGGACCCCTGGAGCTGGAGACCCTACAGGAAGACAGAGATCCTACAAAGAGCTGAGCATCACTGGGGATTTGGGAATCCCTTGAGGGGCTGGGAAGCCCAGGGGGAACTGCTGATCCCAGGGGTTTGAGCATCACCAGGAGCTGGGGCCCCACCAAGGAACTGAGCACCCCCAGGGTTTGGGGGATCCCCAGGAGCCTGGGGTGGATCTGGGAGCAGCTGGGAAGCAGGAGCGGGAGCAGGGCAGCAGGGCAGGAGGATCCCCTGTTATTCCACCTCCACAGGGATGGGGTTCTCCT
>NW_008239544.1:707106-708070 GCF_000691975.1 Corvus brachyrhynchos
TGATGGTGCCCCCCACCTGCGGCCGCTCCCGGGGCTTCTGCTCGATGGGTCTCCACTCCTCCCCTCGAACTGCGGCCTGTGGGATTGGGAATAGTGCCAAGGAACAACCCTCACCCCGAAAAGGGGCTGTTTGGGGCAGGGAAAGCACAGCTGGGACCAGAATCGGGGGAGGAGGATGTGAGCACCTGTCCACGCCTCCCACCCCGATTGGGATGGGGTTTTCCTGCAGCTCAGTCTGGGAAAGCTCTTGGAATCCACATGGGAGTACTAGTCCATGGGTTTAGGGGTACCCTCCTCCTCTCAGCCCCCCAAAGCCCCCCAAAGCCCCTCAGCACTCACCAGCAGGTAGATGCCGCTGGCGATGCCCAGGCAGACGGTGCCCAGGATGGTGGAGAGGAGGAAACCGGCGGGGACAGCCAGGCTGGGACAGAGATTTGGGGTTCAGAGGGGGTTTGGGAGCCCAGCCCCCAGTCCCGACCCCACACCCCACTCACGCAGCGTGGAGGATGGCTCGGATGTAATAATTCCTGGTGAGGGGCCCGAGCAGCTTCACCACGGCTGTCAGGTACTTCTGGCCACTGCAGGGTGATATCGGGGGGGTCACACGAGGTGTCCCCACCCAGGGACCCCAATCTCCGCAAGGATCACCCCAAGGAACCCACCCGTGGGATCCAGCTCTGCTCCCAGCCCACTGCTCCCACATCCCTGCGTTTGGGGGGTACCAGGAGCTCCAGGGCTGCAGGGGGGACACACCACTCACCACCTCTCCATGGTTGAGCCCTTTTTCCTCCTGCTCCTGGGATACTCGAGCAGGCAGACCAGGACGCCTGCCGCGCTGCCGGGGGGGTGGTCAAGGAAAGGCGGGATCGGACCGGGAATAGCCCCAAGGAACAACCCGCATCCCAAAAAGGGGCTGTGTGGGGCAGGGAAAGCACAGCTGGGACCAGGGTGGGGAGAGGAGGCT
>NW_008239544.1:708202-708906 GCF_000691975.1 Corvus brachyrhynchos
ACGCCGCGAAGTACCAGCCCTTGAACTGCCCCGCCACGGCCACGATCCCGCCCGTCAGCAGGACTGCGGGAACAGCCGGGATGGGGGAATCCGGCCGGGACACGGCCCCGAGGCCAAGATACCGACCCTCAACCCGGGATACCGACCCCCAAACCACGATACAACCCCCCAAACCAACGTACAAACCCTCAACCTGGGATACAGCTCCCAAAACCAGAGATACAACCCGTAACTCAGGATATGGCACTCCAACCTCGGGATACCACCCCCCAACATGGGATACAGCCTCCCGCAAACCCCAAACCCGGGACTACGGCCCTGGGGACTCTGACAGGCGGGACGCCCTGGATTCAGGGAAGGGAACTGGGGGGTTCCATGGCCACAAGGACTCCAACATGTGGGATGCCGGGGAGATGCTGCGTGAGGGACCCCCTGGATTCAGGGAACTCCAAGGCCTTGGGGGGAGGTTTTTGGCCCCGTGGTCGGAGGAAGAGGAGAGCGGAGGAGGAGCTGAATGAACCGAGGAAGAGAGGGCAGAGGAGGAAGAGAAAAGGAGGAAGCGAAGGGAGGACAGGACTTCCCGGCCGTCCCCGGCACCTCCCGCCCGCACCCCCCGGTCGGTGGGACCGGGACCCACCCCATCCCCCGGGGCTGTGTCTGGGGGCACCCCCGGCGCTCAGCATCCCCTCCCTGGGCTCAGCATT
>NW_008239544.1:709334-710408 GCF_000691975.1 Corvus brachyrhynchos
GAAGGCGGGCGCGGCGTTACCACCCGCCGGCCACGCCCTCTTCACACTGACCACGCCCCTTCCCACAGGCCACGCCCCCGCGGGGACACGGTGGGGACAAGGATGGCGCGGAGGGACAGCATCAGCCCCATCCAGGGGGACAGGACCAGCCCCAGAGGGGACATCTGAGGGACACGGGACAGGATCTGTGCTGCCAGGGACAGGGAGGGGACAGGGGATGTGGGATGTGCAAGGGACAGGGGCCGTGTGGAAGGACAGGATCAGCCCCAGCAGTGACAACTTGGGGACATATGGGACAGGAGATGCCCCACAAGGGACACAAGGGGACAGGGATCATGTGGGGTGACAGAGCTGTGCAGAGGGACAGATCAGCACCAGGGACTGTCCCCAGCTCCTGCCCCCCACTTTGGCTGCCGCTGTTCCCCCCCCAGCACCACACACAGAACCCAACACCCCAGAACAGCACTGGAGCCAGGAACCCTCTATTTCCTTACAGAAGAGTAAAAACCAGCCCCGGGGTCACATCCTGCCCCAGGGCTGGGGACAGCTTTGCAGCAGGCCTGGCTCAGGGTCCTGAGGCCCGCTGGTGGCACCGGCAGAGCCCCCCTGGCGTGTCTCGGCTGTCCCAGGGTGTCACCGGGGTCAGGCGTGGCTCCGGGGCAGCCCATCCGCTCCCAGGAGGTGCTGGCTGGGATCATCCACAAGCTGGGGACCAGGGCCGGGCTGTGGGGCAGGACACAAGTCAGGGACACCAGGGAGCCCCACTGCCTCCAGGGTCCCCCCTGGTGCAGGTGGGGGGCAGCTCTGGGCCCCACAGACCCCAAAAGGTCACCCCATGGGTTGTGCCAGAGGGAGCATGTCCAGGAATGTCCTGCACACCCACCTGGGGATGGGGACAGGGATGGGGTCCCACACACACGCTTGGGGATGTAGACAGGTTGCTACAGACTCCCCTAGGAATGGGGACAGGGATGGGGCCCTGGACACCCCTGGGGACAGGAATGGGGTCCCACCACCCCCTCGGGGCCAGGGCCAGGGTCAGAGCCTCCCCACAGAGGCCGTGTGCCCCCCATC
>NW_008239544.1:711723-712483 GCF_000691975.1 Corvus brachyrhynchos
GGGTGGGCCAGCGCGAAGATGACGGCGTTGGGGCCAGCGTCGAAGGTGTAGGCGACCTGTGGCAGCATTGGGGGGGACATGGGGACCTGGGGAAGGCTACGGTGCCGTGCCACCCCCGGGGCACCGCTGGTACCTTGGTGTGGCCGTGGTGGGCGTTGTAGCGGTGTGCCAGCGCGATGATGTGGCGCGACAGGTCGGTGAGGTAGAAGATGGGCGGGAAGGTGTCAAGGCAGGTGGCGTGGAACTGGTTGCTGTCCCTCATGGCCAGCTGGCCGAAGCCCTCGAAGTCCCGCTCCCGGATGTGCCGCATCATCTGGGCCAGGCGCTCCGGGACCACCACCTCTGCCCGGTGCTGCCACGGCATGGGGGTCACCATCAGTCCAGTTCGGTGACACCCACAGCAGGTGGGTTGTGGTCAGTCACCCCAAATCCGTGACAATCACAGCACACAGGTTGTGGCCACCCCAGTTTGGTGACATCCATGGCAGATGGGTCACAGTTACTCCAATTTGGTGACCCTTTGGGTATCACTCCACACCCTCCAGCCCCATTCCAAGGGAACGGGGACCCTGTCCCTGCCCAGGCAGGACAAGTCCCGTGTCCCCATACCTTCAGCAGGGGACTGGTCTCCACACTGGTCTGCATCCCCACCGTACTGCCCATCGGCTTCTTCTCCCCACTGACCTGGTGAGACACAGACAGTGGGACACGGCCCCTCCTGAGCCCCCTGAGTCCCAAATCCCACCCAAATGCCCTCCCA
>NW_008239544.1:712697-713338 GCF_000691975.1 Corvus brachyrhynchos
ACAGCCCCCCCCCCACCCCATGGAGCGGGCCCAGCGCCGACACTGCGGGGACAGGCAGAGGGGACACCCCTGTCACCCCTCCCGGTGCTACCACAGAGCCGGGCCAGCCGGAGCACAAACAGAGGGGACACCCCAGCCACCCCCGTCACCCTCTCCCAGCACCCTCCACGCCACACTGCCATATGCAGGTCGCACATCAGAGGAGCGGGACACTCCTGTCACCCCCCTTCCAGTGCCCATCACACAGCCACAGGCAGGACACAGGTCACAGCAAGGGGACACCCCTATCACCCCTCGCAGCACCAAGGAGGGGACAAATCAGAGCTGGGACACCCCCCCAGGCCAGTGCCCCATCCCACACACACCCAGGCAGGCGTAGCCGGCAGCGGACGAGGCGAGCCCGGCGGCGGTGGGGAAGTTGTTCTCGGAGGCGATGTGGATTTTGTAGGAAAGGCTGAGCGCGGCCGTGTCCTCACTGCCCCCGCGGCGCTTCCGGGCCAGGCGCCGCACTGGGGGGACAGCAGGGTCAGGGGACAGCGGGGACAGCGGGGACACCCCCGGGCAGGGGACGCTCACCCTCGCGCAGACAGGCCTGGATCCGCGGGGGCCCCCCGTCCACCCCCCGCCCGTTGAGCCGCAGC
>NW_008239544.1:713362-713837 GCF_000691975.1 Corvus brachyrhynchos
TGGTGGTCTTGAGCTGTGGGGAGAGAGGGAAGGGGCTCAGCACCCCCGGACACGGCTGGGGGGCTGATCCTAAACCTGATCCTGACCCTTACCCTGATCCTGATCCTGTCCCTGACCCACCTGGTCCTGGTGCAGCGTCACGCTCAGGGAGGAGTTGATGGGCAGGATGAGGTCGGTGTCACGCTTGCCCCCTGCAAGAGAGCACGGCATGGCACGGCTCGGAATGGCCTGGAGTGGCATAGCGCAGCTTGGAATGGCATGGCACGGCTAGGAATGGCACGGAACAGCTTGGAACGGCACTGACGGACACAGCGAAGCGTGGCATAACAGCACTTGGCAAGGCATGGAACAGCTTGGAATGGCAGGGCACGGCTAGGAATGGCACGGCAAGCAAGGACACGGTGCAGCACGGCCTGGCCCGGCACGGTGTCACCTGTCACGGCACAGCCGGACACGGCCCACCCGGCACCGTCCG
>NW_008239544.1:714043-719620 GCF_000691975.1 Corvus brachyrhynchos
GGACCACGGGCGGCCCCGCCCCCTGAGCGCGCTGGGCTGGGCCTGCGGGGCGCCATTTTTGAATGGGGCAGGAAGTGCGCATGCGCAGATGCTGCCGGTGCTGCCCCCCTACCGCTCCCGGTTCTGCCCCCGGTACCGTCCCGGTACCGCTCCCGGTGCTCTCCACACCGCTCTGCCTCCAGCACCCCACTGCCCCGGTGCTACCCAGTGCCCTCGGTGTCCCCAGTCCCCCCAGTGCATCACCTTTCCCAGTTATCCCAGTACCGCCCCAGTGTCCCCAGCACACCTCCAGTGCTCCCGAACTCCCCAAAACCTTCACAGTCCAGCGCTCCAAACATCCCCAGTACTCCCGGAGTGCTCCCGAAGCCTTCAGAGTGCATCCCTTCAGCGCTTCCCCCTGGGGAGGCCAGGCGTGGATGAAACTGCCTTTATTGAGAAAAATGGTTTGCTACAAATACGTCATCGAGTTAATTCTTCAAAAAACAGGACAGCTCGTTAAAAGTTCTAATTATGCAAAAAAAGTGGTGGGTGACACACTGGCGGGCACGGCCGGCGGGATCCCTGGCACAGCAGGATCCGTGGATCCACGGCACACAGGGATCCCTGGCACGGCCTGGCGTGGCCCCTCACACCCGGGGCCTTAAAGTGCTTTACAAAAGCAGCTCTTGCTGCCCCTGCTCTGGTTCTGTGGGGCAGAAAGGATAAGGAAAAGGAGGAAAGAGGGAAGGAGGCCGAGGTTAACAGTGCTGGCCCAAAAGCAGGGAGGTTGCTCCAGGAGCTGAGGGTCCCTGCTGAGCACAGGACAGGGAAAGCCCCCGGGTCCCTCCTGGAAGATGCCAGTGTTCTCCATCCCACCAGGAACATCCTCCAGGTGCCAGCAATGCCGGGCAGGTAAGAGAAGATCCCATCCCTCCTCGCTAGCCTGGCTCCAGAAAGGGGAGCAGGACAGCTCCAGCCCTTTCCCTGCCGTGCCAGGAGAGAGCAGAGGGTTCCCTGCACGCTCCTCATGGGGCTGCAGATCCCAAAATCGTCATGAAAATCAAAATAAAAACCAAGCCAGTATTGCTAGAGCAGAGCAGGAGCCAAATTTTGGATAAACCTCGGGAATTCCCCGAGCAGGGAGACGCACAGGCGGGCCTCTCCCGCCCCTTTTCCCTGCAGCACGGTGGGTCTCAGGAATCACCCCCTCCCTCAGCTCCACCACTGGGAGCCCTGGGCTCATCCCACAGCTGGTGGCATCTCCCTGCCACCCTCTCCCAGTCCTCCAGAGCCAACTCCACCAGCAGCAGCAGGCAGAGCTGAGAGGAAGGGGACAGGGGGGCAGACAGGTCACCAAGATGCTGTGGAGCACCTTGGATCAACAGTGCCCTACTCCCAGAGAGAGATTAGAAAAGGGGGATGCAATCCCTTATTTCTGGGGGGATAAGCAGCTCGGTGATGGGGCTGGGATCCTGCATGGACAGACATTCCATGGGCAACCAGCACCTGGATCCAATCCAGCTGCTCTGTGCCGAGTGCCAGCGTGGCACAAGGACCCTGCCTGCTCCCTCACAGGCAGAGGAATTCTGGTGAGGAAAGGGAAAGGCCCAGAAACATCCGGGAGTGGCCCAGAAACATCCAGGAATGGCCCAGAAATACCCAGGAATGGCCCAGAATGATCCCTGCACTTCCCCCCACCTCAGAGTCCAACCCGCCGCTCCGGGATCCAGCTCCTGCTTCCCACCCCATTCCCAATCCACGTGTTCATTTGCTTGGGTTATCTGTGTAAAAAATAAACTTTCTTAGTAATGTTCCATAAAAATACTCTTGTCCCGGGCGCCGGATATTGCAGTGTGAAGAGGAACGGCTTCCGATCCCGCTCTAGAAAACGTGGAAAAGGCTTCGCGCCGCTTCGTGTAGAAAAACGCGAGCATTTGGTATCCCAAGAGCCGGTACAAAACGAGGAAGGGGAAGGTTTCCCTGGATGCTGGATGCCATCCTCGAGGGCTCCTCTGAACCACTGTTCAGTCTCATCCCGGGATTCAGGTGAAGGAGGCAGCTCCAGCCTCCAGCACGGCAGTCAGGACAGCCTGACATCTCTAGAAAAATCCTTGGAGAGCTTAAAAAAAGATGCTCCGTGCTGCCTTCCTCCTTTTTAAAAGGATATGGCTGATTCCAATCCCAAATTAGGGTGTTTTGCATCCACTCTATCAGTTTCAGGTACCTATTCTGTTGCAACAGAGAGCAGGGACGAGTGTGCCAAGAAGCATCTAATCATAAATAGATCCGGACACAGGGATGTGCTCCCAACACGGATATGAAATGCCCATCCAAGGACTGATCCCAGCCCTGCGGTGCCAGCTCCTCTCTCCAGAGGTCTCTGCTCACTCACTGTGACACTGAAGAGGCTCCACCTTCTTAAACAAGGTGGGATTTGCCCGGAGAGCAGCAGGAACAGAGGCAGCAGCGGGGCTCCAGAGGGCTCCGTGGGTCCCGGAGTGTGCAAAAGGAGCCGGGGCAGGGACAGGGATCAGCCTCAGTTCTCAGAGAGGGACAGAGCCAGGGCCGCCTGCAACGCTGCCTCCTCATCGATGTTGTAATCCTGAAAATCAAGCAGGAGAGCTCAGGAGAGCTGGCACAGCCAGGGCATGCTGTCCCCATGGAGCCCTGCCCGCTCCCGGTTGTGCCACGGAGCCTCCATTCCTCTGGCACTCACATCCCATGAATGCCACCCGTGCTCTTTGGGGTGTCCTTTGTGCCCACATCCCTCTCCTGTCTGGAATCTCACACCTGGCAGGAGGGATGGAACAGGCCCACACAAGCTGAGGCCAAAGGGTGAAGCTTTCTAGCAAGGCCAGGGGTTTTTCCAGAGTTCCAGGTCGGGTTTATCCAACACCACAAGTCCTGAAGTTGGGATGTTCCTCTGTTAATGGCTGCAGGTTCTTTTCCCTGACATCTATCCAATGAAAGCATTCCCTGAGGCCAAGGCTGAGCCATCACAGCTGCTCCCCACACAAGAGGGGTCAGGGACCCCCCACGTGCAGCAACCAGACCCCCCCCCTCCCCCAACACCGGGGATGGGCTGGTCACTCCCCTACTCCCAAAACCTCCAAGAAAAGGGGTTTTGTGTTAGAATTTCTCAGGGGAAGAGTTTAGTGGAACAACCCATTTTGTGGAGTGCAGGAACAATTCCCTCTCCTCCTGGTGCGTGAGGACACGTGGGGTGGGACACGTGTGCCACCTGATTCCCGTGTCCCTATCCCAGCGGGATGGGCTGACCCCAGCACGGGAAGGGAAGGGCTGGTTTCACCTCCTGGCAAAGGACACACGGAGAGGGGTTCCCCTTTTTTGGCTGAGGGTCACACTCACCACGAAGGTGTCGTAGGAGAACTTGTGCCTGTGGAGCAGGTGCTGCAGGAAGTTGGCACTCTTGTAGCTGGGATCGCCCCAGGGCATGGCCGAGCACACCGGGCACACCTGCGGGGACAGGGACACGGAATGGTGGCACCTGCACAGGGACCTCCCAGACAGGTGAGTGGTGTCCCCCCTGACAGGCTCCAAGCCCCAATGTCCAGCCTGGCCTTGGACACTGCCAGGGATCCAGGGGCAGCCACAGCTGCTCTGGGCACCCTGTGCCAGGGCCTGCCCACCCTCCCAGGGAAGGATTCCTCCTCAATATCCAACCCAAACCAACTCTCTGGCAGTTTGAATCCATTCCCCTTGTCCCATCACTCCAGGCCCTTGTCAATAGCCTCTCTCCACCTTTCCTGAAGGTCCTGGAAGGCCACAATTAGGTGTCCCTGAAGCTTCTCTTTTCCAGGCTGAACAATCCCAATTCTCTCAGCCTTTCCTCATGGCAGAGCTGCTCCATCCCTCTGATCAACTTGGTGATCTCCTCTGGAGTCGCTCCAACAGCTCCATGTCCTTCCTGTGCTGAAGATCCCAAATTCCCCACCTTGGTCAACCCAGAGCGAACAGGGAGAGGAAATCCAGCACCACCCAGTTTGAAGGAACAGGGGGATGGAGGCAGCTCATTCCAGGGAGCCTCTACCAAAGCAGAGACAGATCCCCAGCTCCCAGAGGGATTTAAACCAGCTGAAATGCAGCTGTGCTCCCACACACATCCGTGCTGTGGCCTGGGATGCTGCAGCAGCTGGGCTGTGTTTGGATTGCCAGAGCTGTCCCAGCCATCCCAGCATGGCTCACTCACCACTTTGTTGGGGTCATTCCGGTGGTTTTCCATGCAGTGCTTCACCAGCTCCTGCTGGTCCAGGTTCCGGGCCCCGCAGTACGGACACACGAACGTGGAGCGGTTGGGAATGTTGCTGCAGAGAGCAAGGATGAGCTCAGACCCCCAGGGAAGGGGCTGGATTGACTCCTTCCACACGAACCCAGCAGTTCTGTGCCAGCAGAAGCCAGCCCAGCCCCTTCCCACCCCAATTCCCTGCTTTGGTGGATCCTTCATCCCAACCCCACGCTCCGAAACCCAGAGCAGCCGTGCCACGAGGGAAAAGGTGCTGATCTTCCTCCCAGGGAAAGGCACAACACAGGCCTGGATTTTAGGGCATGCAAGGAGGGACACGTTTCCCCACCCGAGGCACAGGAATACCTGGGAATAGGCTGGGATGTGGGGACAACTGGAACAAACTTGGGGCAGTTGGCCATCTGCTCCTGCACCTTGGCGCAGGACGAGACGTGAGAGCGCATTTTGGCCAGGGTCACCTGGAGAAGGAGGACAAGGAACATTCCTGGAGGTGCAGGAACACCTGTCAGGAGCCAGGACAAAGCTCCTGCCCTGGCTTTGCTCAGCTGAGGTGGGAGTGACCCCTGGTCCACGTGGGATGACACAGAGCAGTGGCAACGCTGCACCCGCCCGTCCTTCCTTGCAGGACAGAGATTTGGGGCTGCAGGGATCCCCAGGGGTTCTGTCCCTGTTCCCTGGGAGCAGAGCCCGACCCCCCCGGCTGCCCCCTCCTGTCAGGGACTTGTGCAGAGCCACAAGGTCCCCCCTGAGCCTCCTTTGCTCCAGGCTGAGCCCCCCCAGACCCCTCCCTCTCCGGACACATTCCAGGGGAGGATGGGGACAGAGAGGACAGGCAGCTTTACCTTCTTGCTGCAGCCCCTGCAGGGAGCCTTGTAGGACGAGAGCTGTTTCTCCACGCTGGAAGCCTTCTCCACCTTTTTGGGGTCGAAGGGCACGCGGCAGAGCGGGCACAGCGGGGAGGGCACCTGCAGGCAGGGCTGCAGGCATTCCCCACAAAACCTGGGAGCACAGAGCGGCCCTGAGCATCCCGGGAACGGCGGGATCCCAGCGGGCTCCTCGGAACACCCCAAAACCCAGGGATCAGCGTCCCTACTGCGGGAAGGGGGAGGTTGGGAGGGGCTGGGTCCCCAAGGAGCTCCCTCCACGCACAGAAGATTCCACTGCTCCGAGGTGGGATTTGAAAGGAGCCAAACGAAGTCAGTGCTGAGGATCCAGGCCAGGCAGGAGCCTGGATCACCTCCTTCCAAGGTCCTTATATCCCCAGGAGCAAAGGAATCCAAGGGAAAAGGAATCCTAGCAGCCCAGAGGCGCCAAAGGAGCCCCGTCCCCAAAAT
>NW_008239544.1:720440-722932 GCF_000691975.1 Corvus brachyrhynchos
CCCCCCCGTGCTGCCTCTGGTACATCCCCAATGCGCCCGCCAGCACCCCCCGGTACCGCCCCGGTCTCTCCCCGGTGCTGTTCCCGGTGTCCCTCCAGTATTTCCCCGTGTCACCTCCGATCCCGGTATCCCCCGATATCTCTCGCTGCTTCCCCCGGTAACATCGCGGGTATCCCCGGTGCTGCCCGGGGACAGGGACCGTCCCGGTGTTGCCGGTGACCGGCCGTGTCCCCGCAGCCACCCCCGAACGTGCATGAAGTGCGGGCAGGGCACGGCCGCCCTCGTCATCCGCGTCGGGGACCCCTTCTGCCGGTGAGGGACCGGGCAGGGACGGTGGGATGGGGACATTGGGGCTTGGGGACATCAGAAATTGGGGTCTTTGAGGCTCCAGAACATGGGGGCTTGGGAACTTTGGGTCTTGGGGACATCAGGGATCGGGGACGTTTGGTCTGGGGGTCGTTGATTGGGACATTGGGATGTTGAGGCTGGGGACATTGGGTCTGTGGGACTTCAAGGTTTGGGGACGTTGGGTGTCTGGGGCAGCAGGGCCGAGGAACGTCAAAGCTTGGGGACGCTGGGTGTCGAGGACATAGGGGAGGGGGGACAGTAATGTCTGGGGATCATTGGAGCTCTGGGACAGTGGTCTCGGGGACATCAAGAGGACTTTGGGGCGTGGGGATGTGGGGTCTGGGGGTGCTGGAACAGACCGCAGCTCAGGGGTCCACATGTCCCCGTGTCCCCCAGCGGCTGCTTCCGTGAGTACTTCGTGCACAAGTTCCGAGCCATGCTGGGCAAGAACCGCGTCATCTTCCCGGGAGAGAAGGTACCAGGAGGGGGCACCTGGACAGGGGACCCGGGCATGGCACCAGGGCCGGTGACCGTCCTCGCTCTCCCCACAGGTGCTGCTGGCAGTGTCAGGGGGCCCTGCCTCCAGTGCCATGGTCCGGCAGGTGCAGGAGGTGAGATTCGGGGCTTGGGGGGATTCGGGGGGTGCATGGCTCAGCCACCCCTCTCACCCCACACCTTACCCCACTCCTCTGCCAGGGGCTCAGCCGGGAGGCGGCCAAGAGGCTCCGCTTCGTCCCCGGCCTCGTCTATGTTGAGGGTGAGGGAACCCCGCTGCTGCTCCGTGTCCAACTGCCCATTCCCAGTCCATTCCCTGCCCCACTGCCTGTTCCCTGTCCTGCTGCCAGTTCCCAGCTGCATTGCCTGTTCCCTGCCCCAGTCCCTGCCCCATTACCCGCTCCCAGCACAGTGTCCCCTGCACTGTGCCAGGGCCAGGGTGCTGCCACCCAGTCCAGTAAGGCCATGGCACCCCGTGCTGTCCCCCTGGCCCCAGGAATGGGGCTGGGAATGTGACAGTAGCCCTGGCACTGCCCCCCTGCCTTCCAGAGGGAGCCGTGCGCAGGCAGAGCCCAGAGCAGCGGGAGCAGACCCTGGCCCAGATGGAGACCCTGCTGCAGGCCACCGGCTTCCCCTACCACGTGATCCACCTGGAGGAGGTATTGGGGTGACATGAGGACAGGTGCTGAGGCAGGGGGACTCACCTGGACACCCCAACTTCCCCTTGTATTCATCTCTGCCCCGCAGGCACTGCAGCTGCCCCCGTCCATCTTACAGCCGGGGCTGGAGCGCTCCGGCCCATCCGGCCCTTCCTACAAGGAGGCTGTGGACAGCTTCATCCAGCAGCAGCGGCAGGACGGCGACAGTGGCACTTCTTTGCCTGGCCACAGCACCCAGGACACGCCAGCAGGATCCCCGGCCACCCCCCGCCTGCCGGACGCTGCCCAGACCCAGGAGCTGCTCCGCGGCTTCGAGGCTGCGGGGACGGCGACGGCGCGGGAGGAGCTGCTGCAGATGCTGCGGTGAGGGACTGACCCTGCCTGGGGCCAGCGCCAGCTGGGTGTGGTGGCTCTGATCTGCTCTCACCTCGTCCCCAGGACCCACCTGATCGTGCAGACGGCCCGGGACAGGGGCTACGCCAAGGTGATGATGGGCGAGAGCCTCACGCGCGTGGCCATCAAGCTCCTCACCAACCTGTCCCTGGGGCGCGGCGCCTTCCTCGCCGTCGACACGGTGAGCTTAGGGGTGACACGATGCCGTGGGGGTGTGGCTTGGTGGTGGCACAGTCCCCTGGCAGCCCTGCACCCACAGGGCTTCACGGACCAGCGCCACGGCGACGTGATGGTGGTGAGACCCATGCGGGACTACACGGCCAAGGAGATCGCCTTCTACAACCGCTTCTTCAGCGTCCCCACCGTCAGCGTGCCACCCCTCTTCACCAAGGTAGGGGGGTCCCGTGGTGGGGAGCCCAAGCTCTGCATCCCCATGGTGGGGACAGGACTGCCCAGCCCAGCTCTGCCCTCCCTGTTGGTTCCCACAGCGCCGGGAGAAGCCCAGCATCCATCAGCTGGTCGAGCGCTTCCTGCTGGGGCTGCAGGAGGAGTTCCCCTCCACCATCAGCAACGTGTACCGGTACGGGGGGGTCCCTG
>NW_008239544.1:723241-729095 GCF_000691975.1 Corvus brachyrhynchos
GCCGGCCAAGGCCAGCAGTGAGTCCCAGCGATGCCTCCTCTGCCTCTGCGGCCTGGACACTGATGGGGGTGAGTGGGGGGGGACAGTGAGGGGCTCGGGGGATTTGGGGAGCAGCCGTGCACCCCTCAGTGACCCCCTGGCTCTCGCAGAGGAGGAGTTGGCTCTGGAGCCCACGCTGATCTTGGAGAAACCAGGAGAAGGGTGAGCATGTGGGCAGGGGGGACTCCAGAATTCTACACCCACTCCCAGGCCACCACAACGGCACCACTGAGTGTCCCTGTCCCTGTCCCTGTCCCCAGGGCTGAGAGCAAAGCTGCCTACATCCCCCTGCTGTGCTACAGCTGCCGCCTCACCTTCAAGGAGCTGGTGAGGTTTTGGGGTACAGGGGGGCGGTTCCGGGGGGATTGGGGGTCCCCAGGCTCACTGCCCTGCTCCTGCAGGGTCCCCTTGCCACACTGCCACCCTATGTGCGCGCCGAGGGCCAGCGCAGGATCCGCAGGTACCGGGGGTGGGGGTCCCCTCCCCACCTGCCCAGCCTCCCAGGCCGTGTCCATCCATAGTGTCCATCCCTTGCAGAGCTGAGATGGAGCAGAACCAGGAGAACCAAGAGTCCAGCAAAAGCTGAAGGGGCTGGGGACAGCGGGGGACACACCCCCATCCTGCTGTGGCACTGCTGGGGCAGGTGCCACCCCTCAGGGGTACCCCAGAGGTTGGTGAGGACTCGGGACACCCAGGCAGCTGCTTTTATACCCCATTTCTGTCACAGGCAAGGGCGGGGACAGCCCCCACCCCCCCTTTATTGGGGGCTGGGGTGCAGGTCCCTGGTCCCCCCCGCTCCCTGCCTCAGCTGCCTGCCAGCCCAGGAGGGCTCAAGTTTGTTTTATTCGGTATCTGTATAAATAAACCATTTGAATTAATTAAAAAAAAAAAACCAAACCCAAAGTCACAAGTGTCTAAAGTCCAACTGGGGCTGCCAGGCCCCCCCAAACGTGGGGGGCCACAACCCAGGACCCCCATCCTGGAGCTGGGGGTGGGAGCTATTGCTTTTGAGTTCAACCTGGTTCTGGAGCAGGGCTGGGGCCAGCAGGGAGGGGGCACGGGCTGGCTCCTGCCCCCCCCCATCCCCACCTGGCAGCCAGAGGTGCCCAGTGGGTGGGGGGGGCCACCTCCTGTCCCCCTCCCCGGGAAGGCACAACGTGGTCTGTGCAGGTCGGACGGCTTCAAAGCAACAGAAGAGAAACATCCAGAAAAACATCCTCCCTCCAAGGGAGCGCCCAGAACCCCACACCCCACTGCCTCCCGGGCCGGGATGCGGCCCCAGCTGGGCGGGGGCTGCTTAAGGCATTGGCGGTGATGTCCCTGTCAGGGGGGGGCTGGAACCCCTTCCCCTTATTCCTTCTCCCGTGTCCACTTGATCATGGTCTCGGGCGAGCGGTAGAGGAAGATGAGCTTGGCGTAGAGCTCCTCCTCCAGCTCCAGCTCGCCCGTCTCCCGCACCAGGAAGATGTCGTGGCACAGCTTCAGGATGCGATCCACGCAGGGCAGCTCCTCGAACATGATGGAGTGCGAGATCTCGCTGAAGAAGCCCCGCACGAACTTGCCAATCACCAGCACGATGGACACATAGAGCCCCATGATCCTGCAAGGGAGGGGCACATCCTGCATTCCTGGATCCCACTCTCAATTCCCTCCGGCTCCGCCCCCACCCTGGCACCCTCCACGCACCCGTAGCCAGCCAGGAAGCCCAGGCTGGGGGGGCTGACTTTGTCGTTGAAGATGATCAGGGGGAGGATGTTGCCGTCGCGGGGTGGGGCGTCCTTCAGCCTCAGCACCCACCACTCCACGAAGTTGTCATCCTGGCCAGAGCCCCTGCGCTCCCGTTTCAGCTGCACCTCCACGTCCAGGTAGCTGTCCTTGTCATCTGGAGAGGGTGACAGCATCAGGGCACAGCACAGTGGCTGCTGTGCTCTCAAGGATGATTTTTTTTGGGGGGAGTGACACAGCGGGACTCACGTCCTCACTGTCTGCAGGGGGGTGGCACCATCAGGCTACTGGTGTGCTCTCAGCACTGATTTTTTAGGGAGAAGCACACAGGGACTCATGTCATCCCTGTCTTCAGAGAAGTGGCACCCAGTGCTGATTTTCTGGGGTGGGGGCACACGTTGGGACCTACTTGGCAGCAGCTGCTTGACAGGTTCGGCTTCGAGGCCGCTGGGCGCTCGGATGTATTTGGGGAAGAGTTTGGGCAATTCCCTGCAAGAAAGGGGGGTGAGGGGGGGGTTACACCATCCCACTGAGCACAGGGGTCCAGCCCCCCCCCACCCCCCAGGGGACACTCACACGGGGTCGTCCCTGGTGCCACCCAGCAGCTGGGCCAGCTCCAGGCGCTGGGGCGCGCCGGGCTCCAGGTCTCTGGTGAGTTTGCCGTAGGCATTCTCCACCGTGCCCCCCTTGCTCAGGTCCCTGCGGGCAGGAGAGGCTCAGTGTGGGCAGGGGGGGCGCAGGCAGGGCTGGCCCCTCCCTGGCCGTGCCAGAGGTACCTCTGGAAGGTCCAGGTGAAGTGCAGGGTGATGTCAGAGGAGCTGTTCTGCAGCTCCTGCTGCATCTGCTCGCGGCTGGGGGGGCTGATGCTCCACAGAGAGCCCGAGCTGCCCTCGACGCGGGCGGTCACGATGTCCTCCTCGCCGTAGAGGGTGATGAACTGCATGGCCAGCTGCCACCAGGAGGGACAGGGCTCAGCCCCCACCCTGGGGGCTCTGCCAGCCCCCGCCCAGGGCAGCCAGCAGGGATTTTTTGGGGTGGGGGGTGGGATTTACCGGCTCCCTCTCAAACTCTTTGGTGAGGTCTTCGTAGTCCTGGGAGGTGAAGGGCTGGATGGATTGTTGCTGGGAGCTCGTAGTGAACAGGGGCTGGGGGACAGGGACAGGGGGACCCCAGCTGGGCAGGCCACGCTGGTGCCCCAGCTGGGCACCCCAACACCCACCCCACATCCTCACCTCGTACCCCCCCAGCTTGAGGGTGACAGTGACATCGATGGGGTGGTTGACAATGCCCACCACGGAGCGCACCAGGGACATGAAGAGCAGCGGGAACCAGATGATGCCCACGAGGAAGAGGATGATAAGGCCGCCCATGCCATACTTCACCACTTTCTTCTTCTTCTGCCCCTTGGGCTGGGGGTATTTCTGGGGTGGGGGGAGACAGCACACGGTGTAGGGTGGGCTCAGGGGGACCCCAAGAAACAAGGGGCTTAGTGGGGGACCCTTCCTGGCACAGGGGCTGTACCTTCTCCGTCTCCCGGCTGCACTTGATGATGAAGATGTTGGCGTAGATGTCCTCCACACACATCCAGTTGGAGAGGGACAGTGTGGTGTCCGTCCACACCCAGTCCATGACGGCCCGCAGCTCCACCAGGAAGGGCACGAGGCGGAACCTGGGGGGACACGGGGACAGGGCACTGGTACGGCACCCTCGGGGTGCCCAGGGGTCCCTGCGACCCTGTGCCGTACCCCTGGAAGAGGAAGAGGTTGAGGTGGTTGTATTTCTTGGTGAGGAAGTTGCCCAGGATGCGGGTGGGGTAGCCACAGCGGATCTGGTAGGCCGACAGTCCAAAGTAGATGCACTTCACGAAGTACCACAGCTGGGCCACCGAGTTGAGGCTGAACAACCTGAGGGAAGGACGTGTCACCCCCTCAGCCACCAGCCTGGGCCACCACGTGGGCTTGGGGACACCAAGGTGCCACGCAAGGACCACGCAGTGCCACGGCGGGGAATTCTTTGGGATGTACCTTTGGGTGACGGCCGGCAGGATGAAGAACATCCAGATATGGATGCCGAAGACCAGGATGACCTGGAAGATGAGCTTGCCCAGCACGGTCTTGCGGAGGTAGAGCGCGCGGTCGATGATCATGGTGGTGAACTGGAAGAGCACCATGAGCAGGAAAGCCTGCGGCACTTGGTTTTCCGACAGCGAGGAGGTGATGTCAGCGGCCGCCGTGTATCTCTGGGGTGCAGCAGAGGTCAGCACGTGGCCTAGCCTCACCCCTGTGGCGGGGGCAGGACAGCCAGGGCCCTGTGGGACTCCCTGCTCACCCCAAAGGCCCAGAAGCCGAAGATGATGATGATGAAGTCGACCACGTCGGCCATGAACATGTAGGCGTAGACATCGGTGGCCGCGTGGTTCTGCGTGTTCAGGATGTCCTGGAAGAACTTGCGCACTGGCCGGTACATGTTCCGTGCCCTGCGGGGACAGGGGACACAGGGACAGGTGACTGGGACTGCACCCCACAGCCCCCACCCCAACCAGCACCGCCACGACTCACATGGTGAGGAAGAAGCCCTTGACCCGCAAGCCAAACGCCTTCAGCTTCCTCTGAGCGTGGCTCTCTTCTGCTGCTTCCTCCACCTCTTCTTTCTTCTCCTTCTCAACCCCTTGAAGTGAGGCACAGCGTGGGTGACAGCCCGGGCCCTGCAGGGCCACACCCTGCCTGACCCCAGCATGCTGGGGGTGCCAGCCTTGCTCCTCACCAGGGTGTGAGGGCTGGTAAGTGGTGCTCACCTTCCCCTGGAACCACCTCTGGTGTTTTTCTTCCCTGACTTCTCCTGAAGCGGAGCCGTGTGGTCTCGGTCCCCTCTCTCTGCTCCACGGACTTGCCCTCCGGCTCTGGCTCCAGCTCCGGCTCCGTGGCTGCTCCCAGTGCTTCCCGCTGGGCTGGAGCCTCTGGCCATTCCTCAACCAGCACCAACGGCGGGGACACGGCTGCCTCCTCCTTCTCCTCCCCTTCACTGCTGTCCGCCCGCTTCTCCTCCGTCGTCTTCTCATGGTCCCACAGCCCATAGGACTGCAGAGGGACACGGTCACGGGTCCTGCTGCCCCCCAGCCCCACACACCTCACTCCCCATCCCGCAGCATCAACTCCCTCCCAACCAGCACTGGTGGGAAACCACAGCAGAGCCACCCAGCGCTCACTGGGCTCTCCCTAGAGCCCCCCTGGAGCAGCTGCAGCTCCCCCCAAACGCCCACCCACAGCCCAGGGCTCACCAGCAGCAGGGAGCGATGGAAGAAGAGGGCCAGGAGCTGCAGGAGGTCGTACTTGTTGTAGCGGCCAGTCTTCTCCAAGCCCAGGATGCGTGGTGGGAAGAAGGGCTTGCCCTCGTTGCGCAGCAGGGTGATGTAGCCATTCCAGGGGAAGAACCCAAACTGGAAGAGGTACTTCACCACCACCATCACCTGTGGGGACACTGGGTCAGCGGGTGGCAGTGGGGGCCGGGTGGCATCGTCCCTTCACCGGCCACCCCCTGCCCACCTCGGTGAAGACGATGGCGGTCATCCAGAAGCGCTTGGTGGGCCGGGGGATGGAAAGCATGGCCCAGAGGAAGACGAGGATGAGGAGGAAGAGGGAGAGGATGGAGGCAGTGACCATGTGGTTGAGGATGATGATGAAGTAGCAGAGCAGCTCGGAGTGGGCGGTCACACAGCGGTACCCGGCCAGCAGCAGCTTCAGGAACCGGTTGTGGGATTGGTAGAACCGCTCCGACTCCTCCAGCTCGGAGACGTACATCCTCCTGCGGGATGCAGGGCTGGGGTGAGCCCCCTGCCACTCCCCATCCCCATCCCGCTGTCCCCATGCCCCGCTGTCCCCACCTGCTCATGAGGAGCTCACTGGCAGTCCGCCTGCGCTGCTGGGGCACGGCCAGGAACCCCTGGGCATCAGCCACGTCCTCCTGGGAGCCCAGGTTTGTCACCAGCTCCTGGCTGTCGGCAGGGGCGGCTCTTGGGCTCCCGCTGGGGATGACACAGGGACAGGGGTGAGCCCCGTGCCCGCCCGCCCCGCCTGTGGCACTGCCAACGGGG
>NW_008239544.1:729364-730579 GCF_000691975.1 Corvus brachyrhynchos
CCCCCCCCAGCCTCCCCCGGCCCAGCCGCTGCGCCAGGACGCATCTCTCGAGGAGCAGGATGCGGGACATGTCCGTGTGCTCCCGGGTGCAGGCGTCCAGCCACTGGGTCAGCCCGTCCACCAGGGCCTGGCACAGCAGCCACAGGAACCTCAGCGTGTTCAGCGCCCGCTGCAAGACGTTGCTCCGCTCTGCCAGGGCAAAAAGAGGGGTGGGGGGTCACTCGGTGCCCACTCAGCCCCCCCCAGTATCTCCCCGAGCTGCAGTCCTGCTGCCCACCTACCAGAACTTTCTGTGTTCTCTTCCTCCTGGCCTTCAGCCCCCTCGGGAGCCTCCACCTCTCTCCCTGCACCATCCCCTGCAAGGGTCAGACCACAGGGAAGGGCGAACATCATTTCTGGGGCTCTCCCATGCACCACCCCATCTCCTGTCCCCCCACATCCACCTTAAAAACCAGCGTGGGCACCAAAGAAGCTGCACAGCTCATGCCCAACCCCATTGTAGCCACCAGAGAGCCCCCACACACACTGGGAGCGCCCTGCCAGGGCACACAGTGGGCACCAGGCAGGGCTGTGTCCCCTCCTGACCCCCCCCCAGCCCTATTTTGGGGTGTCACACCCACCTGGTGCACTCTCAGGGCTGGGTGGCTCTGGCTGCTCGGGCTGCTCCTGCTGCCGCAGCACCGTCCTGGCGTTGGTCACCCAGGCCTGGTAGGCGAGCTGGAGGGGGACAGCGGCCATCAGCACCCTGGGGACACTGCCAGCCCCCACAGCTGCTCTGCAGTCCCCCAGCCCTGCTCACCTGGAAGGCGCTCAGCCTCTCCGGCCGTGGCTCCTCCTGCACCTCCTCCTCCTCCTCGCTGTCCGACTCGAAGAGGAAGTATTCCCCGGAATGCAGCACTGCCGGGGTGGGGGCACAGGGCGTCACGGCACAGCCAGGGCCATGGCAGGGGTGTCACACCCCAGGCTGGCCCCGCTGCCATCTCCCAGGGCTCTGCCTGGCACCGAGGACACCCACGGGGACATCAAAACCAACGACTCAACTGCCACGTCCCCACAGCGGGGTCCCTCCGGCGCCAGCGTTCCAAGGCAACCGACGTCGGTGACCCCAACCCCAGCCTGGCACCCCCAGTCCAACACCCCGTTAGTGCTAGGGAGCAGAGGAGCCGTGGTTAGTGCCCTGCGGCCGAGCCTGGGGACAGGGGACATGAAGGGGGT
>NW_008239544.1:731069-738328 GCF_000691975.1 Corvus brachyrhynchos
CCCCCCAAAACCCCCCCACTGCCGCTTCAGCTGGTCCAGTGACTTCCTCTCGGCTCGCCGGTGCGAGCGCAGGCTCTTCATGATGCTGGCCTTGAACAGAGCCACACCCCTGGGGGACGGGGACAGTGGAGGGTCAGGGGGGCCCCCCGGCACCCATGGGGACCCCTCCAGGACCCCAATCGCACCTGGAAGGCTGCAGGGCAGAGGCTTGGAGGTCCCACATGACGTGCAAGTAGTAGGAGCTGAGGAAGATGCGGCGCTGGAGCAGGAGGAAGAAGAAGCAGATGCTGTCCCAGATGATGCCGGCCTCCTCCACGGGTAGCGTGCAGTCGTGGTCCTTGGCCATCGCCTTGGCTGGCAGGCAGAGGTGCAGGCGGGTCAGGCAGCAGCCCAAACCTGCACCCCCCAAGGCCCCCAGATCACCCCCAGACCAGCAACTCACAGTTGTAGTAGCCCTTGACGGTGCAGACGAGGCTGAAGAGCTGGATCACCCAGCAGAAGTTGTTCTGCATCTGCTGCACGAAGACGCAGGACAGGAGCTGCGGGCAGAGAGGGCACACACGGCTCTGTCACCAGCCCAGGGGATGCCCAGGGCGACCTGAGCAGAAGCACGTGGATCACAACGCACCGACAGCATGTTTTTGGAGATGATGACGGTGATGTTATAAAGGATGAGGCAGTCCCAGAGCACGAGGCGGGCGCGGGCCGGCTTGCGCAGCGTGGCGGTGCCCGAGAGCAGCAGGTAGAAGCAGGCCAGCAGGTAGCCCAGGCCAAAGAGGCTGATGCGGTTGGCGCCGGTGATGAAAACCACCACGAGGACGAACCAGAAGAGGTGGCGGAACACCACCACCTTCGCCATGTCCAGGTAGGACCTGCGGATGGGCTGCTCAGAGCAGGGGCCTGGTGCCCTCCCAGCACAGTCCCAGTCCCCCCACCAGCCCTACTGTGGGGGACAAAGGGCTGCATCCGGTCTGTGGGGTCCCAACGCCTCTGAGGGTCCAGCACCATCACCAGGGGTGTCCTGGACCACCTCATCTCCTTCCAGAAGAGCCTGGGAGTGTTCCTGCTCCAGCCATTGGGGGGTTCCTGTCCAATGGGATCCCTGGCCCAAAGGAGTCCCAATCCCATCGTAGAGGATCCCAGCCCAGCAAGTCCCACTGCCTGAAGGTCCCATCTTATCCATACCCCAAGGGGTCCCATCCCAGGATTTGCCATCTAAGGATGGGATCTCATCTTGTCCCCACCCCACAGGGTCCCATCCCTGGGGGGGAACCATCTTATCCATGCCCCAAAGTTTGGGATCCTGAGGTTGGAATTCCAAGGGCGGGATTCCATCTCATCCATACTCCAAGGAATCTCATCCCAGCTGGGTCCCATCCTGTCCATACCCCCAGGGATCCCATCCCAGGTGACCGCCCCATTCACTGCCCACAGGGGATGCCATTCCTGTGGCCCCAGCCCACAGGTCAGGGTGCTGTGCCGGGGGCACCCACTTGCAGTAGATGAAGTTGGGGGTGGGGTTGTGGTGGTCCCGCTCCCGGTCGAGCCGGTCGGAGTTGTCCCCGGCCTCCTGCAGCCACGGCTCGGAGCGCTCGGCCTCAAACACGCGCCACTGCTGGGCGGCGCAGAGCAGCAGCACGAAGTCGTCTGTGGGAACACGGCTCAGCCCCGGCCACGGGGCTCCCCTCGATGCCGGTACCCCCCAAACCCTTCCCCAAGGATGCCAGGATGGGGAGCTCATTCATTCCCTCCAGGCAGATGTGGCGCTTTCAGCCCCACCTCCTCCTCTTTAACCAAGCCCCTCCTTGGATGCAGATGTCTCCAGGCCCCTTCTTTTTCCAAAAGAAGGTGGGAAACAATCAAGCTCCCCCAAAAAGAGGTGGGGTTTGCCATGACTCCTCCTCCAACTGGGTGTGTGTGATTTAGGCTCCACCTCCAATGGGGTGGGGCTCCTAAAGCTCCTCCACCCCTCCTGCCTGTTCTTCCCCCTGCTGGAGGCAGGATGGGACCCCACTGATGGGGACAGGGGCTGGAGTAGGGTGACAGGGCACCCCTCGGACAGGGGGCAACTGGGGGCTGGGGCACTCTTGGAGCAGGGGGATCCCAGGAACTGAAGTAGGGGGGAACTGGAGTGGGGCTGGAGTAGGGGCACAGGGCACCACGTGGGCAGGGGGCTACTCACTGATGAGGTTGGTGGCTTTGGGAGCCTCAAAGAAGTCGGGCAGGAAGAGCCACTTGACGAGCGCCGAGTTGAGGGGAATGGTGTGGCTCCAGCGCCACGGATAGTCTGGAGGGCAGGGGGGCACAATCAGTACCACCCCCCTGCTCCAGCCCCTTCCCAGGGCAGGCCAATGGTGCCCCCCAGGAAGGCCCCCGTGCCCCTTACCCAGGCAGAGGGCGGGCGGCATCCCCACGCACAGCAGGTACTGGTAGAGGAGGATGATGACGAGGAAGAGGCAGAATTTGGGCCAGAGGCGGGCGATGGCCGCGCGCCGCCGCCGCGTCAGCATCACCACGAGCCAGCAGCCGTGCAGGATCACCACGAAGTTCATGCGCTGCCCGATCACGTTCACCATCATCAGGAAGCAGATCTGGGGGTGCAGGGGGGTGCAGGGCTCAGCACCGGGGTGCTGCAAGCGCTGGGACCCCCCCGCAGCGTCCGTGCTCCCACCTCCAAGCCAAACTTGTAGTAGAAGTAGTTGATGAAGTATTTGGCGCAGCTGACGAGGCCGAGGTCGAGGTGCTCGCGGGAGATGTCCTCGAAGATGGTCTCGGTGACGGGGGCCACCAGCTGGTGCTGCTTGCGGTGGTACTGCTGGCGCCGGTACACCACGGCCTCGAACACCAGCAGCAGCAGCACCTGCAGGTGGTTCTGGGGAAACAGGGGGGGCTCAGGACCAAGCCAAGCCAAGAATCCCCTCAGGTGGTCCCCCACAATGTCCCCATGCCCCACCTGGATGTACCCCAGGTTGGGGAAGCCCTTCCGGATGCCGAACCAGTTGGCAGGGTCCACGGGGCCGCGGTACAGCGTGGAGTTGCCCAGCTCCTCTGGGGTCAGGTTGGTGTCGTTGGGTAGGGGCTGCAGAGGGGAGCACCAGCGGATGGGTCAGTGCCCGAGGGGCGGGGGTCCACGATCTCGAGCTGGTAGAGCATCTTGCAGACGATGATGATGCAGGTCCAGACAGTGGAGAGGCACGAGGCCATGCGGCGGAAGCGGCAGTAGGGCATGGCCAAGGCCCACAGCAGCACCAGCAAGAAGTTCATCAGCGACACCTGGACACAGGCCCTGTCAGCACCTCGGGGGGGCCCGGCTGAGCCCCTCAACCCCGCAGCTCCCCAGGGTACCTCCTCCAGGGCCACCCAGACGGTGTAGACAGCCACCATCTTGAGGACGTGCAGCTCCAGCAGGCGCCTCACGAAGACCTCCCCGCGCGTCACTGTGTCCGAGAAGGTCCGGCCCAGCACGATCAGGCGCTCCAGCACCAGCCCCCATTTGTTGGAGTCTGTGGGACACGGACCCTCATGGACACCCCCGCAGCCTCCCTGGCTCTGAGGACACCCCAACCCATTCCCACAACCTCCCGCACCTGGAGAACAACCCAATCCATCCCTGTAACCTCCAACCTCTTCCTGGCTCAGAGGGCATCGCGGTCCATCCCTGTATTCTTCCAGACTTCAAGGAGACCCCAATAAATCCTTGCACCACCCTGGCTAACAGGACACCCCAATCCACCCCCATGCCCTCCCAGCCCCTTCCTGGCTCAGAGGACATCCCAATCCATCCTCATACCCTCCCAGACTTGAAGGACATCCCAATTCATACCCTGCAAGTCTCTTCCAGGCTTGGAGGGTGCCCGAATCCATCTCCATGCCCTCCCACACTTGGATATCAACCCAAATCCATCCCCCTACCCCTGCTAGGTCCCTCCTGGCTTGGAGGACACTCCATCCCAGCCCAACCCCCATCCCAGCCCTGTACCCAGGGACTCAGTGTCGGAGTCTCCGGCCTGGGCACTCTCGGCAGCGGCCGCATCCCGCAGCAGGCGGCTCCCGTGCAGCTCCTCGGACCTGTGGGAAGGAGGGCTCAGAGCGGGGATGGGGGGCTCGGGGTGCAGGGGGGCTCACCCAGCACTGGGTGCTACCTGGGGATGCGGCAGGGGGCCCCAGAGGGGGCACGGACGTGCTCCAGGTCGGTGATGAGCATGAAGGGCTGGTGGAAGTAGTGGAGCTGGAGGATGCAGGCCAGGAGGAAGAAACCCGGGATGAGGATGCTGGAGAAGAGCTTGGAGACGCTGAACTGCTCCAGGCCCAGGTCGCTCAGCCTGGATGGGGACACGAGGGTCAGCACGGGGCCTCATCCATCCCACCCCAAACGGGCACCGAGCCCCCATGCCAGGGCTCAACCCCAACCTGCTCCGTGCCTCAGTTTCCCCATGTGCAACCCATCCCTTGGCCGTGCCCTGGTGCCACCACAGGGCTGGTGCCACCCCACGGTGGGTCGGGGACACTCACTGGTTATCAGTGAGGCCCGTCAGGTTCCTCCAGTACATGGGGAAGTCCTCGAACTGGTAGGTGTAGTTGGCGATGAGCACCAGCATGGTGTAGGCCACCACCAGCCACCAGAAGCCCTTGAGCACCTTGCGCCACAGGCTGTAGTACACCTGCAGGGACAGGGACATCAGCAGGGCCACCCTGGGGATGGCACAGGTCCCCAGGGGTCCCCAGCCCCCCTACCTGGAACAGGATGAGGCAGAGGAGGAAGAGGAGCATGTAGACGATCTTGTAGACAACGAGGCGGCCGGTGAAGGTCACCACGATGAACATCCCGGCACAGACGCAGATCCAGAACTTGGCAAAGAAATTCCTCACCACCTGCCCCAGGTTCTTCAGCACATCCCGCATCTGGCTGGTGTCTGTGGGGCACAGAGGGGCTGCAGGAGCCGGGCAGGGGGCACCAGGATCCCCCCCCCAGCTGTGGGGTGCTCAGCCTGGCACAGCGTGGGTGACACCAGGAGCCCTCACCTGTATCCGTGACAGACACCTCCAGGAGCGGCGTGGCCGGGGCCCTCCTCGTTAGCACCTTCTCCTTAACGAACTGCCGCAGCAGCATCCAGAAGGTGAGGGTGAGCAGGAGCTGTGGGGACAGGCGGTGAGCGGGGCCAGCCAGGGCTGGGACACAGGGCTGGGACAGCACCACACTCACCTTCGCCCCCAGGGCCAGGCAGGGGTACCTGGGATGCACCAGCCCCAGCGGCCGCAGCCTCATGAAGCTGATGCGGGTGGGCAGCTCGGGGGACAGGTCCATGGCCCAGACGTACTGCAGGCTGCACAGGGTGATGGCGTAGAGCACCAGGAAGGGCGAGCAGAGCATGGCAAAGTGCCGGCGGCTCCGCACCATCCAGATCAGGCACGACCACAGCAGCAGCACGAAGGTCAGCCAGCTGTGGTAGGTGATGCTCCACACCTGTGGGCAGCGAGGATGAGGGCTCGGCCCAGGAGGAGCCCCCTCCCCGTGTCCGTGTCCCCTCCCAGCTCTTTACCATCATGGCGATGAGGGCGGACACGTAGCTCTGCTTCATGAGGACGTGGCCCAGCGTGCGCAGGGGCAGCCACTCCACCCGACGGCTCCTGCCTGGCATGGGGAGGGGGCGTGTGAGGCACCCCGGGCTGCGGGCAGCGTTTGGGGAGGGGCTGGGGTCAGGCTTACGTGCGCTCAGGACGTGCACGGTGCAGTTCTCAGTGCTGCCGCTCGGCTTCTCAGTGTTGGGGGACAGCATGGGCTGGGGGCAGAGAGGGCTCAGAGCCCACCCTGGCAACCCCATCCCACTCCCTGCACAGCCCCCCCCAAACCTACCTTGGTGTCCTCAACCACGCGGTCAGTGTCCTTGGGCCAACTCTCCAGCTCCACCAGGACCCTTGAGCATGGCTGTGCTGGTGCCACGGCTCTCTGCGAGGGGCAGGAGCCAGCGGCACCCACTGCCACCATCAGGGAGCAGGATCGTGCCCCAGGCCCCTGCCAAGGCACCCCACACTGCGGGCACCCCGCTGCCCCCCACGTCCCCCTGTGCCAGGGCCGGGGCAGTCGCGGCCACGCGCGCCAGGCACCATGGTCACCGTTGTCACCATCAGTGTCCAGCTCAGCCCTGCAGCCCCTCACCTTGGCACCCAGCCAGTGCAGCTTCACCAGGGTGGCCACGGTGTAGTAGAGCAGGAGCAGGATGCCGGGGTTGGCGTAGACAGGCCAGGGGTAGCTGGTGTTGAGTTCCAGGGTGTTGGGCTGGGAGCAGTTGTGGTACAGGATGATGTCCTTGAAGCCGAACACGCTGTGGGGACAGAGGAGGTGACGTTAACGCCCCAGCCAGGACCACGAGCCGACACTGGAGGGATGCTCTGGCCGCCCTCCCTGGGGTGGGATGGGGCAGCTCAACATCACGGGGACCCTGGGCACAGCTCCCTCCCCACGGACCCACCGTGCCCAGATGGTGGGGGGTGGGAAGACCCCCTGGACGAAGGGGGTCTGGTAGGCATAGAGGCACAGGAGGTGGGCGGCGCTGTAGATGCTGACGAGGATGCAGAGGACGTTGAAGGCCTGGCAGCTGGCGGGGAGGTGACAGGCCCACCACGTGCACAGCCCCACGAAGAGCAGGAAGTAGACGCTGGAGGAGGCGGAGGGCAGGGTGATCCCTGGGGAGCAGCGCCCCGCAGGCGGTCAGTGCACGGCCCGGCAGCCCCTGGACTGAGCAGCATCCCACTGGACTGAGAGCACCCCGCTGGACCCAGCATCCCTCCTCAGAGCAAGCGTCCCTTCCCCTTGGACCACGTTTTCCACCGTGGACCAAGCATCTCCTGCCTCTTGGACTCTAAATCCATCCTCCTCAGACCTAGCATCGCTCCCGCTTGGAATGAGCATCCTCCCTCCTTGGACTGAGCATCCCCTCCCTCCCCAGAGCAAGCATCTCTTCCTCCATGGATCAAGCATCTGTCCCTCGGAGCGAGCAGCTCTCCCCCTGGATTGAGATTTCTCCCTTGGATTGCATTCTCCCCCCTAACACCAAGCATCCCCTCTCCCTAGACTGTTTTCCCCTCTAGACCAAGCATCCCTCCCTCCATACACCGAGCTTTTTTTCCCCTTGGATGTTCCATCCTCCCCCCATGGACCAAGCATCCCTCTCCTCAGACTGAGCACTACAACCCCCATGGATTGAGAGTCCCCACTTCGGACCAAGCTCTCCCCCCGGACCAAGCATCCCCCCAGCAGC
>NW_008239544.1:738468-738807 GCF_000691975.1 Corvus brachyrhynchos
CCCACCTGCCAAGGCCAGCAGCAGGATGGCCAGGCCCTTCCCAGCCTCCCAGAGCAGCCAGTGAGCCTTGTTCCAGAGCCGGCTGCGCAGCGGCGTGTCCCTGCTGGCCGCGCGCCGGTGCCGCCCCACATCCTTCTCTTCCCTCTGTCAGGGAAAACCAGGCTGGTGTGAGCTCCATGACCCGATCCCGGACAGCTCCTGGCCGTGCCTCAGTTTCCCCACTCTGGGGAGGGCAGGGGGGGGGGGCCAGGTGGGCACAGTGCCCAGCACCTGGCCGTGTTTATCTCATCAGCTGCCTGGAAAGCGCCTCCAAAGGGCGGCTGGTTTTCTTGGGCCCGG
>NW_008239544.1:739088-742192 GCF_000691975.1 Corvus brachyrhynchos
GCTGGAGCAAACATGGGCACTCCTCCATGGCTGTGTCACCCCAGGCCATGGGGCAATGACCGAGCCCTCCATCCTAGCCAAAACTGCCCCAAACTGGGTCCCCAACTACTGGGGATGACCCCATGCCAAGCCCCCACGTCCCAGGCTGTGCCCAGGGAAGGGACAGGGACCAGCCACAGACAGGCTGGCGCGGACGCAGTGGGATGGGGATGGTGGGATGTCCCTCGGCACCGGGGGTGGCTCTCACCTGCTCAGAGGACTCCAGGCTCTCCGGGTTCCGTCTGGAGGTGGCAGGGCCGAGACGGCGGCACAGGCACAAGGACACGGACGAGACCAGCAGGATGCCAACGTCGGGCGCCGGGAGCCGCACCGAGTTGGGAATGTCACTCAAGTCCAGCCTGGGGGGAGAGCGGGGCAGGGGAGGGCTCAGGGGTGACCTCCCAGCCACTGCCAGCCCCCAGCCCCACACACCGGGGTGCCCTTACCTGGTGACCCCAATGTGCCGAGCAAGGACCTCCCAGGAGCTGCCTGTGGAGAGAAGGGGGGCACTGAGCGGGGCAGACCCTGCGTGGGCAGGCTCTGAGCACCCCCCCACCACAGGGAGAACATTCCCACCCATGGGATTGCAGGATGGGCTCTGTGCCCAGTGCAGTGGGCACCCAGCAGACACCGTGGCATGGCATGTGGTGGGACCCTGCAGAGCCTCAGCACCATCCCAGTGCCAGCAGGATGGGTCCCACACGTCCCCAGCTTGAGGGTGCAGCCCCAGGGCAGCACAGGGAGCAGAGTTGTGGGTGGGTGAGGGTGGGCATGGGCACCCCCTACTCACAGCTGGGCCCCAGCAGCTGGTCCAGCACGGGCAGCGTGTGCAGGCATATCTGGAAAACCAAGTGCGCGAGGAGGAAGAGGATGCTGGTCCCCAGCAGGGCTTTGAGGATGCGGCTGGTGGGACCTGCGAGACACGGGCAACCTGTCACCCACCACCCAAGGACACCACAACCCCAGCAGGGACCCTGCACCCTCGGGAAGAGCTGGGAAGGGTGCACTGTGCCCAGAGATTCCAAGGCTCTGCCCCAGGGACAGGATCCCACCAGGGCTTTGCCCACCTCACTGTGCACCCAGCACGGCCCATGGGCACCCTCCCTCCCTGTGTCCCTGCAGCACCCAGCTGGCACTTCCCTGGCCCTGCAGGTCAGGGAGCACACCGGGATGCAGTCGGCATCCCCATCCCTGCTGGATTGTCCCATGGGAGGGGACAATCCAGGGGTCCTCCCCACCCCAAACCCCATCAGCCCTTCCACCAGCTGCAGCCGTGCCCCCATCCCACCCGGCTCTCCGGGCCCTGTGCCCGTTTTCCTGGCCAGGGGGTGGGGTGGGCAGCGAGCCCACCACAGCTGCGAGCCGGCCTGGGGGCGGCCCCGGGCCAACAGCTTTCCCTCCACTTGTTTTTTCCTGTAAATCCACACAAAAGCTCTCGGCAGCGCGGGGATCCGGGGCCGTGCGAGCCCATGAAATATTCAGAGGGTAAAGCTTTCAGCTGTGGCAGTGCCAGGAGCTGGGGGCAGGGTCAGAGCCGGACACAGGGGGGCTACGGGCACCCCGTGCCCCCCTGCCCCGGTGTGGGTGACCCCCTGTGGCCACCGCGACGCCCCGGGCAGGGCGGAGGGGCTGCTCGTGGTGTGCCCGCACAGCCCAGCCCTGATCCCTCAGGCTGGTGGTTAATAAGGCTCCGAAGTGGCCATCCTGGAGCAGGAGGGCTATTAATAGCCCCGCTGGGCTATAATTAACAGAGAGAGGCTCCACACGGAGCCACGCTGCCCAGCCGGGGTGAAACCACAGCCAAGGTGCCCGTGGGAGGGGGGTGGCAGCCCCCTTGCTGCCCACCCCACCTGTCCCAGCCCTGCAGCCCCAGGTGAGCCCCTTACCTGCGGTGAAGTGTGGGCAGGGCCCCGGGAAGCAGGGCAGGAGCAGCAGGAAGAGCAGGTACACCAGGGAGAGCACGTTGTAGCGGAAAAGGCAGGCTGGGGACAGAGGGACGGGGTTAGTGACAGGGATGTGGCACCGGGAGGGCTCACAGCTGCATTCCCCCACCATGGGCATCCCCAAAAGAGAGGCAGCTCGAAATGCCAGGTGGGACTGGGGTCCTGGGGTGATGCCAGGTAGGACGAGGGGGTCAAGTGCCCCAGAAATGCCATCGGAAAGAGGGACACAGGCAGGAGCACCTCAGGCTGTGCCACTCCTGGTGACCCACATGGGTGACACGGAGAAGAGGGGACACACCCAAGGTCCCAGACACGTGGGGTGACAGGGGAAGAAGAGCCACGAGAAAAATCTGCCGCGTTTCCACATCATTCCCGCAAAACCACACTGAGGATTGCAGGGACCCCCACAGCCAGGCTGGGACCCCCACCCGTGACCTCCCCGGGGGTGGCACAGCACCTGTCCCCAGCCATGCTCCGGGCGTGCCACCAGCTCAGCACCTTCCCCCTCGCTTATTTTTAGACCTAAATTACAGCTGGTTTGGAGGCACAAAACCGTCGGAGGAGCGGGGCCGAGGCAGCAGCCTGCAGAGCTGCCACCACCGGGGACAGGGATGGGGACAAGGACAGCACGGCGGGGATGTGGCAGGGCAGCTGCCACCCCAGCTGGGGACGCCGCGTTCCTGTCACCGCGTTCACAGTGACAGACACCGGCACATGCACGGCAGGAGGAGCTGGAAGCACCCACAGGGCAGCCCCAAGGCCACGGGGATGGGCAGCAGCACCGAGACACCCCCGGAGCAGTGCCTGGCTGGACATGGGGAGCTGAGCTTTGTCACTGCTCCCTGCCCCAGGCAGTGCCAGGACATCCCCCCATCCCCTCTGCTGACACATCCCACCAGCACCCCCAAAATCCATCCCAAAACTGCCCGAATCTCCCGAAATCCATCCCGAATCTCCCGAAATCCATCCCAAAACTGCCCGAAACTCCCGAAATCCATCCCAAAACTCCCCAAATCCATCCCAAAACTGCCTGAAACTCCCAAAATCCATCCCAAAACTGCCCAAATCCATCCTGAAACTCCCTAAATCCATCCCGAAACTCCCCAAATCCATCCCAACACT
>NW_008239544.1:742608-744716 GCF_000691975.1 Corvus brachyrhynchos
CACCGGTGCCACGTGTGGGACCGGCTGGAGTTCCGATGAGAACGGGGATTGTGGGGAGACCCACAGGCATGGCTGGCACTGGGGGGGCACCCACATGCTGACCCCATTGCTTGGTGCCACCAGCACCCCCGGGACCCTCTGGTTGGCGGCTCACCCTGCACCCCTCAGGCATCACCAAGAAAGCTCCCAGAGGTGCTCGATGGCTTCAGCCAGGACAGAAAAGGAGGGAAAGAAGGTGGTGACAGCCTGGTTCGGGAGCACCCTCGCAGCCCGGCTGGGAACCCACCCGGCTGCAGCGGGGCGTGCCGTGCCAAGGTGTGTGGGTGCTCCGTCCTGCAGATGGAGGGAACCGGTTCCCTGCAGTGCTGACAGCGGGAAAGTGCAGGCACAGGGAGAAAAACCAGTTTGGCATGTGGGGAGAGCAAACCCGCCCTCCGAGCGGCCGGCTGAGTGTGCAGGTGGGTGGGTGCAGCGCCGTGGCACCCACGGCCCCCTCCCCACGCAAGCAGTACCCTTACCCACGACATCCCGGGGTGTCTCTCTCGGAGCACTCACCTTGTCCCCTAAGTCAGGTATCCTGGATTGGCACCCCAAATTCCTGCTTGCCCAGCCCTGTGACCCCGGGAGCAGCCAGAGCAGCTCCCACGCTGCCGGGAGGTCACCGCCACCGCAGCCGGCACCAGCGGCACGGGAAATATTAACGACGTTAACGAGCTGGGAGGAGGAAAATTGCAGCTCTGGGGAGCTGGGCGGGATGTGTGGGGTTCCTCCATGCCAGCCTTAATTGAATTTTGCCATGGGAAGGGATTGGGGTCACTGGGCACCACTGGTGAAGTGGAGGCAGCCAGGAGGAGTCGGCATCAGGATCTGTCCCGGTGCACTGGGCCGGGAAGAGCAGCTGCAGGACAGGGTTGGGGTCTGGCACAGCCCCCTCCCACAAACCAGGCACCATTCCACACCCAGCCAGCTGCCAGGATGGATCCATTCCCAACTGCGTGGGGAAAGGGGGCTCCCCAGACCCCCCGGAGCTGGAGGAGTCCCACACACCAGCCCTGCACCATCAGCGCATCCACACCGCTCCTGGCGCTGGTGCAGCCGCTGCTCTGCAGGGACTGCGGCCGCTCAGGATTAATTAGCAGAGCTCTTTAATTCCCTGCCCTGCTCACTCACAGGGCCGTTACCTGCTGCCAGAGCCAGGCAGCTCTGCCAAGCTGCCTCCCACTTCACCAGCCCCAGCTGCCAACCCCCAGGACCCTGATGGGGTCCCCAAGGTGTCACTTTGCTCCCAGGACTCTGCACCCACTGGCTGCAAACCGGAGGCAGGGTGATAAACACAGAGGCCCCATTCCAAAATCCCATCAGTGTGGCTCCCTATCCCAAAATCCCACCAGTCCCAAAGCAAAAAGTCCTTGGGCAAGCAGAGCTGGCCACCGGCACATTCCCAGCCCCAGCTCCTCTTTCCAGGAAAGAACAGCCCCACCGGTTCACCCACCATATCCTGTTTTTGTGGAAAGTTAATCCCGATCCCACCAGTTCCCTGCTCCTGGGAATGCCGCAGGAGATGCCCCAGGAGGGCACTGGGCTGGGTGCCAGCGGGTGCCACGGCTGCCCGCCCGGGAAATCCCAGCATCAAGCAGGAGCTCGTGCCATGGGGCAGGGAACGCAGCAGCCTGGGGGACAAGTGTCAGGGGACAGCCCTTTCCCTGGCACACACCAGGATGGCACAGCCCGTGCCACAGGGCTCCCAGAGCTGCAGGCTCAGCACTGGGACACATGAGGACGCACATTCCCAGATCCACCAATATTCCCAGTAGGGCCATGACCCGTGGCTGCCATATGGCAGCACCAAGCAATGCCCAAACCCTGCTGTCCTCACCCAAAGGGGACCCCCTGCACCCCTGCGGAGCCCCCACGGTGTCCCCCACCTCGGTGGCACTGTGGGGGCTCAGTCCTGGGGACACGGGCACCCAGGCCCTGCTTCTCCATGCCATCCCATCCCGTCCCCTCCCCCTGCTCCTGGGAGGAAGCAGCAGTTATTGCTCTTGGAGACAGCAGTGGCTTTGCTTTTTTTTTTTTTTTTTTTTAACTTTTTTTTTTCTCCCTCTTTT
>NW_008239544.1:744726-745027 GCF_000691975.1 Corvus brachyrhynchos
TAAAAACCACCTGACCACAGGAGGCAGCTGCTGCAGCCCACACTGACACCCGGCTGAGCTCCAGCCCTGCAGCACCCGGGCCCCCCAGGGACCCCCCAGCACCCTGGCCGGGCAGGAGGGGCTGTGACCCCACATCAGGGGGGTTGGGGGGCACCGCAGCCGCACGGAGGGGGTGCCACCCTCACCCATCGCTCCTGCCCGAGCACCACGGGCCAGCGTGGCCACGACTGGCACTGGGGGTGCACGGTCGGTCCACCCTTGCGTGGGATGTGCTGTGGCCGCCACAGCGGCTCCAGCAGCC
>NW_008239544.1:745311-746461 GCF_000691975.1 Corvus brachyrhynchos
GCTGGCCGGGAGCCGCGAGCAAACATCCTCCGGACGTTTGGGAAGAGCCAAATTGCCAGGGAAGGAAGGGCCGCAGGCGGGTCGTGCTCCGGGGCAATTCCTCCCACCCAGGTGCAGTGGGACGAGCCACAGCCCCCCGTGCCTCAGTTTCCCCCGGGTGCTCCTGCGAGACCCCTGGGCACTGCTGAGTCACCCCCGTGGCCAATCAGCTGGAGAAGGACGGAGTCCCCGCCCAAGTGGGGCCCCAAATTTCAACAAGCCACCTACTAGCTCACAAGGGAGGGGACAGCAAGGCCACCAGTGTCCCCAGCTGGGGGGGGGGGACCAGGGGTCCCCAGCATAGCCCGTGCCGGAACAGGGTGAAGAGCCAAGCGAGCCTGGGGCGATTTGGGGCCAAATCAGCGTTATTTGGAGCACGAGGGCCCCACGGGACGCTGCGCCCGGAGGCCACGTGTCGCCCCGGGCACCCATGGGATGCACCCGGCAGCTCCCGCGGCCCGGCCCGGCCGCTGCGCCCCTGTCCGGAGAGCGCAGCCCCGGCTCCCAGCCCCGCTCGTGGGCTGGGTTATAATTAACCTCCTCACATCCTGCGCGATGCTCTGAGTCACTGCCCCAGCAAACCAAAGGAAAAGCAGCTTTTTCAAGAGTCACTGACTTCCTCTGCCAGCGAGGCTTTGCCCGGTGCGCCAGCGGCACAGCCAGCACCCCGAAACCCAATCCTGCTCCCCAAAACACAGCCGGGAACGGGGCTGCTCGGCCGGACGCGCCTCCCTCGGCCGGGCGCATGTCCCCCTCTCTCCAGGTGACACTATCCCAAAAGTCTCTCTAGGGTTACTCCGAAAGCCATGCCAGGGCTCCCAGCATGGGTGGTGCGAGCCCGGTGTTGGTGGCGAACAGCCCCAGCCCGTGCCCGGCACAAGGAGCCCCTTGAACAATCCTGTTTATAGAGAGGTTTTTCCTTTGCGTCTACGCAAACGCAGCGTCCCCGAAGAGGCTGCGGAGCAACCGGGCTTCAAAGAACAGATTCTTGTCCTGCGCGTCCCGGGACACGGGGATTTTCCAGGCTGGTGGCCAGCCGGTTGCCTTGGTGGGTGGCACATCTGCCATCAAAGGCCGACAGTGCTGGGAATGGGCTGGTGGCAGCATGGGG
>NW_008239544.1:747450-749452 GCF_000691975.1 Corvus brachyrhynchos
CCAGACAGTGTTTCCTGTTTATTCCGTTCAAAAGTGAAATAAAGAAGCCGGAGCTAATTTTTGCCGAATTTTTGTTCTTGATACCAGAGCTGAGAGCTGCTGCACGGAATGGGGAGCACTGACGTGCAGCCCTGGAGCTGGGTGGTGTGTCCCTGGCACTGGGGAATGATCCCGTGTTCCTGGAGCTGGGTCCATGATCCTACATCCCTGAGCCGGACACACAGACCCGTGTTCCCAGAGCTCGGTGCCGGAGCTAATTTTTGCCGAATTTTTGTTCTTGATACCAGAGCTGAGAGCTGCTGCACGGAATGGGGAGCACTGACGTGCAGCCCTGGAGCTGGGTGGTGTGTCCCTGGCACTGGGGAATGATCCCGTGTTCCTGGAGCTGGGTCCATGATCCTACATCCCTGAGCCGGACACACAGACCCGTGTTCCCAGAGCTCGGTGCCCACTGCAGAGCCAGAGGCAGACCCACACCCCCATGGAACTGGGAGCCCAGGTGAGGGGTGTGGGGGTCACGTCTGGAGCTGGGAGCTGCGCTCACTGCCTCATCCCGACTCAAATCCCAGTGGGAAGGTGCCACACACAGCTGGTGGCACGGGCAGCGTGGTCAGTGACACCTGGCAGTGCTGGTAACCACCAGCCTCCAACAGGAGCCATCAGCCCATGAAATTCTCCACATTCCTTGGCTTCCCTGCGCTTGTTTTCCCAACACGGTTAATAAACTGGCATCCAGCTGGCACACGGCTGGACTGCTCCCCACTCTCTTCTGGGCTCCCTCCAGAATTCCAGGGCCTCTTCTCCCCACCCCAAATGTGCCCAAGCCCCAGCCATCCAGGCACCCCTGCCCACACCATAACCCCCAAACCACAGGGGGCCTGATGGCTCCCGATTGTGTGCATCCATGGATTTGGCAGGCACAGCCCCTCGCGAGAGCATCCTTATCACGGGGACGCGGCTGCATCCACCCTCATCACTGGCGTCCAGAGGGATCTGCTCGTGTCAATTAAACCCTTGTCGCCACAAAGATGAGAAGTTCAGCATTAACACCGTGTCCATGAGACCTGCTGGATATGGGAATTACCTCTGCCACCCCCCCACTGCATCCCCCAGCCAGCAGGGATCCAGGAAAGGGTGATGCAGGCACCTGCACCACCCTCTCGCTCCCAACCCAGCCCTGAGCACCCACAGCCAGGCCAGGAATGGAGGCTGCTGAAGCAAATGGGCACCGGGAATGGCACCCCAGAGCCCTGCCCTGCGCAGCTGAATCCGGCCCCACTGCACTTTGCCGGCCTCGCTCAGGTTTTACGAGAGATGCGAGACATCCGTGAGGCTCCGTAAAGTGCTGCGGGCACGGCCTGAGTGCCTGCGCTGGCAGGGATGGGCAGGAGGCCTTTCCCAGTGCCTTTCCCAGTGCCAACAGCACAGAGCCACAGTGTGGGGCAGGGAATGCTGCAGCAGGGGGATGCTGCAGGTGCCTCCACAGCCCCTCGTTCCCATCGCTGGACCCTGGAGGGTCTCCATGCCACCATGGAGCTCTCGATGGAACCCAGTCAGGGTTTGGCCGCACGTGCACTGGGGAGCACACAGGAGGGGGTGACCACCAGCACCATTCCAGATGTAAACTCCCTGCTTTTGCCCTACTTGCTGGAGTGGGCAACCTCCATCCCTGCCCATGGCGCATCAGCCAGTCCCTGACCCAGGAATGCTGGAGCCCCCCTACCCTGGAGATGTCCCGGACCCCCCGGGCCCCCATGTGCGGCACCGCTCCCGAGGACGCGGCGCCTTTAAGAGCCGAGTGGCGCCAATTTCATCTCACGTGACCTCTCCCCGCCCCCGGTGGGCGGGGCCTCGGCGCGCGGGCTCCCGCCAAGCGAGAAGCGCGCGGGTCCGGCCCCACGTGTCCCCGGCACCGGGATCGGGATCGGGATCGGAACCAGGACCGGGACCGGGACCGTGGCCATGGCCCAGCTCCGCCTCACCGACTTCTTCGGCCAGACGC
>NW_008239544.1:750516-751793 GCF_000691975.1 Corvus brachyrhynchos
CGTGCGTGCCACGCCGGTGCACGTGTTGCTGGGGGAGAGGCCGGGTGAGGAGCAGCTGCAGGAGGGATTTGAGGGGGGTCTGAGGGGTGTGGGGGCTCTGAGCATTGGGACACCGATGTCCCCAGGTGACGTGACCCCGATACCTACTCAGAGAAGGGGTTTGGGGTGGGAGGTGGGCACTGAGTCAGCAGCAGGACCCATCCTGGCGGGACCCTGACCCCTGTCCTGTCCTTTCCTGCAGCAAGAAGCCCCCAGCGTACCAGCGGTTCCACACCCTGGCCCAGGACCTGCCCCCGGGGCTCATGCTGCCCTACAAGTTCAGGGTGCTGGCAGAGATGTTCCGCAGCGTGGACACCATCACCGGGATGCTCTTCAACCGTGCCGAGACCGTCACCTTTGCCAAGGTCAAGCAGGGCGTGCAGGACATGATGCGCAGGTGAGCTGGCAGCGGTGGGCACTGCGTTTTGGGGTCCCAGCAGCCCATTTTGGGGTCCCAGCTGAAGCTCTTGGGGCCGGTGACTCTGGGGGTCCCCAACCTCTCTGGTGCTGCCACAGGCAGTTCGAGGAGCGGCACCTGGGGCAGATCAAGGCCGTGTATCCCGGCTCGTACCGGCTGCGCCAGGAGAAGAACATCCCCACCTTTGGCAGCGGGGGGAAGAAGTCTGACTATCAGCTCACGCTGGAGCCGGTGCTGGGGGAAGGTATGGACGGTTTTGGGGTGCCTGAGAGCTGGGGTACGCTCAGACCTGGCTGATCCCTGGATCCATAGGGATGCTCTCCGCTTGGTCCATTAAATGGAGCCCCTGTGCGTGTTGGGAGTGGGGAGCAGGTTTGGGACAAGAGGGAGGAGGATGGTGGGGCAGTAACTGTGGCAGCGACTCAGCTCATGGCAGGGCTCTGATCCCATCCTTCCTGAGGCTCCCGTGGTTTGGGCCCCTCCAGGGTGCTGTGGGTGACGCTCGTGTCCCTCCTTGCAGAGGAGAAGGTGGACGGGCGCCCGCACCTGTCGGCGTCGCGGCTGCTGGAGCGCCGGAGGGAATTCCACCGCAGCCTGGTGAACATCGTCAGGGAGCACCACAGGGTGAGGGCACCTGGCACCCCTGGCTCTGGGCTTGTCACTTTCTAGGAGTGGGGTGGCATCCAGGCTCAAGGACACGGCGGTTCCTCTTGGAGATGGGCTCTGAATTTGATCCCTGTGTCACCGAGCCATGCTGGGAGCACAGGGCGGCAGTGGCTGGCTCCCCATTCCTGGTGCGTTGAGACAGACGCCACCCGTG
>NW_008239544.1:752348-752735 GCF_000691975.1 Corvus brachyrhynchos
CGTTGGACACGGCGCCCGCCCCCCCCCCCGCGGACCTGCCGCGGGCGCCGCAGGAGGACAGGCTGAGCACGGCCCAGGAGGTGCTGAGCACGGCCCGGGGGATGCTGAGCCCCAAGGTGAGGCAGGGCTGGGCGCTGGCTCTGTCTGTGCCACCTCTGGGAAGGTGTGACCGGAGGGGTGGGAAGGGTCGTTCAGAGCCACAGGGCTGGGAGTGCAGTGAGAGGGAGGTGGGCGGGACACAAACCTGGCTGGGAGCGCTGGGGGTGCTCACCTGCAGAAGAGAAGTCTCCAGGGAGACCTCAGAGCCCCTTCCAGGGCCTAAAGGGGCTCCAGGAGAGCTGCAGAGGGACTGGGGACAAGGGATGGAAGGACAGGACACAGGGCATG